>NC_080436.1:34391801-34743405 GCF_028018845.1 Melospiza georgiana | reverse complement strand
CCTTTCCTTTCCTTTCCTTCTCTCTCTCTCCCTTTCTCTCTCTTTCTCTCTCTCTCTTTCTTTCTCTCTTTCTCTCTCTCTTTCTCTCTCTCTCTTTCTTTCTCTCTTTCTCTCTCTCTTTCTCTCTCTCTTTCTTTCTCTCTTTCTCTCTCTTTATCTCTCTCTCTCTCTCCTTCTCTCTCTCTCTTTCTGTCTTTCTCTCTCTCTTTCTTTCTCTCTTTCTTTCTCTCTCTTTATCTCTCTCTCTCTCTTTCTCTCTTTCTCTCTCTCTTTCTCTCTTTCTCTCTTTCTCTCTCTCTTTCTTTCTCTTTCTCTCTATCTCTCTCTCTCTCTTTCTCTCTTTCTCTCTCTCTCTCTTTCTTCTCTCTTTCTCTCTCTTTATCTCTCTTTCTCTCTTTCTCTCTCTCTCTCTCTCTCTTCTCTCTTTCTCTCTCCTTCTCTCTCTCTTTCTCTCTCTTTCTCTCTCTTTATCTCTCTTTATCTCTCTTTATCTCTCTCTCTGTCTCTTTCTCTCTCTCCTTCTCTCTCTTTCTCTCTCTCTCCGCTGCTGCTGGCGATAAACCCGCGTGTGCTGCTCCCCACCGAGCCCCAGGGCTCCTCCCTGCCCGATGGAACATTTCATTTCACAGATAAACCCCTCAGCCCGCTCTGCCCTGACTAATGACTCACATCTTCCTAAACGCTCCGTTGAAGTTTGTTTACAGCGCTGGCGCTTGCTACATCAGGCCAAGGAGGGCTCTGCGTTTCCTTTTTTTACTGTTTTTTTTTAAAGCAAACACAACTGACAAAACTGTCAACTCTTTTTATTGTTTTCAAGTTGTATAAACAGAATTAGGCTGCAGGGAGTCTATTAATAAAGTCCCACACAACAAAACATTCACAATCTTCAAGGCAGGTTTTAATCTCCCAGGAAAAAAATCAATTTTATTTAGAATAAACTAGTAAAGAATGGAGATTACTCCAGGGAATTAGTCTTTAAAGTATGATGGAGAAATATAGATTTTCTTCTCCATAAGAATATGATGTTGCAATGCATATAAAATGTGCCATAACAATTACATAAAGGCTTCTTTTAATTTCCAGGCTCATTAGCCCCATAGCTTTCTAGAAACAAGTACTTCTCGGGAGGGGGAAAAAAAAGAAAGAGAAAAAAAAAAAAAGGCATGTAATTATAGAGACAAAAGAGACAAATACCTGGCAGAAAAAAGCTTAGAGTCCTGAATAAGTTCCACTGCATTAATGAACCACTCCACCAAGTCCCAGGAGGTCAAAACATATTATGTGTGTGACTCCGGTGCAGGAGAAGTAACCTTGTGCCCTTGCTTTCCATTTCTATGGCATCTCCAAACTGCCACAAAGGGATCAATGCAGAGGGTGAAGCTATATTAACACAAGTTCAGTGGCCACCTGGAATACAGCTGCCAAGACTGCGACACTTTGTCTTGGAGGCTGAATCTGGACCCAAATAACCCAAAGATCACAAATTGTGGCTCTTGGTTATACCTGTGCTGCTCTGCAGCTGAGTGTATCTTCATCAGCTATAGCAGAGACAATGAAGCTGCTGTTACTGAACACAGAATCTGAGGCATTTCCACTGCAATATAAACACTGCTGGGGTTTTAACACTTATAGCTTGGAGAAGTCAGAATGACTTCAAGTCCTTACACTCTACATTCACTTGTTAACAGGGTCAGGATTTCACTTTTACCTTTGGTTTTTATTTCTCTTAGCCACAAAAGTGAGGCCTGAACTCTGTGCTTATTATTCCCACAGCAAAAATTTAAAGACTCTTTTGTGTCGCTGAGAAACAAACAGTATAAAGCTTGTACCACAGGCAAAACCACTTCTCAGATCTTTACACTCTTTAACTGTTTATGCCCCAAGATTTTAATCAAGTATCTGTTAAAGCCTTGTCCTAACAATTAATTAGGGAAAACTCTAATTTGTATTTTGCAGAAACTACAGACCCACAAGTGCAGTGACAGCTGTGTGGTTAGAAGGAAGGTTTTAGTGGAGCTCATGTACACTTTCAAAGACATTTAACTTGCTATTTGTCTGACAAAGAAGCAATCTAAAATCCCAAGCCTGAATACTCCATGACTCAGAAATTGCTTTTTAGCAGTCACAGCCACTTTAGGCAGAAGGCGATCTTGTACCTGAGCAAGGAGAAAAGCTCTGATCCGGAGCTCAGCTGAATTTTGTAACTTTCTTGTCTTTATTAAATTCTGTTATATTCATGAATATTTAACAGTTAAAATATTGTTATTACTGCACAAACATTCTTCCAGCCTACAAATTGTTATATTCTGCCTCTATTTATACTTTAATTTGATTTTGCTCCAAAGCAAGTATTGTCTTTTTTTGCAGAGAATTCAGTTTTCTAGTGGAAATAACCTGCCCTCCATCCATGGAAAATATTTGTTGGCCTTACTGATGGCAGAACCTTTTGCATTAAGGTTACATTAATTAATAACTCATCTAATTTTGGTGTAAATGGCCTGCACTGGAATAAAAGCTGACGCAGAGATGGCTTGCGCGGTCTGAGCGGAGTGTCGCAAACTTGCATGGAAGGGTTTGATCTGCTGTAAGTGTCACTGAGGGGGGAGGAAAGCTGGCAGAGCTGCCATGCCAAGGTGCTGCGAGGTTGTGCCTGTGGGGCTGGGTGCACAGGCAGCAGGATGGCAGCTGTCCTGCACACCCACAGTGCCAGGGAAGGCGCAGCTCTGCGGCAGCGCCGCTCTCAGCACCGTCAGGGGCTCCGCTTACATTGTCCCTGCAGCGTTTCTGCACCCGTGCCTTCCGTCCTCCTCCTTCATCCCAGCTCCCCTATTCTTTGTTGTAGGAAATAACAACCCAGACAACGGCAATGTCTCTTTTCCTTATTGGTAAACACTCTCTGGGCACATCTGCAGTGATGATGATAAGGCAGAGGTCTGCTCTCAAATGGGAAAAACAGAATGTCAGTTTACATAATGGGCAGAAAACAAGAAAAAGAACCTACACGCTCGAGCAGCAAGCCTCTTTCTATCTTGCTTCATTGTCTTAACAGGATTCTTATTGTGTTTATATTTAGAGACATGGGAAACTGTGCTAGCCATGCTCCCCATTGTTACTTAACCTCAAACAACCTATATAACACGCTGTCCATTAAGGAACCTGAATGTAGGCTCCAATCAAGGTGGCTAAACAAGATATAGGAAAATAAAGCTCAGTGCTTCCTCCTTGTTTGGGAAAAAACAAACAGGAAGGCTCCCTCTTACATTCACCTCAGCAGAAAAGAGGGAGGGAGAGTTTGTTTTTACAGGCTCATGGAAGATTTGAGCTCTCTGTCCTGCACCTGTTTGGTTTTTCATCATTCGCTGCCAATAAAAACACTTCTGCAACTTATTCCCAACTGGGAAACTTTTTATTTTCTTTACTTTTTAGGAATAGTGTTTATTAGAAATCCATGTTTAAAATCTACAGTGGAAACCTGGCATAACTAAGACAGCAAAGACTGTGACTGGTTAATCATCAGAAAGTTGCTTTTGACAACCTGTTAGTGCTTGGGGAGGCTGGCCTGAATGCTGAATAACAAATGAAACATTACAAAAACTCGAATCCACATAACCAATATTAAATTGAATGCAATGTTCCTAATGACAACAGAGACTTGATTGCTCAGAGTTAATGATAGTTAGTGATCCCACTCACAGACACCAGCATTGAAGAGGACTAGAAGTGACAACTGAAATTCTGAATGCAAAACCATTTCACACACAGAAAATATTTTCAATGACTCCTGGTTAAAAATTTTAATTATTTAAACAGCACATTTCAATCTTACTTTTTCTTCAGAAGCCACAATATGAGGGCCTTTCAAATCAGCCAAGGATGACAATATTATAAAATCATCCAAAGATGACAATCATAAATCCTTTAAAGCTTTAAATTAACAATTTTATATAGAGAGCTTTCACCTCTTTCTGTGATGTTCTGTCTTGTCCTAACCATAACATCTGGACATTTAATTTAACATAAAATCTTAGCAGTCCCTGGCATATATCACAGACACAAGTTGCTGCCAGAAAAAGTTCAATTCTTTTTTTCCAGTTATTTGGCCCTGGTGCTCTATCAGGTGTGCCTGACTAGATAAGAGCCTGAAGGCAAGGTTGCTCAGCTCTATCCCTTAGTAAATATATTTCCTTGGTGATCACACTTATTATTATCTTGTCACCCAGTCATCAAATATGAGATGAATGTAAAGAGAGTATAAAGGCTGTGGTTCTTTCTTACTTTCACCTTCTAATACCTCTGGAATGCTGTGCAAAGATTAAAAGAAAAAGCAGGAAAGGAAAGCAGGAGGCTTGCAGAAGGAGCATCAGTCTCCAGGAGGAGCTCAGGGAACAAGAGATCCTTCATGGCACCCTCCTACAACACATGCAAGGAGAAAACCCTTTCCTGTCCCAGTTTTGTTTCTCTACTGCTCAGGTTTCACACATGTACCATAGCCAGTACATCCTGGATTTAGAGCTGGAGATGGAAACAAGCTGATCTCTGGGTGTGAGGTCAAAGGCCACCCTCATTGGGAATGGCTGCAGCAGGATTTCCATTAGATTTCAGAATGAGAAAGCCCTTTAACTTGCTTTCATTTAATTGTCCTCACTGCCTTGTCCTCCCCCCTTAGTCTCCCTTTCTTTCAGGTGGTGGCACTGCTGCACCATTTGTGGTGCTCAGCGCAGCTTCCTCTGCCAGACTTCTGAGTGTATCTTAACAAGTAATTAGAGCAATTTTCACGAGCTCATGCTGTCGGCTCTCCAGCTCCTGCATGATCCAAATGGCTCTCAGGGGATGTTACATTATGGTTGGTTTGTTATTGTTTGTTCCAGGCCAGTGCCACTAGACAAAAGCGTTATAAAACTGGTGAGTGGTATTAATCACAATTTCTTAGATGTCTATGTCTGCAGTGTCCCTATTCTCACTTTCCCATTTTTTTGCTTAGCTTTCATTTTGTTCTGAAAGAACAATTAGGATGTGATGTGCGGAGTCCTGTGCCACATAGAAGCTTCAGCAATAGGCTCAAATATTTATAAGGTTAGATAAAAAAATAGGAGAGGAAAACAAGCATTGCATTTCAGCAACTCCACCTCTTTGTTAGGAATGATTGGATCAGTACCTGAGAGCTTCCTTGCAAACAGGCAGAATCCCACCAGCTTTGAGTATTTCAAGCCCCTAAATTCAACTGAAGCTTAACGACTTACCCATTGTGTGTCTCCATATCTGACTTGACTTCAGCATACAATGCAGAATGTCCCCTGCTGTGCAGCCCCAAAACAAGCCCCTTTGAAAATAGTATTTATTTCAGTTCAGTTAATCCTTACCATTTCAAAACTCTAATGGCTTTGAAATTCACAGAGATGTAACCCTATTCCTGCGGTAAGAGATTCAGTCATGTAAGAGGAGGAAAATAAACAGAGTAACTAATAATTCAGTTTCTGATCTTATTGATTCCAGGTCTGGGGGGCTTTTGAACCCCTTAATTGAAGCAATAATAAGTAATAATAGGTAATAATAACTTTGGCCTGTCTCCCTCCTGGGTCTTTTCAGCAAAATGAGGTGGCTATTGAGTGTTATAAGAAAGAAACCTTCCAATTGAAAACCCACCAGCACAACTGAGGCTCTCTAAATGGAAGAGAAAGAAAAGACAACCACTTTGATGGGGTGGACAAAGGCAACTAGACAGCTGTTAAATATGTTTTGCAAAGAGGAATATGATCTTGGTAGATCATTGACTGAGGTAGCAATATTAACAACAAGCCTGCATTTACATGCTACTTTACACCTTCAAAGTGCTGTGCAAACAATAACTAATTGATCTAGTCAAAAAAGAACTGCTTCCAGTGTAATATCAAATATGTAGTCACAAGAGAACACGTTATTAACTCAAGGAAGCAATTTATTTCAAAATCTATTACCATAAATTATACCAGTCTCTTTTTCCTCCTTTTTTAAGTTATTCCCTCTGCAGTCTGATTAATGCCTGGATTAATTTGCTCAGGATTTCTGGAAATTTAGTAAGTGCAAACTTAATGAGAGACTGATAGAAATGTCACAGGTAATTGATGCTTTAATGGGCATGAAATCTGGAAAAGTACCCAGTCAGAATAGATTCACAAAGGCCTTTTTTAAAGCATGAGGGTAAAGGCTCATCATACTGGATTCACTTCTTTAGACAAGTTTAGTAAAGTGTGTACTGTGAGCACTCTCTGCTTCCTAAACTTAGAGGCACAAAAGGTGTATCAGATCAATATAGCATTTTCCCATTAACTCCAGATACTGGATTATTTCCTTCGTCTTTTTTATCAACAATTTAAAATTATGACATTTTCAACTGAATGGTGGAATAAAATAATTTTTTTATAATAAGTAGGTTGTATCATGCCACACCAGGATAAAAGTATTATAGAAGTTGCAGCCATTCTATTTCTTTATTTTTCCCTGCTTGTAGTGATACAAAAGTTGCTGCTCCCATTCTTGGTTTGCCTGTTCCTTTAAACAAGGCCTGATCTGATCTCTGAATCAAGTAAATCCTATTAGTCCGTTTCAGCCATGAATACAAAGGAAACATTCTATAATCTGTCCACAAGAATCTAATCCACGTCTGTTTCTCAATGCAATACACACACAATAACGCATATATTGTGTGTTATCAGGAGCCAGAAATGTCTTCATCTGTGCATGCTGCTAGGTGCAAACGCCATGTTTATCACTGCCGTGTTTGAAAGCCTTTTCTCTACAGGAGAAATAAGCTGGAAAAACACCAGCAAGTCTCCGTGTGCCCCTCAGGCTGTGACACTCTTGCCTCAAAGCCTCTGCCATACATTTGAAGTCAGTTCCCACTCCTTTCCTTTTCCGTCCTACCATGGAGTTCTGGCTGCTGCACTTGCACTACCCAGCCCCACACCAGCTCCTGCGGTAGCCAGTAAGTAAAAACCATTGTAATGCTGTCTGGCTTGTAAATGAGAAGAACAATAAGGAAAGTCTGAGCCTGACAGCCAGCAGTCCATGGTGATTACAAAGAAAAGGGACCTCATTTTTTACTCGCTTTTTGTTATTGTTATTAAGGTCAGTGTCATCCATCAAGATGCGGAGTTATTTCTGACACAGTTTCAAAGGTCAATTGGTCATGTGCAACGACAAAATAGATTCATGGAATAATGTACCCAAAAACTGGGGAATGTGCCTTTCCACTTTCTATTGTCATATGCCCCTACTCATATTTCAGTGCCAAAAACCAACAAAGAGAGGCATTTGAAAATACCAGTTGAGCAAACAACAAGAAGAAACTGCAAGTAACTCACTGATGTATAGTTTGAAAGCCATGGAATTTCTCCTTCTAAGCTACCATTCTCTTCATTCCAAATATCCAGTCAGTTTTTAGCCAGGAGAAATATTTCATTGGCCTCCTCAATCTGCAAAGCAACAGATTTATTTAAAAGGATCCAATTACAGTTTAATAGGAAAATTCTGAGTATAACATCTTATGCTACAATTCACTTGGCTGGCACACTACCATCTTTGTCCTTCCTTCCAGGAGGAATCTTTTCCTGAGCTTTAGTTCATGGGAAGTTTTGGGAAAAGTCTGCTGAAGTTTCATGACCATACCTGCCACATTTCCACAGGAAGAACTGATGGAAATGGTAATAAATGGGTGAAGGCTGAATCCAACAACCAGCAGGACACTGAATGAGAAAATCCACCTTTACCCTCTAGCGTTCACTAGCTGCACAAATACAAACTGTAATACCTTCTGCCACCCTCATCCATCTCTCCCTGATAGGAGAGCAGGAGCATCAGTGCTTCCCATGTTCTAGAGCCAAGCAGAGGAGGATTCTCTACAAAAAGAGACAAGAGGCCCTTGACTCCTGTACTCCACTCCTTTATGACAAAGAAACTCATTGGTTTTTTGTTTCTCAGTGAATAACTTTTGAAACAAGGATTTCTTTTCCTAGTGAGTTACAAAGCTGAATATAAACAGTCTGATTCTCTTTTGAACTGATCTATCTATGACATACATTATATGGGCTCTCAGTATCCAGGCTGACACCACACTTCTGAAAAGTGACATAGCAGTGTTATCTTTGTGCATTTATAGAGAGAATTGAGCGTGTAGACAGGCATGGGTTGGTACCTTCAGCAATTCCAGTGCAGTTTAGTTTGTTGCATTTTGTAACAGCTTATTTGCTGGCCACCAATATAAAGTGAGTGGTCCTGGCACTCATAATCACTGTTGATCAGTTAATTGCAGTGTAGTACCACCATTGGGGAATGGAAATTATATGGTAAATAATTACCAAGTAAACAGCTGCTTCTGTTTCATTCAATTTCGCAGCTTGGCAAAATTTGTCATGGTAGTTCATAAATTAAAGGGATCCCACAAGTGGGAAAAAGTATTTAGTATTAAAAACCTCCTTGAGTTTCTTCTCACTTCTGCAATATAAAAACCAGGAAGGACATTTTGGAGGATGCATTATACCATTCAATTTGGAGTACAACAACCAAAACAGAAGTAAGTTTATGTGGAAGGATATACTTGGAAGTCAGTCTGTGAGGCACAAGACACTAGTCATTCCTCCATTATTGCTAAAGTTCATTCTTCATAGCCACCATGTGTCTTTACCCTGCTCTGGTTTTCTAAATAAAAATAAATACAAAACTAATATTTTGAATTTATTAGTCAGACACTTAAAGTTTAACAGGAATCAGCCTGTTTAGTTCTATTTCAGACATACTGACAGGCATCAGGTATTGACAAAACAGCTCCCCAAAGTAAAAAAAAATATCATTATTTAACTGTAGGATCAAAGCAGTCATTTAAAAATGAGAATGTGAAGAGCTGGAGACATTTCTGGTTTTTCTTTATCAAAGGCTCACTCTGTCAGCCACTGGGATGGGCAGACCTTGCTCTTTCAAACACTGCACACTCCAGCCTATCTCCCCCAAAAACTCAGTGACCTCTCTACTGAGAGAGAGCCTCATTGAACCACCCAGTCACAAGGGGGTTATTCCTCTGTATTCTCAGGGTTTGCCCTTCCTAGATAAAACCACTACTGTAAACTCAGCAGGAGATTAGGACAAAGTTCTCAAAACCAATGGCTCAACCATTGTCCCTCGACAGCTCTCAAGTGTGGGATCGAGATAAGGCACCTCTCAGAAATAATTTCTTTTTTCCTGCTTCTTCCTCTCCACTGCCTTTTAGACACACACACTGGGTTAATGCATCTAATGATCAAATAACACAGAAGTTAAAACACAATAGTCAAAATTACTGTAAAATGGTTTCAAATTCTGTCATCGATTGTCAGAGCTTTGGTAGTGAACACATATTAAAGGTACAAAATTTCAAAACAGGCTTATTATTCTCTTAACTCCTGTAACATCGAAGTTCCTTCGATGAAAGATATTTAAAATATTAGTTAGATATTATTTTGCCTCTGCAAAGACAGAAATAACCTGGTACTAAGACACATTGAGTAACTGAGTTGCACAATTCCTTTATCTCTGTGTATTTTCCACTGGTAGACAAAGATCTTCAGTGAAAGGATTCTCTTTTCTAAAATGCTGGGATTTGCGGGCACTAGTAGGTCTGAATGGCCCTGTTCTGCCTCACCTGGCACCCACTCCCTTGCCCTGGGGTCTGGCCGCAGGGCTCCATTTAATTCCAGGCTTTCAGTCCTTGCCTGAGCTGTTCTGTAGGCATGTTTGCCTCCAGGCTTGTCTCGGGACGGACCTTGGCAGCCTGCTGGCTGCATCCACACGGCAGGAGTGTGTTACCATCAGCTCCACACCCTGCCCGGGGCCTCATCCCCCGGCTGCATTTTGGATCCAACTTTGGCTTTGTCTCCTGTCCCACCCCTGGCCCGTCTCCCTTTACCCCTGACTGGGCTCCCTGGAAGGATCCTGGACCTGGTTCATCCCTTGCCTTGTCTGGGGCTGTTGGACCCTGCCATCAGCTCCTGTCCCAACCTGAAGGACTGTGCCAGGATCAGGGAGGGCACTGCTACCACAGCGATCACCCTCAGCACCAGGATCACCTTCCACAAAATGGTAGCAGGCCCTTGATGACATAAAACAAAAATCTATAAAACTGCTCTAATAGCAGCACTAATAAAAATAATTTCGTTAAAAACTGAACCAGAAGTGTGGAACTTCCTTAGTTTTCCCCTTTAAGCAACTGAAGGTGAAATGAGTTGTTCTGAAGTCCTGCTCAATCCTCCCCACAAAGTGCCTTCTGTCACAACTTATTAAGATGGATGAGGTCCCATAAATATCATTTCATATGATGTGCTGTAATTGCCATAAGCCATAAGTTAAACTAATTTATTTTCAAAGAAAGGACACTCGTCAGTTACAGCCTTGAAGTTTCCATCCATTAATTGTTTAAATTCTTCCAGGTGAAAACAAAGAGTTGGAAATCTTCAAACCTTCCAAATGTAGGAACTTCTCTGGTGACACAAGCTGAGAATGGCAGGCAGTCATATCCAAAGGTTACTTATCTCAGAAAAACAACACTCATTTTAACTCAGGTAAAACATGACCACCTAAGGAGCTGACTCTATTGATGTGTAGAGAAAATAATTCACATTATTAAGGGCAGAAATACATTTTCAGGATTGGAAAAGGAGCTAATCTTACCTGCTGAAAGTATACAAACCATTATATGTCAGCACAAGGCTTACAGAAAATGGAATACAGAAAACAAGATGGACTTATTTTTTCTTTTGTTCAAAAAAGTGTATTTGTGCTGCACAGAGCACGTTGAAGTATGAACATTTGCATTGCTGTACACAATTTGAGGAGACCTATGAGAGTCAGGGGTCAAATATCCAGTAAGCAATGTTGCATAGAACATAATTTTATCATTTATTGGAAAAATGATTACTTCTGAACTAACTCAATATGTCAATATGTATAATCAAAGCACATTGACCTACGGACATGCTGAGGTTTGTCAGCAAAGGCTCCCACCTGCCAGTGAAAAATCTAAACTCCATTTGTGTCAGTAATCTACATCTGCTCCTCACTGTCCAGATGCAGGGGGAAGAGACTCTTCCCATAAAAGTCCCATCGTGCCCCAGTACCCACCATAGTAAAGTCAGTCACCCCACTGATTTTAATGGGGTTATTTGTTCATTACATGAGCACCCCAGAGCAGAAATTGCTGTTGCATGACCTCAGTGTTCACTGGGCATCGACAGAGCGGCGCTGACTGTTTGCCAAACATGAAATTGAGTTTTAACATTGTTTTAAAGACCTATGAGGTTCTGCATAATTTAATAAGTTGTCTATTAAATTGAATTGCTGACTCTAAGGTACAGATATCATTCAATTCTGATCTATTGATCACACAAAATATGCAGGCTAAAAGTGTGTGCAACACTTGCTATAAATTTCTAAACCAGACTCAAAATGCACTGCTGGCCAAGGTATGAAAGCCAAACAGACATCCTTATTTCAGCCTAAAGATCTTTCTCTTGATAACTTTAGCCTCCAGGCAAAAGACAATTTCCTACCACAGAAACACTATTTTATTTTATTTTATTTTATTTTATTTTATTTTATTTTATTTTATTTTATTTTATTTTATTTTATTAGAAAGTACTTCCGAATGTATTTGTATGTGGGATGCTTGTACTCCCGAATGCTGAATTATGAGGACTTATGTCACACTAACAAATTGTTTGCAACATGTAGCATAGCTTTCACAGGCTGAAACCAGTTTAAATTAAAAAAAAGCTCTTAGCTTTCAATTTAAAAGAGAAAAAATACTGAAAATATTCTGAAATATAATTAGATAATATCTTTAGTATTTTGTTGTCATTTTTTAATCACATATATAAATGTTCAAAATGACCATACATTCACTTTCATAAATACAATCATTTAACAACGACTGTCATTGTATTGTGACCCAGAAATCATGGATAGTATTAAAACACTCCAGACAAGTAAAGGATTCCCTGGAATTACAGGAAAGATTAGCAGAATAAACACTTCCAGGCTGTCTTGCTAGGTTTGTTTAAATAAGAGAGAAGATGGAGACACTAAAAACAACTGGAGAAGTCACGAGTGTGTCTGACAGAAAGGCCTTAACTGGACACTCCCTTCCCCAGTGTCCTTCACATTAGCCCAAGCACCAGTAGACTGTTGTTTGGTCGATCTTTTGGACTACAGCTCTCAATTTACCAGCCCTTATCAGCAAGAGGCCCAGGAATCCCAAGCCTGTTTGTTTCAAGTCTATTCTCTCCAAAAGGCTCCCCAGAGCAGCTGCCATTTGCAGTTCTAGACAAAGGAACACATTATCACTTGCCTTGTTTTCAGCTCTCCGGAATCTTCCTTAGATTCACTCTGAATCCCTAAGGAATCCTGACCTCTTCACTGTAAATTTGGACTGTAAAACACCTGATTTGTGTCTATTTTGCCTACTAGTCTGGTATGATTCTTGGAACATTTAAATTATGTTCGTGAGCATGAAACAATAAAAAGCATAAAAATAATAAAAGAGGTATTTTAATTGCTAATGATAAAGTGTTATTCCAACAGACTGAATGAAATGTTGCCATCCTATGCTTGTGTTTTACTCCTAAAGAAGACCAGAGCTTGGATAATGTGGATAGATGCATACACAGTTTGTAATTACGAAAAGAGCTGTCAATAACACCCCACCACTGTCACTTTTATTGCCTGACTCCCCCTTCCATAACACCACCTCATTTGTAGCCATGGTAAGATGCCAAATTGCTTTATTTCCAAAGTGTATGACTACATTTTAAAAAAGCCTTTGTGTGCAATATATCCCACAGTGCTCACTCTCATTAGTATTGCCTCAGCATGCATGGATTCACGACCAGCATCTTTATTTCATATGGAGGCATCCTTTAAAGAAATTGGATGCTAGAGGGTCTATACATCAATGTTATGATGCTGTATTTTTCATGAAATCTGTAAATAAGGTCAACACGACAGGGATATTCCAGATGACAGAATCTCTAATAGTTTTTGAGGAGCAGCCTGTTTCCCTTTAAAAAGTCAATTTGCTTTCAACCCATGCCTATTAAAAAGTGCACTTTGTCTAGCAGGGGCAAAGCACAATTCCAGCAGTTTTCATGGCTCTGGGTAAATATTGCTGGGGTGATGCATGCAAGGCTAGCTCCCCATGGCTGAGGAGGGGCAGTAATGGGGACTCTGGATCATTGCAAGTGGCTTTGTTTGACTCTGTGTTTTAGGGTCTCAGACATGATGAATTCATAACTGAGATAGTATGGCAAGAGAGAATAAACAGCAGCACTGGCCTTGTGAGAGCTGTACTTTAGAGAGCCAAGAATGCCATTTCTATTGCTACACACGAAAATTTAAACAGCTTAAGCTTCTTCCAAGACTTTGGACCCAATCCTGATTCCCTGGGTATCACCGATTTCAGCAAATGGAGGGTCAGGCTATTTCACAATAAAAGGATTTGTAGTTTCTCCTTCCAGGCCCTGTTAGCAGCTAATCAGAGCCCACTACAGAACCTTGACCTCAGGTCAGAGGTACCAATAGGATCCAGGCCTCCAGTGACTGAAAGTCACCACAACTGGGCAACTGAGAAGTAAATTGGGGGGTGAAACTAATTCCTGGTGAACTGGACAGAAATCACCATCGTAAGGAGAGGGGTAACAAAGGGGAGAAACAAAAAATAATTGGAAGAAAATACAGAGGTGGGAAATAGAAAAGCAGATATAAAGATAATCAAATGAGGCAGGCAAAGCCAGAGCATAAAGCAGTCCAGATATTCAAGCCAATTATCATTTTTTGTCTCAGCTAGAACACAGAAAACTAAAAGAGGAAAACTAAATTAATATGAACAAAAGTGAATAGAATTAAAGTGACCAGAAAAAGACAAAATAAATGAGATTATTTATAACAATGGGGATGTATTTGTGCATCACACACCTGCCTTCTGTCCCATTCTTATAAAGTTCTCTCCCTTCTGCCACCAATTGACTTAGATCCTGTAACTGTCCCCAGAGCATAGGGAACAACAGGTTACCAAAAATGGTTTAGCAATAATAACAGGAAAGGTTTGTGTTTCTGCTGATGAATTCTCATTGTACTGATCAGTTAGTCCATAGCAACTTAAGAACTGGTCTCTTTCCAGAAATAAATGATCAGACAGCGGACATCGACTCTTTAAATTGTCCTAATCTGCTTTTATTTACAGTCCTTTTCCACAACTCTCAGTTTTCCTTTTTTTTCATCCTAGTCCAAAACATCTTCCTCCTTAGAATGGAAAGTGAATTTGAGTCCCTTCCTTTCTTTCAAGATTTTATCTCCTGGCTCAGGCTCGGCCTGTGAGCCCATCCCAAACTGTTCATGTTCCTTTTGTTCCGAGGTGCAGCCACATGTTCCCGGCACCATTCAGGTGGGGAACCCACCTGCTGGGTCTTGGAGCCAGTGTGACGGGACATTTCCCTTCCACACCAAAGACACACAATCACTTTGTCACTTTCATGGCACCTATTTTACTGCAAAGGACTTTCCCTTTTAGAGAATCCCCCTAATTCCTTAATTGCTGTCTACTAAAGACCACTTGTTTTGCAGCACTGATTAGCTTTGGGGTGTATACAACCGTTTGTTTGTCAGAGAGAGATTTTTATATGAAACAGGCAGAATTTGTTTTACAGGATAAATCCCTCTGCTGTATCTTTGGCAGCAACATCCCATATTGTCAGCGCAGTCAGCTGAGCCTATGGCCCCCAACATCCCCCAAGGAATGTGGGAGCTTAAGCTCAGTGCACTATGGTGGAGAAAGGCATGGGGAGAATGGTTAGCCCACAAAGAATCTATTAGTGGCATTAGCAGAAATTAGCCACATTAGGGCACCATTCAAACCCCTCTGTTCAGTGGATTGCAGGATTCCTACTGTGAATGTATTGGCTCATCCCTTGTTCCTAAGGAAGTGTCTCAGGTTTCCATCCATACCTACCATACGTTAATTAGGTCTTATATTCTTAGCTGGCCTGCTATGTAATTTCACAAAAAGTCAGCAACTCTAGTCAGGGGCTAAAGACATCATTCCACTTTCATTCTTGTGTGATTATTGCTTCTGGTTCATCAAAATCAAGAAATCTTTCTACCTAACCTTTCCCCAGCTAATGTTTCCTTTGTGTGGGATATAATGTTGCTTTAACTCCTAGAAGGCCCTAGAAATGCCCATTCCATGACAGACTTGAACCCTGGACATTTTAATGCATTTTAGCACTGTAATATCTCATTCACCACACTGTAGTTTGTGTTTATTACAGGAATATAGGAATTTGTCCTACACAGGATACCACTTCCCAGACAATCAAACAAGTGCCAGGCTGTTATTTGTCAATCCTTCCACTTTTCATCATCTTCTGGCAGAGATTTAACCACAAGAACAATGATTAAGAGTAGTGTGTAAATTGCTAATGCTCTCATCCATCCATATCACTAGCAAAGGAATGTTGGCAAATACAAGTTTACTCTTGCAAAAGTTGGTGCTGAAGTTAATATTCCCACAGAGCACAGGAATAATGAAGTAGCATCTGGCAAAGTTGTGGTGCTGAACAGAGTCAAGAGTTCTGAATTCTGCCATCAGTGCCTCTGACATATTTTTGGTAATATTCTCAAAAAAAAAATCAAATAAAATCTTTTTCTTGACTCTCCCTGTGTGTTGAAAAATCCTTCATCACCTTTTAAAATTCATGGGCATCTGCAGCCAAGAAGTACTAAACACTTCTACTATAAGCTGACTGGAACAAACATGTCTTGGTGTCAAACTCCCAAGCTTTATTTTAAACAAAGCTGTGGAGAAAAAGCTGTTACACAATTATTAAAGTCAAATGGATTCTTTTCAAAAAGCTTCATGTCTGATTGAGATGACTGCTATTCAGTATTTTATCTATAATTCAGTAAAATAAAGAAGACTTTAGTTTGCAGGCCTTTTTATGTACTAACAAAAAAATATTTTAAAGTCTCATCCTGATACTGGTTGAGTCTTTGTTGGCATTTGGCATTAGATTTCCTAATGTATCTCTTGGAACCCTTCCAAAGAAGAAAAGAAGAGGAGACAGGAGAGGGGGCAGAGAGAGAAGAAATAGAGAAAGAAAATTTGATTTATGTTATTTTTTTGTTTTAATCACTTTTCTCTAAAATAACACACAGTGAACTAGAGAGTTTCAGTGGTAAATGCTGAAATATTATAACCAGTTCAAATGGCTGTGGATTCTTCCCATCTGTCATGGACTGCAACTGAGCAGTATAACAGCAAAGTGATATTAGTTTCAAACCAAAAATAAATCATCAAGCCAAGTCTGTATGTCTAATCCTACCTACACTGCCCTACCAGTGACCTTTCCATGGCCAGGACAAATCATATCTGCAGGGAATGCATAAATTCATTTTTCATGCTGGCTTGTTTGGGGTCTTTTTTTGGGGAAAAAGAAAACCTCAGATCCCTCACACTGAACCCACCACATTAATGTTTCACACTTTGGCGATGCTAAGCTTCTCTCCACCCCAGTCCTGCTTTCATACTGAAGATCTCTGAAATTGTCTGCCAGGACATTACAAGGGCTAAGGAATTAGCAGCTGATGCCTGTCCCTGAAGCATTCCTGAAAACAGGGAAAAATAATGGAATCTCACTCCAGACATGAGTAACTACCCAGGAGATAGTCTTTAACAGATACAAGAGTAAATGCAAAGAGAATTTCTGTACATGTTTAGCATCCTCTTCCAAGGTCTAAGCAGGTGCACCTACAGGAACTGTAAAATCCACTGAATTCTGTTACATGGGGCAAGATCAAAGCTGCTTCTTTTCCACACAATTGATTCAGGGCAAGCTAGATTAATTTTTGAAGTTAGGTTCATCCTGCTATAATCTTTGTTATGTATAATCTTTATTCATGAAAATGGCCTGATTAGTTCGTGCTACTTGTTTGAGAAAGACAGCACCAAACAAACCCAGCAAGTGGAACCTAGTGGTAGAAGAAGGCAACATATTCTTATTTTAAAAAGATCTCATCAATAGTCCAGAAAAGGGAAGTGAAAAGATGTTCTGCACAGTGGGCTACTACATGAAAACAAAATATTTATGCTGTATTGCCTTGCTTTAAGATGTGTATTTTACAGTGGGAAAAAAGTAAAATTTCTCACAGATGACAACTAAAATCACAGATACACAGATAATCTGAAATAAAACAGGCCTGAAGTACCTTTAGTGCCTGAAAATACAAGTGCCCGAAAGAACAGGCCTTTAAAAAAGTCTTTATGTGACAAGGTCCAAGGCCAAATAAGATGTTTGTGTTTGAATCTGGGAAAGGACTCAGGCTGCCCAGATCCTCATCTTAAACAAATTATTTGCCTTTGTTTGCTCCTGAAAATGCTAATTTGCACATACAAGTTCCTAGTGTGCACCTATGACCAAATCATATTTGTGGGAGCAAATTTCGAGATTGCTTTCCCAAAGCTAACTCATGAATCCAAACTTATAAGAGAGTCTTCACACAAAAGGTAAGTTTCTGAAGATAAAGAATCACAATTTCTAATCAGTTTCATTGATGTTCAGCGTTTCTTGTCACCATGGTAACCTGCACACACAATAAATGGTGTTTTGTTTAATCAGTCATGAGAAAGAAGTCCGGGCATGGTGAATCAGACTGAATCAGAAACAGTTTCCTTTACTACCCTAATCAAAATAACTTCAGTGTAACTATAGGACAATTCCAATCAGCAAGACAGGATCAGGCTGTGAAATTCAGATCTCAGTCCTGTGTTCAGACACTTCTCCCAGAAGCTCAGATGAAAGTTCTACTTCTATTTCAAAGACTGGAGTTTCTGCAGGATGGGATTAGTTCAAGGTTCAGATTTTATCTCACCTTTACCTTAGGTAGCTTGCACCAGGCTAAGTCCAGCAGAGGGAATAGATGTTCAGAGTCAAAAAAAAATAAAAATAATTTTAGGCTCACATAGTAAATGAAAATAGTACATGAGAAAATAATTCTTAAATAGGGAAAATGTCCCAGATTTAATAACAGTGGAAATAAAATTTCCTTATGCCAAGTCAATGCTTTAAGGCATCTATGACTGGAGTCTGCTTTGCACCAGAGGGAAAAAAGAAATATAATTAATATACAGGTATACATTTTAGATAGAAAAATAAAAAAGCTTGTAAACTACAGGCATTGAGGTTTCTGACATTCTCAGAAAACACTTATACTACTGGCATTCATGTGGCTGGTCCTAAACCAGTTGTGGAGTGGAAAAGGATTACCTTTGATGTATGAAGATCAAAATCCCCACTTTTTTCAGGTAATAAGATCTCTCTCAGATGGATTTCAGTAATGTGAACATGTTTTCCATGGCATGGTAATAAAAATAACACAGTGCAATAAAACTACATCCAGGACTAAGTCAGTAGCTCTTGAATTCTTAGAGGAATGTCAAACAAACTCACAACTGGTGTTAACAGTTTCTAATGTAACAGTGATATGCAAAGAAAAATTATAAAAGCAATGTGAGCAGTAAGACTTGAAATAATTTTGTAGCTCTGGTGGCATCATAACAAGCTTGATCAAGTGGTCTATGATACAACCACAACTGCAACAGATTTTTCCAGAATTTCAGTTTTTAAGGGAGCTTTAGTAATGTGGGTGGAGAAAGAACATAATGTAAAATTCTTCTTATCTGTTTTCAGTTCCTGCTCAGACTATACCACAATCTTTATTCTTTTCCCTTGCTAATTGTACCTTCCCTCCTAGAGGCAATAAAACCTCAACATAATTACAGCCATTGCTTTCATCACACTTTCATAGGTAGCTAATTTTTTTTTCAAAGCAAACCAATTTTTTTAATTGAGTACTTGATCCTCAAATTTTCAAGTATTGCTAATTTCAATATATTAGAGAACATTTCAATGCAAATACTTTAGAGATGAAAACAGAGGTTCAGTGTGAGAGAGTGGGAGAAGTAGGAACTGTGATTCTGAGAGAGGGATTCTATTGAGTAGAATCTTTCCAAGTGGTTTCTGAACTTCTGGAGCTCTTCTGTTCAAGGCAGGACAAGTGGAAGTGAGGGCTATCAAATGCCATGCCAAAGCCAAGGCGAAACATGAGAGCAGAAAAAATTACTGTGGCTATCAAATTCACATTCCTTGTGGATGGCACCTTGGTAATAACAGCACACTGAACTGCTTTGTTTTAACATATTTGTAATGGGTTGTTTCCAGTGAAATGCTACATATCATGAAAGACTGTTCAGCCAGAAAAAATGCCAAAAGTTCTATTTTCTGTCTTTTGTTTAAATCCTGCTGTGGCTCCCATTGGTATCAGTCATGTACAGGCAGGGAAACACCTGTACATTTACTCATTTCATCTCTTCAGTTCAGTCACAGAACCAAGTTTCCACTGCAGCCTTTGCTTTTTACCTAATTTTCCATCTGAGCTGGCAGAAGATCAAGAAGGTCAAATGATTTACTCGGGATCACAAATGAGTCAGAACCTTGAGGCCAGATTAAACCAGGACAGTCTCTGGCTCCAGTGCACAGGACTTGCCTACTCAGTAAACCACACCAGCTCCAGCTGTTTTCTCTCCATGAACAGAATATGAGGAAGTTTGTAGAGAATCTGTCTAAAGCAGAAAATCACCCAGAAGCAGGCTGTCTGTAGTGAAATGCTGGATTTAAGGTGGGGATTAATCAATACCCAGAACTGTGTGCTACCTGGTACTTGTACTTTCCATTTCTTATCCCCTTCAAATACCCGTCTTATCCATGAAATAGGGAAAGGTTTTTTTTAAATTTTTGTTATCACATGTAATCTCTGAAGACAGAAATAAACAAAAAGAAAATATTTCACCACAGAACATTTCCTGCAGCTGCTGAGTTCATGCTTTTATTCATTTGGTAGATGGAGAAGCTGCCTCACTATTAGGTAAAATCACAGCAGAGGAGAAGCCTAATCTAGATGAATTACAAGCAAGAGTCAGTGTTTCAAATATTCACCACAGATACAAATTAATCTTCATGGCAGAATTAGAGAGCTCTTACAGGTTACTGAGGATACCTGGAGGGGAATTTAAGAGTACATATAATTTCTACTGGTGTAAGGTAAGAGCATTAGGAATTATCACTGCAGCTTGAAGCTCTCAATTTTTTTAACATCTTGTCTGAGTTAATAAATTTGAGCTTTAATTAGGTAAGGGCTGAAACTTATCTTGCATGGGAGACCACTATAATACCAAACTTAAAGGGCAGGCAGGGAATCTGGTGCTATTCTACCATCAATGCAAGTTCTGCAGCAGCCTAGAAAACCAAGACACGCTTTATGTAATTAATTAGTTAGAGATTTAATTTAAATTAAACACTATTCCCAGTAGGAATGCTGCTGAATACCTTTGAAGAAAGCTATGTATGTCACAAACAGATGAGGGACTCCTGATTTGTTCATTAGTGATGTCAGCTAAGTAACCATTGGAATGCTACACTGCTCCCAGCTCTATCACTATTTACTGTTCTGGCACACAATAGACCTGTTACTTACAGTCTCACCAAGCCCCATCCACTAAAAATTGACATTTTGGCCCGTCCAGCTCTTACCACCCTGACTCTGTCAGACCCTCCCCTTTGATCCCAACAAGCATTTACCAAATTCTCTGCAAAAGGCCATCCAAAGGCAAAGGCCTAGGAACACTACAGAATCTGTGTATAAGTTGAACAGTAACTGTTCCTGAATTCCTCAGTCCTATCACCACTGTGATGTTCCCGTTAGCAGCAAAACCCCACATGCAGAGAGCAAACTGGTGGGAGACCATCCCCAGAGAAGATGCCTCTGAGGAGGTACCTTGTATCCACATCCTAAGTATTGCTCTCTGCATAGTGCTTGGTTTCCATCAGTCACAGAACTGCTTCCTGCACCCTGGTAGTGCAGAGACCAAACTGCGGCACTGAGGCACAGACACAGAGACACCAGAGCTTAAAAGGATGCCCTAAAAATAGATACAGCCCACGTGATCCAGCTCTAGGATGCTCACACCCCAGAGGCTGCTCTTTCTCACCTACTCACTAGATCATAACAATGCAGAACATGAGTGTGAAGGTGCTGACCCTCAGGAAATGCCAACAATTCAACTTATAGCAATGCATGTCCCCTGAAACACAGACTGTCATGAATTTATTAAACATGTCCTACCTTGACACCCACCAGAATGATGAATAAAATTTGAGACCATTTATTTTAATCATGTAGTGCTTACAAGTTTGTTGGCAAGATGTACAAATTATTTTATACACCTTTAGGATAAAGACTGTTTTTGACAGCTTCTTGCTTAGAACCTTCAGAACTGGATCATAATGGTGACACTCACTCATCCATCCTAGAGCAGGAATATTCTGCATTGCTGACACAGGCCTACAGAAGGAATTCCCTTGAGAAGGAGAATGTTCTTTCTTCTCCATGTTGCACTTGTCTGACCTTATTTTCTCTAAAACAAAGAAGATCACTGTGCATACCAATGTGTGCCTGCACCTCCCTTTGTGTTTCTCTGTGCATGTGTGTGTATATATGTATAAATTTGCATATTAAAAGCTTGACAGATTAATGCACTGTGTGCACGCTTGCTCCCAAGGAGCACGCCAAGCATCTGGCTCAGTGTACAGTGGGAAGGCCTCCAGGGATGAGCACAATACCTGAGTCTGCCTGGAACAAACCACCACCACTTCCACTCACAGAGGATGTTAACAGGGCCATAGCCCCCAGCTGCTACCAGCACACTTTCTTTCAAAAGTTACGAGATAAAGTTCAATTTGATAATTCCTTCTAAGTTCACACAAACAAAATTGGCTCATAGGAAAATTGCTGGGACTTAAAAAGCTGTGAATATAAAAATATAAGGCTCAGATTTGAGGCTGACAATAGCCTGGTCAAAAATGCACAAAGCTCTCAATCATATATTATGAATGTCAAGTAAAAGAAAATGTTAATATTCTGATTCCTCTCATGGTTGTCTGTGACCCAGTTATTTCCATTAGTACCACTCACACCCTTAGTGTGACATTTGCTTTGACAATCTGAATTTGTCTGAGGTGAAACTCACATCATATTATCATCTATCCAACAAACTGATTTTTAAAAATACAAGAGAGACCAGTGCACTGATTAGAATACACTTTGTGCTGGCAAAGAATACCTCAGATATGAAGAAGCTATTATACCCATTTAACTCAAGCAAACTTGTTGGTCTGTTCATCAAACACAGACAGCTCCTCAGCTGTGATCAGAAACCCAAAAGGACAGGAAAATAAGTTGAAATTATTTTTGTTATCTTGCTGCAGCTTAAATGCAATTTCAATGCCCTTAAGGGCCATTTTATATTGTTAGAGCTCTGCAAAGATTCCTTAATTGTAAATAAAAACAACACCTAAGTGTTCCAAATGCTTTTTATTATTAAATTAGTAGCATCACTTCTGGGGCCATAATTAATCAAGCAACACAAACCAAATGAATATGTACTTTCTTTTGCTGTGGAATAAACACTTTGCAGATTTAAAAAAAAGTTATTCTGAATTCATGCTGAATCAGAAAAGGAAGAGCAAGCCAGCTTTGACTGCACTCCATCTGCCACAGTGTTTGGATTTTATTGCACGTAACACCTTCGTGTTTTGGTTCAGGCCACAGCTGATGTAACTGTGGGCCACCATGTGACCTCCAGGAGGAAACACTGGCCAGTGTGACTTGGGTGTATCCTCAAGACAAAAAAACAAGAAGTCAAATAACAAGAGCTTCATAAGTATGGCATCTTCAAATTCTCATGACTTGGGCAAATCTCATGATGTTTTGGAGGCTTGCTGATGGGCAAGGGAGGAGAGGCTTATACTTGTGTTTGGCAATGCTGTTGATATTTTAGAAATTATGGCATCAGAAAGACACTTTGAGAAAATCTAGCACTCACAGCTGAGAGAAAGCAAAGTGCCTTGCCTTCCAGAACCCTCAGAACTGCCCAAAGAGAACAAATCTCCAGAGGATCCCCTGTGGGGTCTCTTTCTCTAAAATGACTGGCATTTATACTCTTGGAAAGACGGATCTGGGAAGCTTGCACTGACCCACCACAGCCATCCTTACAGAAACTGTGGGGTTTCTTTTTAGAGTCAGGAAACAGCATTTCCTATTTCCTAAAAAAACTCTCTCTAGGAAGTGTTAGATTTCAGGATCATGTGTACACAAGGATGTCCCTCCACTCTCCCTTCCTCTGCCAGATAGAAGGGATAGCACACATACACAGATGGACATTTTTACTTGCAGATACAGAGCATGATATTAGACCCAAAATCATTACTATTTCACCCAATATTTTACACACAGAATAGCATTAACTTTCATTAATAATGACTTTTTATATCAGGCTCACAAAATTCAATAACAGATTTGTGTGAAAGAAGTTTTCACTTGTCCTCCAAGTGAAATTAGGCATTTTGGAGTGGCTGAGTTGCGCATCAAGAAACAAGAATTGTAAATAAGGAAGTACTTTGACTAGTGCAGAAGATTGATACAGCACCTGACAGCTTTCATTACGTAAATCTGATTTATTTCAGTAAACAAGTGACTGGAATCATGCATCATTTCTAAACGAGCTGACCCTCAGGTTTACATGGTTGGCTGATATGGGCTTGAAAACAGGAAACTCCAGCTGTAACATGAGTGACCCAGACAGCAAAAAGCTAGACACCAAACTAAATTGGAAGGCAGGAAGTCAAAGTTCATGCTCATACCACAAACAATACAAAAATAATGAAGTTCCTCTGAGATACATTTGGCAAAGCCAAATGTCATTGTGAAGCATAAAATATAAAAGAACGTATAATATAAATGTTTATAGAAAAACAGAGCAAAGAATTGTTGACAATTTTCCAACAATGTTCCAAAGAGCCAATCTATCTGCATACATTTTCATAAACACTATATGTCCACTATAAACTGAACACTGACAGGATGCCTAACTCCCTCAGGTTCTCTTAACTAGGCATTCAAAAGCCCTGGCTTTTGATATCTTTATTCTTTGGTTTCCTAAACCTTGATTTAATGCCCTCTCAGCTCCCAGAATACTGCTCAAGTCCCTGCTCTTTTCTTCTGCTCCTCTGACACTCTATTGTAAAGCAAGTTTTACTTCTCTAGGGACCAGCCTCTCAGCACTTCTGAGCTCTAGAGTGTTCCACAGGTTCACACCGAGCCTTGACAGCCCACATCCAGAAACATATCACATCCTGTTTGCATCAGAGCTCCCCAACGATTTCCCCAGCAGCCACGCTTGCTCTGCTGCTGTTGCCTCCTGAGACCACAGGAGGTTTGTGCACATCTCTGCACAAACACTACAGAGAGCAGGGTCTGTGCCTACAGCAGAGCCAAGTGCTCCTCTTGGGGACAGAACAAGCCAGTGCAGAGAGTCTAACACCCAACAGGGCTGCAGCTCTGCAAGTCAGGGATAACTCTGCTGAAGCAAATGGAGAGGTTTACATCTGAGCAACTGGTGGTTGCTGGAGCCCTAATCTAGATCTACACAGGTCCCTGAAAGCAGGAGTTTTATTCCATACCAGGGCTGCAGCAGTTCCATTCAAATCTTCCTAATTCCACTCTACAGAGACAACGGAAGTTTAAAATTTAATTTCATGTTCATTTAATTTATCTGGAACTATAATTCATCCCTAGGCTCCTGACTAGGTAATCTGTCTAATCACCTGCTATGTGTTCCCCCTTCAGGACTCCTCTGTATCCTTGTGTTCTGTAACCAACCTCCCTTTGCTGCCATCTGCCCCACAGCCTTGAGCTCAAAAACTCCAAAGGTAAATTCTGCCTCTGCCTGTGTGAGAATAACCCTCATCCCCATTATTTTTATTTCTATAGAGAAGGAAGGATTGATACAACTGCACCCTATGTATCCTACAGAAGATACTTCTGCAGAGCTCAGGGGCTGGAGCCTGCAGACACAGAAGGTAAACTCTGCATTGTCAAACATCTGCAAGAGCTCACAGCTGATCTAACACTTCACCACACAAACAACACTGGTATTTTCCACAAACCTTGCTCAGATGACTTTTTCTCTGAAGTTCCTTTTTAATATGTTTTGTTTTCTTTCCAACTTCTCATGTTTATTCCCTTCAGTTCTTTATTACAATGAATCTCAAAAAATATTATCCCCTGTTAAAAGAGTGGCAATCAAGTCACTTCTGGGCTTAGCCATCCCCTAGCCAAGGGGCTTCAGCACATGCATGTCCTGTGGAACCAACTGCTGTTTGAGCATGTGGATAAATTCTTTTAAATTGTAACACATGGCAAAAGGAAAACTGAAACAGAAAAGACTGAAATAAAATACAGGAATTTTTAAAAGTTTCCTTTTTATTGAATATGTCTTTTCATGAGCTGGGCAATTTCTGTATTAAAAAAAAAGGTTTTAACATTTGAAACTCTAGTAAAATACTGTTAATTCACCTGGCAAGAGTGCAAGCCACATGAATTCAGAAGCTTTCCAAAAGCTTTATTTCTGTTAATAGCTACTGCTTACACAGAGGTTATTAGCATATGCCACCATTATTAGTAACTATTTTATTCACAAGAGATATCAAATCTCTTCAAGGAAAGGCAGAAACTACAACAGTAACAAGTGAAGTTTCCTTTGTCGTCAGTATTTCGTAAATTGAATATAAAATACCAGTGCAAAGTCCAGACTCACAGGCTTGGAAGATAAAGTAGCATTTTCCATTCTGAAAATTTATATACTAATTTTGAGATTATGGACCCATTCTTCAAATGAAACTTTACTGCCACTATTTACTGTTAAATTTGCTATGACAACACTGACCTGGGTTTGATGATGCAATAGCATGAGAAACACAAGGCAGGAGTGTGGGATAAACTGGTACCTGCATGTACACTGATCTGTAGTGAAAATAGAGATGTGTTAATCTCTGAAAACCAAACACAACATTTTAAAATGGATATTCAAAGGCTGGCAATCATTTTAAAGCTACAAGGGCTCAGGCTGAGCTTGAAATGTGAAACAAATTGAAGACCATATTAAGGCAAATGATTATGTTGGAAAATATCTTAGTAACTGTTCCGTGAAACTCAGTTTATTCCAATTAAATTCTAGCTTGGTGTTTTTCAATAAATGCAATTAATAGAGTTTCTGCAGTTTCTGTAAAACTTCTCTGATATATTTACAGTGCTTTAAACCTTTCTTGCACACAATTCTCCATAACATAAAGAAGTCTACAGTCTTGGGGGAAAAAACATGAAAAGCATTATCAAAATGGATAAATGGATTTAATGACAGGTTTTGTTTTACTTATGCCCAGTGTTTTTACATTTTGCAACTGAGGTTGTGACAGAGCCTCATTTTGTTTCCTCACTCAAGTAATTGAAGTTGCAATACTGTTTCCTGAATTTGCAATTTCAATTTGCTCATTCTTCTCCTGAGACTCATCTTTCCTCTTCACAGCAAAGGTTAACAGAATCAGTCAAATATGTCTTATCTGTGTCCCAGATTGGACCAGTGAGAATTAATAGAGAATGTTCTGTGCCTCACCTGGTTTGGCATAAAGAGATTAGAAGTGTTTAGGAAGGGAAAATAATTATTATCCTCTGTGTTTAATTGTGATGATAAGCTGCTAACAATCACTTCATAGAGGGAATAAAAAAAGCTTTTTCCTAGACATTTACAGCATTTTCTAAGCAAGATTTTCTAATTCTAAAGATCTGTATGCATGAAGTGCACAGAATGTGTGGCTCAGAGGTGAATGTTGTACCAACATTACACTGCAGAGAGTCTTAGTGCAATACTGACAGGTACACAGAGAGCAGATTCCAGATCTGTAATTAAAGGTATCTTAGGTCATTGCACAGAGTATCCTATTTGAATATAAATGTTTGATTTCCTCTCCCAAAGAAGCAGAGTGACTTAGCTGTAATTCAGTATTATTGCATATTTGAGGGCAGCCCTTTGCACATACACAAACACACTCAGATGCCACATGCACTCTGATTTATCATCTATCCCCAAGCAGTGTGCTTTGTTATTTATCCCTACACATGCACGTGTGTTTGCACACACTTACTGTAGACCACTGGTGGCTGCCAGCTTCTGTGCTATCTCAAAAACACAGTGAATATTATTTTGCCCTCTCTAATGTGCAAACTGTCAAAACAAATCCCATTTCACAGCAAATTCAGTGTGTGCAGCAGACAACTGTCTCAGGCCACTCACAGGGGCTTCTCACTGCAGGCCTTGGGCCACTCAGTGGTAAGAAAACTTCACCATCATCTGAGTTTTTCAACACCCATACCCTGCTGTCCTCTTTTACAAACTCATGTAAGAAAGCTCGTGCCTGAGTCCTGGTGTAGTGGAAGTCCTGTGGCCACTGAACAGGAGAACACATCTCTTTTTGCCAATCTTAAGGAAAATCACACATCTCTTTTTCCCCAAGGCAGCCTGATCTGAACCCAGCATCTTCAAACTATGAAAACGTGCCTGTCCATCACTTGGCCAAATGGAGCAATTCAATAACTAGCAGATGTGCAAACAAGCTCTCAGAGCATCTACTGGTGTGTCCCCCCAGTCTCTCAAAACTCTGCTCTGCATGGCCTAGGACACAGCAGCTCTGCTGAAACAGCCTGGAAAACAGGAACAGGCAAAGTGTAAATCCTTAGAGCAGAAAAAAAATGCTTTGCAAGAGGCCAGCTTTGAGTTCCCTACTCAAAACAATGGGCAGAGGTACCTTCCTGTGCACTGAACAATAGTAGTTCAACTTGCAAGTGTGCATCTAAGTAGGTTTTATTGAAAATAAAATCTGATGGCATTTTTAAATTAGTTGAGCAGCTTTATGTGACATTTCCCTTACATAAAATGAATAAATTTTCAAGTTCACATACGCACTGTGGAATTTTTTTGATCTCAAATGCTCTTTCTTACTTTATTTCTATCTGTATCCTTCCAAATAAGGAAATTTGGTATAATTTGGGTATAAATTCAAAATTAATCTCTATTAACTACAGAAACAGCAAAAGCCTTGCTTCTGCTGTGGTATCTAAAATAGATTGCCTGGGCATGTGCACAGCACAAAGCACATTTCTCAGCTGCTTCAAATCCCAGCAAAGACCACTCAAAAAACCAGAAAATTAGCAGAAATGTGAAGTAGTAGGTATTTAACAACAATGCTTAAACAGCAGCAATATTATTTTGCTTTGATGTGAAGCTGAAATATTTTCAGTAGACAGAGTTTGGAGCTGATCTTTTTCAAGGACAGGAAGGAGAGCTTTTCTAAGTTATTAAATCAGAAGAATTTATAGATTCAGGCACATGGAACAAGATCAGATGTGTCCAACAACTCTTCTTCACATGTGCTGTACCCATCAAAGGATGAGGAGGCCCAACCTGCCAAACAAATGTTTTATATTGAGCTGGAGGGTTCCAAATGTCTCACAACAGTGTCAGATAAACAAAAGGAGACGCGAGAAGGTGACAGGGAAGCTCTCACTCAAGTGTTGCTTCTGTTTCAAAGATGAGTGACAGACAAAGAACTTTCCCCCACTTAACAACAAAAAGAAATCTCAGACTACTTGAGGCAGACAGCCAGAAATATCAAGGTTGTGCAAAATCTTTTCTAAGATAAAGTAGAAAAATATATTTCTGGTTAAAAGAGAAACCCAATCAAAATAGCATAAATTATGCTTCCAATTGTAACTTTTATTAAGAAAATCAATACCACAGTAATAACATTTCAATAATGTCATTAAATATTAACTTTACTGACCAGAGAGATTGCCCACTTATCAGTTTAATTTCTTTTCTGCTAGAAAATAATTGTATCAGATAGCAATTGATTGGCCAGTAATAATTCATGTAATGAATGTAATAAATATACATTTAGCTCTGTGCAAAATTGCTATAAAACAAATCTCGCATGAGATGGCAGAATTCAAAAAACAAGTGACAGCCAGCAGAATATCCATTTTTTTTCTGTGATGGATATTGATTTATGGTGCAGTGGAAGAGCTGAAACCACTGCCTGCTTTACCCCAGTGAAGCTGCATAGCAGCACCAGCCAGGGCCTGTTCTCAGCACCCCCATGATGAGTGGGGCAGGCTGGGGCTGTTGGGGACAGCCCAGGGCACCACAAAGGTGACAGAGAAAGGAGCAGGGACTGGCAGGGACATGAGCAGACCTGGCTCCATGGTGCCCATGGCTGGGCAGGGCTGTGGCATCTCACTGGTGCAAGGACTGTTGGCACTGGGGGCTGAAATGTGCCATGGGTGGGGTGGCAGAGGTGCCATGGGGCATGTAAGTCAGTAAATGCCATCCATTGAAATAAAAATACAGAAATGTTCACCTCCAACAACCAACTTCCACGGCAAAGAGGCACCCAGCATAAGAGAAGATCTGTTTTGATAGAGCCACAGCCTGGCACTGGGAAAGCTGCTACAAACATTTCCATGTTTGGGTTTCTAACTTTTTAAATACATTTATTAAGAGAGAAGTCAGCTGATCCCACAGTCCCATTAGAACCTGTGCATGAATGGGAAGCTTGTAAAGGCTCAAATGGAATATATAAAAAGATTTTTTTATATATCACTGAAGGAATGAACTTGTTTCTTTTGATGGGTATAACAATTTTCCTAATTAAAAAAAATATTCCTAGTACTTCCCTACTATTTTAAGCCTACTAACTTGAATAAAGTTACTGCTAATTTAAACCCATGTAAGACAGAAATCAGACACCAGTGCCAATGTCCTCGCTCTGTACATCAGCAAATTTCCCTCTCTACTAAAAGTGAGATTTCACAGTCAATTTAAGCTGATCTAAGACTGCACTGCTCCTGAACAGGGCAATCCAACTTCCTTTTATCTCCAGCTGCGTGTTCCCACCACTTCCCTTGTGTGGGCTCTAGACATCATACAGCCAAAGGATAAACAAGATCAGCTCACTTATCCTGCTGAAAACTAACACTGAAAATACTTAGCTTTCAGCCAGTTTCCAAAGAGTAGAAAACACCCCTATGTATGACCATCTACAGCTAACCCTTGCATAAATTCTTTGTGAAACTTCAAGATTAGACATAAGCCCAAAAAAAGGGAATTTACTAATAACTGAGTAACAAGATACTACAAAAACTTGGCAGTCTGTTGCAAGCAATTACAATATTTTTAAAAAACAATTTTTTTCAGTGTAGAAATCCCCAGTCTTCGCAGATGCTAATGTATAAGAAACAACAGTTAAAATGAAACTAATTTCAGCAAAACACTAATTTTGCAAGATGTTTTTCAAGTCTACAAATACATGATCCAAGGAAAAAACTCATCATGAAAATGTCGTCACTCTCCTCTTAACTTTTCTTTAACATTTTTCTTACCCAATTATTTTAAAACATTATGTATTTTTAACCTGGAATTAGAGATTTTAATTTTTATATTTTTTCAGGTATCTTTTGCTGACTCTACTTATAAAGCAGTTAGCAAGATCTTTTTTCCCCTGTTCCCATTTTTTTTCTTGTTAGATTTTATCTGAGCATTATTGTGATTATAAGCATCCTGTTCCCTTTTGAGGTTTACTTTGTGCTGTTTCTGTTTTTTATCTATCTCTTAACGTGTGTTGCAAGATGAGAAAGACTATCTTTTATGGCAACCAAAGATACAGCAATAGAATAATGTGGGAAGAGTAGGTTGCTCTTAATAAGTTGCTTATACCATTGTCAAGTGGTTTAATGTGTACATTAGACAGGCAATATGGATAAATAACATCATCCTAGATAAAGTTCTATTCATTAATAATATCAAAATAGTTGGCCAAGTTCTGAATTTTGAAAACCGTCAAGATCAGAAGTGTAATCACTGTTTTCAGCTCTGTTCTGATGCTTGCATTTTATTAACACACATTTTTTAAACTTAAACCTAGTCCTTGTAAGGATGGTAACCCATCTACTGAGGTCTCTATGCAGGTGGAATTCCCAGAAAGGACTTAGTAAAGTTTCCAAGTGTCCCCACACTGTCAAAAGAAAATTAAGGTCATCTATGAAGTCTGCTAAAACAAGATTTTTATTGCAGTCATAATTTTCATGCTGTAAGCACACAAATGAAGACAGGTAAATGTCTTTATTACAGGCCTTTGAAAAACAATCAAAGAGTAACATTTGGTAGATACAGACCTAAACTTGATTTGAATTGAGGACTTAAAAGCCTTAGACAATCTGTCCTATTACTGTGCTCTGTAACATTTGGCTTCTTAATGTGTTCTTCTTTTGTAATGTTATTATGAGCTGGATTATTACCAATTGCTTCTGTGTGCAGCTTTGCCCCTGTGCACTGATTTGTATTTTTAATACAATAGCCCCCATTCATACACTAAAAAATCAGCCAGCATGTACAGATTATAGAAGTTCTGTGCAGAGTGGTTCACAATCAGTAGGAGCTCTATGCCTAAACTCTATTTAAACATTGGGTTTTTCATGGTGCACTCCCAAATCAACAGCTGGGGCAAAGAAGATTACTTTATTGAGAATGGGCAACAGTCATCTACACACAAACAGGTCAGATCAGTAAAAATGGGAAGAGCCTTCTTTGAGCCAGACAGGGACTCTTGGAGATTGTTCAGTGACTCAGTAAACTCACTAAACGTGACAAGATGCTAAACCACTAATGGTTTCTATTCTGACCTTTCCTACTCTTTATCTTTTTGTCTGTTTTTTATCATGTAACCTCTTAGGGAAGGAAATATTGCCTTCTTTTATGTTGGGAAATTGCCCAGAACGTTGCAGACACTACCCAAACAAGGAGTAACTATAATAATAACAAAAAGAGGAGGAGGAGAAGGAGGAGGCTTACTTGACCCCATACCAGCATTCCCCTAAAGACTCCTCTTAGACTTGATGGAATGGTAACCTGGCTTATTGCTTCATAAAAACTGCCTGTAGTAAATTGCACCGATATAATTAATGCTATCAAAATTTACAGCAGAAAGGGAGCATTGCTGTGCTGTGCAATCAAGAAATAGCTGAACTTGCTTTTGAAATAGTCATGTATGATGGTGAGTGTAGCTGCTTAAGAATATACAAATCCATACCTGTTGTGCTGTCAGAGACAGAGTTAAAGTCAGTTCTGCTCCTGACTTCATAACCTTCAATATGGCCCTGGCAGATAACTCTCTGTGCCCCCATCTCACCATCTGTGAAACAGAGATAATGGTTTTCTGAGTCAGAGCATTTGGATATCTATGAATAAAATGCTGCATTTTAATACTGTTCAATACTATTAACACACTCTTTCTCCACTGGATAAGGTCTCAAAGACAAACCTTTTCCTTTGATCTTTCTGCAGCATGCCCTCTGCTAGTCCTCAAAAACACATTTTAAATAGTATAGGAAAAAAAGGCCAGTGTAATGAAATTAACTCTGCAAAGACCTCATTTCCCCTAGATTTGATGATGGAGATTCTCTACTGTGATAACATTTTTTAACCTTTATAATTTCACAAAGTGTTTGTACCAGATTCTGTTAGTCCCTCGTATTTCATGACATGTAGTCCCATTTATCTCCCATTTATGAAATACAGCACAAGCATGACATTTCAATTTTATAAACTTGCAGTGCTACTCAAGGAAGGCTGCCTTCCTGTGTCATTAATACCAATATCATTATTCAGACCCATGGCCTCCAAGTCTTTCTTTTAGGTTAATTTATTGCAGCAGTAAACCAATTTCTTTGCTTCCTTCTACTATTTTATAAACCAGTGTAAAAATTTGAAAAGCATATCAAAACTTCAGCTATCCTTAAAATTCTTGTAATATTTCTATGGTGTCACATATGTGATTTTGCCACCAGCCTTGTGACTACTGGTGGGGCACCCCACTAGGATTTGCTTCATTTCTGTTGATCCTTATGGGTATTTGGTATAGCAGATAGTAAAATAATCATTTGTATAATTGTCAGAATCTGTCTCCTTAATTAAGAGTGATCTTGCTCTGCGTTACATAGAAAATCTGGACTATAAAAGAACACTGGAAAAAGTTTCTACTGGAAAAAGAAGCTGTAGGTAGGTATAAATATAAATTTAGATATCAAGAGAGAATATGTGCTAAATAAGCAATTCCTATTGAAAAAACTGCCCTCAAATAGCAAGCAGATTCAAAGGTATCTTTAACCAGGGCTGTATTTGCAGCTCTGTTATTGCTCCTTCCTCCTGCTACTGTTCAACCTCTTGCTATCCACAGGACTTTTCTTGGTGCAAAGGACTTTTCTTCATAGCTCCATACTTTGGTGTGGTTTTAGTTTAAGTTCTAGGAGAAAGAGATCTGGCTCCATATGACTGTTTCTCCCATGACCCAGCTTTCAGTTTCATTTAATTTAATTTCATTTCATTCTAGACACTATTAGCAACAAAATATTTACAATTCTCATAAGCTGACTGAAAGTTCCTTTGTTATGTTTGGTAGCTTTCTCACTGAAAAATACTTCATATACTGTATTACAAATATTAACTATTCTAAAGGCCCAAATGCAGAAAATTTGAGAATTACTTTCTCACATTAGATCCAAATGACTCAAAATTTCTCCAGTTGGTGCTGGTTCAGACTATAATATGCATGGATTTGAACTTTTGAAATATCATTTCTTGTTGCAGATTGTGATCTTACAAGACAAGACTAGTAGCATTAATAATAAATGCAATTCTATGGTTTTAGTTAAGGAAATATATACCTGAATCCAAAATTACTTACTTTGTATTGGGCATGTTCAGTGGCAATTTTGTCTTAGTAAAGTTATCAGAAGGGGCTTGAAATACTGATTTTAAAAATAGAAGAAATCAGTGGGGTTTTATGCCCCGACACTTTTAAAATAGAAGGCTTGATTAAGTGGGAGTTGGTTAATGACTGAAAAAATATCTTACAAAAATACTAGAAAACATATTTTAAAATGCAGATTAAGAGCTGTAAGCAGGTTTAAAACCTAAATTATTCTGTGGCACTGCAAAAATCTGTGTTAAAGGTTATCTATACACACAACACAATGCAAATACAAATAATGCATTTCTACTAAGACAAAGCTATTCCAAAGTTACAAGTGTAAAAGCACATTTCCTTAAAGCACAGTTAGTGCATAGAAGACTGTGCCTCTTTATTTTGCTTTAATGTTTAAGGCAGTTGAGACAACCAAATTAAACATGTTTGCATCAAAAATATGTTTAAAATAATTATAAATTTGCAAATCCAAGCATTCAAAATTATAGAAAATGGAATAAATCTAGAAAATAAAGATTGCTTGTCATGCTGGATTTGTTTCTAATCCCATCTATTGTACTACTACAATTCCTACCCATAAAAAAATTTAAATCCATAATTTATGGAAACATCTATAACCTTAAGGTCATCACACAGAAATGCCATTATGTGGAACCTTGTAAAAATGTTGCCAGCAGTGCCTCTGCTGTACTCATAGCTGGCATTTCAGCCAGCCTTCTGCAGCTCAGAGTCACAGTAACAAGATTTTGAAGTTTAAATCTCTTTAAAGGAGAAAAGCTGCTTTTTCATCCCTTTCTCCAAGCGTACAATATAATTGGCAAAGTATCAGGAATAATAAGACAACTGGTTGACACAAACCCCAGGAGGAACAGAGCAGCTTTTGTTCCAAGCTCTCATCAAAATCTTGGAAATCTTGCAATAGGAAATGCTGTTGGAATGTAGGTTCTTATTCAGAGTTCTGACATGTTAGGCCTGCTAGATCTGAAATCTCTTACCTGCTTCCTTGATTACTGGACACCTTTCCTTGTGCTGCCTGCAGCTCAAACAGCTCTACAACTGAGTATTTAAAATTTTCTTGATACAAAAGAAGTACATTTCATTCTATATTAATGCATCATTATTTGAGAGGAAAAAAAAGTTTTGCATTGGTTGTACACTTTACTGTGCAAGTAGTCTCACCAAATCTGTTTTTAAGTGTGCATGGACACGTAATTCAAGCTCTCTAAAACTGATTCACTTCCTTCTAATCAATGTAGTCTCTTAGAGAAGGACACCATGCCATAAAAACTACTTTAACTGCTGTGGTTTTGTTCCCATTGCCTCCACTTATGTCTGATATTAGGATTTCTGGGGAAGTATCTCACAGAAGATGAGAAAACAGAGCTGAACATGTTCCCATAAGGAAGCAGTTTGGTTTTTACTAGATGCCTCTTCCGCCTTGGAAAAACACAGGCAAAACAAAAACAAAGCAGATTTCTGGAGAGAAAATATTATAACAAAGATTTCTCTGACAGAAAACTGATTTTACTATATTTGTTTCTACTATTGTTCAAGAGGGGGGAAAAAAGTCTTTAATATAAATTACACCAAGAAATAGTCAGCTCAAGGAATAAGTCCAAACCAGTTTCCACTTACAGCTGAAACCAAACATAGAAAAGCCTTGAGGTGAGAAGCAGAAAAAGTGTCAGTGTGCAGGAGGTTTCAGATCAATTGATGCCACCAACTGCCCTTTGGTTATGTCAATGAACCGAAGATGCTCACCATGAACCACAGAAACCAGGATGCCATCTGTGGCAGGTTGATGGCACTTTTTCCTCTCATGTGACACCACGTTAAGGCTTTATTTTTAGGTGGGTCTTCAATTAAGGGAAGGGAAGTAGAACCTGATCACTGCAGGTCTCTTTCCCTTTCAAATTTCTACTCTCAAAAATACCACAGACCTCCTTTTAGCAACATAATAAAATTTTGCTAAAGATCAGAAATATTAATTAATATGCTTTAAAAAATCCAATGTATTGTCTATGTTCTTGTAAAATGTTGCCAATTTTTTTCCATTTTAACTTTGCTCTCTCATTTTCCGTTTGAGTTATAATCTCTTAAGTCAGAAACTTAAGAACTGAGCCATCCCTCCTGAGTGGCCATGTACTGTATCCTTGGTTGCAGAATGTACATAAAATTGTTCCAATGAAGTAATGAAAAGATGCTTATAACTTATGATTTATCATGTTTTTACAGACCTCTATGAGATACAAACATGGGAACATCACAGACAAAACAAAGTTTCAGTGGGTCTCTGCTCTATACAAAAATTAATTTGACAACAGAGATGTATTTGGTAATTACTGGATATTCAGAATGTGCGTAGCTCCTTCTGCTTTCAGAATGAAGTTCAGGAGGGGGTTTTTGAGGGTGGAGAGCTGAGAGAGAGGAACAAAGGGAGGAACAGGGGGTTTTATTGTGGGGCTGCAGTTGAGTAGTCAGTAGCAGTAGCCATTGCTTTACAAGGAAATCATGCCAACTGCAGCAAAAGGAAAAGGAAAATTACTCAAAAACTCGATTTCACTTCTTTGTTTTCATTCTCTTCACCCATTCTTGTATCTGCAACACTAATTCACCGATTTCAGCTTTCTAGTTATTTTAGAAGGACTACAATGATGCCAACTGGTGTAACCAAGAGCTTTCAGTTAAACACAGAGAGAGGAACATTGTACAACTAAAAGTCAGTTAAACAGTTCTCCAAATTAATTGGTGCTGTGTAGCCCAAGGCTATAAAAAGTCTTGACTGGGCCAGCAAAGTTTCAAGCCTGCATCCTGCCTATCTTCCTGCCCCAGGGAGCCCTTGTATAGGGCTCATTGTTACACAAAGCAGCTCCTTCAGCAAAGGAATCACTGCAGGAATTTAAGCCTTATTTGAGGGGGTTATCAGAAGTCGTCGTTTTGATGTTTCTTAATTTTCAAGGTTTAAGAGAAGAGATGCTAATCCAGGGTCCAGTTCATTGAACTGTATTCTGAATTCATTGCTTTTCATGTCAGCTCTGCTCTGTTTGTTGGTCCTTATTGTTTTGTAATTCGTTTATATTTTTGAGGAAATACCCATGTTTCTTTTTCATGAGAAACCTCAGAATGTTTCCCTAATCAGCTGATAGGCAACTCCCTTTGCAGACAACCATGGATATGCACTATTGCACTATTAACTCTGATGTAATTCAGTTTGGATGTCTACTACAAAACAGGGGATTTCTGTCTAAGCCACAAATTTATGTGCTTCCTGGCTTGATAACTTATTTCAGGCTAGCATTTCTTCTAACCTCAAATACAGACATTTCTATTTGGATTGCAGAGATAAAACCGTAATAGAAGTGAAATGTGAGGTTTGTCCTAGTCAGTAAAAACTTCTCTACCTTGATCAGAAAAAGAACTGCTCTTCATCAATTCTTTGGAAATTTACTATAGGTATTCATAGGCTAATGGCTGACAAGTCCAATTTTCAGTGTCTGCAGGTATAATCAATGTTTAGAAGGATATTTCACTAAACCTTCAAACCAGTGCAAACCACTGGAAGTCCATCATCATCTGCATGTTCAGTCCTCCCCATTCCTCTCATCAGGACATTCAGTTACGTTAAATTATTTGTTCTCCATGTCCAAGCTCTCCTTCAGTGCCGTTTAAATGAGGGACCATTTCATGCTGTGTGATCTCAACTTCCCTTGATGACAGCTCTATCCTACTGGAACTATGAAACTGTCAACATCAAGAGCAAAATTTAGGTGTGCAGAGACAAAAATGGCTCAGCATCCATTGCACAAACTATTTCAATAGAGGTCAGCAACCTCACCATCTATGGAGAAAACTGCAAAGCTCAATATTTCCATCAAACAGCACAAAATATGGCTAAAACTTTCTTGCTGGCTGGAAGTGAAAGAAAAATACTTTGTAGACCTTGTTGTAGACCAGTTTCAGAAAATGAGTAGAATAGTGCCATGACAGACATAGAATAAGACAACAGATCACCCTGATTTAGCAGAGGTGAAAGGTGTGTGTGGTCAGTCTTTGGGGACTAATGCCTTGTAGTAAACTGGGGGGGTATAAGGTGATGTTGTGACTGTGACAGGCAGGCCACACCTGTAGTGTCCCCTCTTCTTAGGCACAGTATTGCCACAGTCAATGTAAGGTAATTTGAAGTCACCTTTACCAACAGATCAACCCCAAATTTGGGTGGTTTTTTGGTTGCTTTTGGGTTTTCTTCTTCCTAAAAGACCCCAACAGCTTAACTAATTAAAGAAACATTACTTGTCATGAATGTTTCCTAACTCAGCCAACTCCAGTGCTATGAGATCATCTAGCATTCAAGGTTTTCTTGGAGTCCAGTACACAATGTGTTATCTTCTTTTCAAAAAGCATTAAGCTGCTGCAGTGGCAGGGAAATGGTTTGCCTGGAGTCATCCAGCACATGAAAAGTAGAGCCATTATCAAAACCCTGGAGCCTCAACTGACAAGTTCCATGTAGCAAGGACTGGAGTGTAGCTTCTCCAGGGTAAATTAAAATGTTGTGGTTTATGTCAATAGAAATATGGGAATTTCAACACTGCATTAGGCCCTAGCACATATTACCTTCATTTGTCAGTGGCCAGCAGGAGAAAATGCAACCAACCCCCCCCCATACCCAGCTGATAAATGGTTTGCTTTTTGCCCTCATGCCAGCCATTATATTTTCCATGGATCTCTCAAAATGCATTTTCACATTAGTGGTAAGAAGATCTAATGGTTTGCCCCACTAACGTCAGCCTTGATCCTAGCAATAAAAATCCCAACATTTCCCTTGTATGGGCTCCAATTCCACAATGAACCAACTTAGGAAGCTAAAATGCACAAGATTAACCCTACAAAGGGAAAAAAAAAAGTGAATAGCCATCAATCCTTTTTTTGCCTGAAACTGTTGGGAGCAGGTATTACAGATTGGAACAGCTCTGGATATATACAATATTCCCCAATATTCCAACAAGCATCTCCTTTCTGGAATCCCTGTCCACTTTCAGGTTCAGCAATGTGACAATCACAGCAGTGCTCCCAGCACGCCGGGGCAGTGATCTCCCTCTGCCACTGGCTCTCAGGCACCCCAGCTGTGTGACTTCCTCAGCCAAAGAGCAATAGGTCACATCTATATTAAGTTCATTGACTATCCCCTTATTTTAGTCGTGTAAAATTAGAAGACAATAAGCTCCTCCTCTGTTTTCTCTAGGCCATTCATTATTTTATAATTTGCCCCCCTGTTATTCATGTTTGTTCAGAACTAACAGTGTCAGCTTTTTTTGCCAAGGCCCCTGCTCTGAAGAGTGTCATTACTCATTCCTGGGTACCTCCCCTGACAGGCACAACCAAAGAAATATTTCAGTGATTTCAAAATGCATGGCATTTACTCACAGCATTGTCATTCATTTTCATAAATGCAAATCTGCCCTGCAGGAATTTGATTCTGTATTACTTTCCTGATCATGGGTTAATTTAATTACATGTAAAGTCAATACAAAATGTAACTATTCTTAGGAAATAATATTTTACACCCATTCTTTACTGACATAAATTACAGCATCAAGTAAACTGGAAAAGAAAATCCAACCCAGAAAAATACAAGCATATTAATTAAAACACACTGTCTGTCCCTTACTAAATTATACATTTCTAAATCTTTTAGAGGCATGCCTTTTCAAACAACTCAGGGGATTTGCAGTTGCCTACCCAGCTTTTCATTTCTAGGTCACTTGTTAAATCTACCCCAGGTCAGCTCTGACTGAAAATTATTACTGTCTGGCAGCTGGTTTGTAGTCTACATAAAATGAATTAGTGGTTTCATTCCACTTCCTAATGGACAAGTGGCCCCATCTTACACTTCGACCTGAGTGACACTCTATTGACTACTGCAAGGAAAGAACTAAATAAACTCTTTTTATTCTGTAGGTAGGTCCTCATGGTTAGCACTGAAACTGGTGGGACTCTCAGGGCTATTACAGCACTGATCTACAAAAAATAAAGCCTATCATTTATGGAAATCCTGCAATCAGAGCAGATAAAATGCTATTTTGTGAGTTGTGGTGATTATTTCGGTCCTTTGTCATGTGGTTCAGAAAGGAATACACTACAAGTTGTCCCCTGTTATAGTTAAAAGGAGACTTGTCTCCTCTACACTGTTGTACAGTTCAAAGGGCAGAGAATGTGCGTACATGTTCTTCCATATCAAGCAAGAAATCACAGGAATAACTTACAAAGGTTTCCTGCTTAATAGCAGTAGAAAGAAAATTGCTATTTGTTAGATATAAAAATAGATTTTGAATGTTTGAATAATAACATGGCTGACAAACAGATAAAGAGATTTGCTATTTAACAGCAAGAGATGGAAATGCTAACATTATCCATATTTGACTTCTACTGGTTGTGCTCTCCTGGCACTTGGAATAGTACAGGTTTACTTTTCTTGAAAACTGCCAATCTTACAATTTCACACTCATTGCATTCCTTTCTTTTTAGAGTAGACACAAGCACAAAGGCACCAACATGTATTATTAAAGAACTTTATGTCGGCCTATTTGTATTTAAAGTGTTTCTCACAGAAATAAAGTGTAAATAAGTCCATTATTTTCTCTAGTTTCTCTTGTCTGTTTCCCTTGGATGATAAATAAGTCTGTGTGACTCTGGTACTATCCCTGTCTGTACTGAGCTAGGACAAATTTCCCCTAAGGCCCCCATTTTTGTCTCCATTTTCATTTGTCATTCTGCTCAGGCTGCAGCAATTCAAACAGACCTGCTCCTTGACTGAGAGATCTTCACCTCTTCTCATGCACCAGGATAAGGTTGCTTTTCTATGGTTTTTTGACAACTGAAAATAAAAAAGAGGGACTATCAACTTCATCTGTCACCATCTTTTCATGTTCTTGTCCCTCAGTGACCCCACTGTCTCTGTTCCTATTTATTTGCTTCTTCTGAACTTATTCTTCATCTTTCCTCTTTGCTGTCCTCACTCTCTTTGCTGTTTAACCTGAAGCAGCCCTCATTCCACAATAAAAAGCTGCTGCCATCAAGGTGATTTCTCCACCTTGGGAACAGCAGCAGGACCCAGGCTGTGCCTGGCTCCACTCTCCTTTCCCAGCTGACCACATCACTGCTGTGAAAAGCTGATGCAGAAATCAGTCTGGCTGCTGGGGAGATTACACCTCTGGCACCAGCACTTGCAAGTAAATGACTGAGCTGATATTCCTCCTTCTCTCACTTCATGGATGATATTTTGTGTTGGACAAGCTGTTCTGGGATGAGTGTGCATGTATTACAATGTATATACAATATTATTTTCACATGTTCTCCTTTTATCTCTTACCATGAAGTTTACTGTCTTTTAGTTTTCATTCTGTGGTCCCTGCTCACAAGTTGTCTCTCTGAGATGGAATTTACCTGGACAGGAAGTGGTTTCTGTGTCATGAATATTACAAAGAATCACAGGCAGACTTGCCAGTGTTTTGTTACCCAGAACTAAGAGCCTTTTCAGGGACTTTACATTAAAGACTGGGCATGAGGCCAGTTAAACACTCACTGCCACTTCTTGTCCATCTGTCCCTGACTGGGGTGTAAGAAGCTGCACAAGTTTTGCTTTGCATTCAACTGGATATTATCTAGAAGTAAAGACAAGCTGTTGTTCTATATTACATTACTTCTAGTGTTCTATATTACATTACCTCTATTTCATTGTGTACATCCAATTTATAAGAACAGACACAAATAAGCATTCAAATTCTACAGAGTATTTAAAATTTAAAGACATATTCTGGTAGCATCCAAGCTACAATAATTAACAAAACCAACTTTGCAATGGATTTGTGATTGTGGTTGTGCTTCCTAAAATCTAACATAATGCACACAAAGTATTTGCTGTTTAGAGTGCAGCCTTTGCCTTAGTGGGGTACTCATTTAAAAATCAAAGTCTAAGAACACAATTAAACCTTGCTTGTACCATGTCAGGCACTGGCCTCCTCCTGACCCCAAGATTCTGGCTCTGCATGTTTACATTTTGCTTTTACTTGCCTTTTCTTGCCTTTGATTTCTACCTCTCCTAGAGGAAACCACCTTCCACTGCCAGTAAGGCAGATGATGGAAAGGCTCTTGAGTCTCTTTGTTTGTAAGACTTGAATTGTTTGAGTTTGACTTTTATTCAAAGACTAACATTTGCCTTTCTGGAATCTTCTCTACCACAGCAGCTCTCACACAATCAGTAAGAAACTACTGAATCAATGATAGTGATTGACTTCTTGTGATAAGCAGCAGTACAGAACATGACTGATTTTACCCTAAGATACATATTTTCAAAGTACAAATATACTTGACATGAGCAGTTGTTATTGTATTGGTCAACAGAGATTTGTTCACCAACTCTGGCATAGCCTGGACACTAAAATCTGACATTTGTGGCTGAAAATTGCTTCTTCCTTAGAACAAGATCAGGATTTTATGAACTTTTCAATACTACTTTGTCTTCAGGGGCCAGAAGGGTACTTCCTCAGAAGCTCTTTGCATCACATGTAAAACTGATCCTGCTACCATAATAGCTCCTGAGACCCAGAAGAAAGAGACACAAAGTTTTGAATTTAACAAAAATGCATAGTATAAAAGTTACACAAACGTTTCTATTCTGTGATCATCAGGTATGTGATATTTTAAATTTCACAGACATTGTAGAAATCAAAGGAACAGAATTTCAGATCAGAACTTAGGACAATGGAACTGATCTAGGACCAGCAATGCCAACAAATCTATCAAAGCAGGCAATTGGTTAAAATCCTCTCTTTTATGGCAAAACTGTTCCTAAAGCTCATTCCTCTGACAGTTAACAACTTGTTCATACTTTTACAGTGTGTATTCACCACGGTATTGCATCCAGCCATTTGTGTGCCAATACTGGTCCCAGTATTTCTTTTCTTTCCCAGACGTCTAGCATCTTGCTTCATTGTCCCTTTCAGCATCCCTTTTGTGAGCTGATGAAAAGAAGCTCTTTCAGCCCGTACTTGCAGGAGCAGCTCTCCATTCTACACTTCACCCCACTCACCCTTCTCTGCACCTATTCCATTTGAATTCATTTTTCTTGTTAAGAATTGTAAAAAGTAATTCAGAAGATACCTTTTCAGTGCTCTGTTTGGCAGCAACAGCACTTTCTCTCCTCAGTACTTCCTTCTCCCTTCAGTGTACCCTACTTGATGCATTCAATGAGCAATGCAGCTTTCCCTGCAGATGTGCAGGAGAAATTCAGACTCATCCTGCAGCTGGCTCTTCTCTTTGTGTGCTCCCACTTCTGCCAGGTCTGAGGCTATCCCAATTTCAGCAGTGGCACCTCATTTTCCACTATGAGTGATTTTCAGGAGTTAACTAATTTTTGTTCTAAAGCTAACACAAAATAGAGCAATGATTGATCTACCCATGAACCTTGAGGAGTTCACCTGGTTGCCTTCCAACAGCCTACTGGTTGCCTTCAGTGTCATCAGTGTTATTTTCCTTTACAAATGTCTTCCTCTATATTAGATACATTGTATTACTTCTCAGAGCCTAATTCAATGAATTGTCAGCACTTAAAGAGCATCCTATGAAATTATTTACTACAGTCCAGACAAGTGAAACCTACTGTATTTCATCTGGCTTAAGAAGTAATTATCAAGAAAAGCTATTAAGTAGTCCTACTACAGCATACCTTTATAAACTCAACTGTCTTTTTGCTCTAGTTTCAATTTATTTCCACATTTTTAAATATTCTTCCCACCAGAGGTTGTTCTAAAGCTTGGTACTGCAGTCAGATAACTAAAGCAATAGCAACCCATGTTATTCTTTTCAGATGTAGGCTGTGCATTTGCAGTCAGTAGTCACATAACTTTGTCCTGGTTTTGACAGATTAGTAAAAACTAACCATTTCAAGGCTTAACACAGTCCTTTCAGAATCCGATGGAGCTGACAGGGTTATTCTTGAGATCTGATCTTCTTTGCTTCCACACCCAGCAGAGTGGTTTCCATTTCCATATACTCATTCATTCTCATTCATATTGGGAATCTTTGCCTTTGTCCACCTATTCAACACCTCCAATATTTTCAAAAGAAAACATATAGAAAAATCTATAATTAGTTTCTCCCCTCAGCTGGATGACACCACTCCTACCACCCTCAGATCGTTTGTAGGTCTATATCAAAGCAGCAAAGGAGAATTGACAGGCTACATCATGATAGGTATTCTACTTTTCATTAAAATACATTTAAAAATCTTTCTATGACTGACTTGTAACATACATGTTGAAAACAGATCAAGTCTTTCTTAATTCCTAGGTGCATGTTGACAAGTTCCAGAAATTGAACAGTCTCTTTCCAGATGCAGTAAAATGTGAGATATTTTGCATTGAATATGATGCTTAAGTGGTTTCTGAGTGGTTTTCAGTTTTAAACCACACAGCAATCAAACCTTCCCAAAAGATATTATTTTGGTGGAATAAGTGTTATCAAGCAACTTTGCTTTAACATCTCCTTTGCTTAAAAAAGAAGAGGGAATAAAAAACAGAGCTTTGAAACCACAGAGAAACCGTTGAAAACTTGAAACCACAATGCCTAAGAACAGAGTGAGCCTATGATTACCTAACTCAGAATGTGGTTTAAACTGGGCACTCGACCAAGTTTTTCACAGAAAACCAGGGGAAAATGGAGTACAAGTATCCATGGTTACAGTGACCCCTGCTTGGCACTTGAAGAGATCTTTCTAGAAGGAGCCAGGTAGAAATATTTGTCAGGGTCCTCAGAAGAAGCAGGGCTTCTTCCTGTTTTCATATGTTAAAAAAAAAAAAAAAAGATCGAATATAATTTGGTACAGACAGTCCTGAACACAAACTGTAACCTAGGAGTATTTTTAGAATTCCCCTCCTGTATGTTTTTCACAATATTCACTCACTATTGAAAAATAACCTCAGAAATATAGAACCATCACTTAAAATAATGGCAAACTCGTAGAATAGCGATTTCATCTATAAATTGAGTATTTAGGGCTAAAATTTTTCTTCCCATGTCCAGTTGTACTGCACTCATGAATGAAGAAACAGGATTGTAGACTACAGTTTCAAATGGAAAAGGTTTGAAGTGTAAATTAAGCTGAATTGGAACCATCACTTTAAAGCACTGGAGTTCCTACACTCCTCAGTTCTTGTGTTCAGGTTTACTTTGGGGCTGATGAAAAACCTAAACACAGAGACAGTTTGTTTGGATGGTGCTCTCCCTTTCTCTGCTGACATTCACCTAGGAGAAAGTGTTCTCTGTTTATATGCAGGTTTGGGGAAGATGTTTTTTTTCTGTCTAACCTGATGCATAGCTAGGCATATTGAAGCGTGAACAACTGTGCACACATGACCAAATATATTCATCCCACCTCAGCTTCTAGATGCTTCTGTGATGTGTGCAATAGTCAGGTGAGACAGTGGGAAAAGAACTGATCTGAGTCCAGATGGAGACTTCTCCTCTCCTTGGCAGTGACCAATAGAGCTATTTCACCTTAAGGTCCATGTACAAGCCAAATGCAGCTCTCCTTGTGCAAAAAGAAAAGTCAGGAAGAGATTTTTTTTACGCCCTTTATTTTCTAGGGTGCTCATCTTCTATTCTTCATGGTCCTTAAGGATTCTGCCTCAACTCTTCCTGTAGAGGTGAGGACTCCACAGTTCCTCATTTTGTTGCTGAATTCCCAATTCCCCATGGATCTGATCTGGATCAGGCACTAGCATGCTGTCACTTTTCTGTAGAATCATCCAGAGCACACACCATGATGTTTGTACAGTCTTTGTTCTAGCCATTATGGAAATCATGTGGATGATGCCTGCTTCAGCATAAAGGTTGTCTAAAATTGCCTGTTCCACTTCCTAAAAATTAATCCAAACTGCAAGATGAAAGTTTAGCAAGTTCAGTTGTAAGAGATAAGCTCTTTGTGTCATGTGACTCTTTATGTGGTAAGAGATACCCTGAAAATTGGATTTACCTCCCCATTAAACCAGAAAAGGAGGTTCAGCATGCCAGTAATTTCTTCAAGCAGATCTCTTCCCTTCAAAATGTTTGTCACCTAATGATTGAGGAGAAATCCTACTATGTGATTTTAGTGATTATTTACAAAGTTTAGGCCTCAAATCCTACCTACTAAATTTTCAGACCAGCAAAAACAAATACCACTATTAATGATAAATCAGCTCAAAATTAGGAGTGTGTAATATCATGCTAATTTCACTGGCAATTAATGAATAGAGAAAGGAATGTACCTGCCATAAATATTCCTACAGCTCTCCATCTACATCCTTGTATTTGGCTATAAATAAATGGATAGAACAGGTTGTATATGGGTATTTACTCATGGTATTTTGACAAGCACTGTATATAGAGGGCTTGGCAGCAGGACCAAAAATTTGTCATATCTAATGGAGACTTTTTGATTGTTTTAGAAATGTTTGGTCATGTTGCAACAGACATCCCAGTTACTAAACTAATGCTGATATTACCTAAGGAGGAAGGACTGACTCAAAAATGTAAGCTCAGTCTCACTCCTGCACATATCTCAGTTGGTTTCTAGTACTAAGAAAAAAAAATAATTTTGGAATTCTGAAGTAAATTTTCAGGGAAACAGTGGGTGGAGAGATTCAAAAGTAAGAAACTATGGGAATGCTCATTACTAAATTTGGGCAACCTTCCTACTTGCTGAACCAAGAGAAATCCTGTTTTCTAAAACAAGCATCTGAGCTGACATTCAGCATCCACATGTACAGACTTTACTTCAAGGCTGATGCAATAAAACTAAAGCATTTGTGAGCTTCAGATGCCAAACTGAACTAAACAGGAAGAGTGGTTACTCCTGCTCTGCTTTCAGTGCCACTTTGTAGACAAGTGGGCAAATGAGGTAAGTAAATTATTTCAACAAGCTCAGAAGCTCACAATGTGTGGAAAATAAATGCCTATTATGGCATCCAAAGAAAAGAAGTAGAAGAAATGTGTGAAAATGATAAAGAAAACATCACACATGCTAGCATACTTTACTACATCCCAAGCACACAATTCCACAGACACCATTTCAACAAAAGATTGATCAAAAACTGTCAGGGCGGAAACTCAACATCAAAATGCCATTTCCATTGTGTAGAGCAAATGGATTTAATGTAATTAAACATAAAGGGATTTGTTTTGATCCAGATAACTCTGGGCACTGCCAGTGGCAGAGGCATGAGGACATGGTCTGATGGAGGCATTTTCAATCATAGAATAATTCAGGTTGGAAGGAACCTGTGGATTCCAAGCCAGAGCAGGCTGCTCAGAGCCCTGTTCAGTTTATTAGTTTCCAAGTAGCTGAGTCCTGTTTTCACAGGCAGGAGCAGCAGTGGCCAGTCCCAGATACAACTGTGTTTCTGAGGCTATCTACAAGAAATCATGAGATTTGGCAAACATTCATGAATGCATAAATAGCTGGACATGTTCTCTAATTTTTCTATATACTCTTAAGATATAGTATGCTCTTAGCACAGATCCCCAGAAACAAATCCTCTCCTTAGTAATCCAAACTGAACTGGAGCAAGTTTCTAATGGAACTTTACAGCATAAAAGAATATTATAAGAAACACATCTCATTGCTAAACAGAAATCTATCTAAATGCTCTGAAAGCCAAAATCCTGTCTGGTTACAGGAAAGAAACTACTTATATATAATTAGGGAGGCTTTACTTTGTTCTTATAATTTTGATCTGACCACAGTTCTGGAAAAATAGCCACTTCAACATGTCTCCAGAAGTTTTCTGCTATAGAATCATCAAAGGTAAACCCTTCAGCTCCAGTGATATGCAAATGATGACATGTTTTTTAAAAGGATTAACAAAGTTGTTCAAAGCATCTTTTTAGTCTACTCTGCTTCCAAACAAACAATAAACTGTCCGCATGCAGTGAGATTTGCTAACCCATAAACACAGCCAAATGGAGGAAGATCAGAACCTTAATGAGTTTGGGTCCCTTTGAATTCTAGCTGATCAGTGTCACCAATAATTTCAACAGGCTCTAAATTAAGCACTTTCTGTCTTCAAAGTGCCTTGCAAACATCAACCAATTAATCCCTACAAGTCTCCTCTGAGGTAGGTAAGTAGGTATTGTTATCCCCATTTTACAGTTGGCTGAACACAGTCAGAGGGTTAAGTGATTTGCTGCAGGCCACAGATGGAGGTGGGATTAAAACACAAGAGTCACTATGATTCTTTTTAGAGGATAGCACTTCTTTCTTTTTTCTGCTGACTTTTCTGTGCTGACTTTAGACATATTGGCCTTGTGGCAATACTTAAAGGAAACAATATAAATTGTCCTTGTTAAAAGCAAGGAAACAGAGAGAAGTCTGGGGATTGTGCTGATAACCCTTTTGTTTCCTTATACTGATGTTAAAGGTTTTCCTATAATTTTGTTCTGATATTCAAGTATCATTCCTATCATACAGGGACTATTTCTGTGGCAATGTAACATGCTACTAATTGAAAGATATGTCCTGCTCCTTCCTAGGTTTTATTTAGTCTTTGTGCTTTCAAATTAGTGTAGGTGGCACCCTGCCCATAAATGGGGCACTTTCCTTCCAGGATCAGGGTAACAGTTGGTAGGCTTTTTCCACTGCAGCACAGGCAGGAAGAAATGGAGAAAGAGAGCTTTGAGAACCAAGAGCAAAGAAAGCCATTAACTGAAACCCAACCCCAGCAAACCGCTTGTAACCATTCTAACAGGCGTAAGATTGATACCTTTCCCACTTCAACAGAAAGATCAGATGGAAAAGGGAGAGTATATCCTTTTCCTCTCTATGTATACAACTTCAGGCCACTTGGAGACCCATTTGTCATTAAGTCAATCCAGTGTATTGTAATAAACTTCTGAGTTTTATCAGGAAACCGCTTTTCAACTAGCGGCAAATCCACAGCATTGGTTCCCTGGAATACTTTTTAGAATAGAAAAATCCACTACTCAAAGCTGATGTCTTGCAACTCTTGAGCATATTTTCTGTTAATATTTCAGATGACATTCTACTGTCAGAAGCCTTCCAGTACAGGAATTGGCATGCACAGAGAAAATCAGTGAATTTTTGAAAATTATTCACTTCCCATGCTATAGTACAGTAATTTCAGCCATATTGCTGGTTATGTGCTTTTATTACACAATTTTCTACATGTCCTGAAAGTATAGCTCCATTAATGCTACAAAAATAACAAACAGTTTATTAGTACACCACTGTAATACATGGTGGTTTTCACATATTCCATAATCTAAGGATCTTACCTCCTTTGTATTAGGTGTTGCCCACAGGAAATGGCCCATCAAAGTTTTATTAGCTAAAAGTTTACTTTGTTAAAGGCATTTGTGAAGCCTTCAGATTAGGTAAATTATTTAACATATGGTTGTGGTTAAATAAAATGCAATTTATTTTTCTACTCCTGTGGATGCTGAATCAAAAGATTATTTTTACCATTAGAAAGGTTTGTTAGTACCTACTTTGCTCTTACATGACCATCACTTAGGTCTCTTTTTAGAAGAAAATAGTTAATAATTAACAACCTGAGGAATTGTAGTCTTAATCTAACAGTGTAAGAACATGTGGGATTTTGACTCTTGGAAAGGTGTGTTTCCAGCAGAAAAATCATGTATTATGTGGGTTAGGAAGGGTCTGATTTTCACAGTAATTCTGTGACCAGGAAAACATATAATGCAAAACATAAGCTTGGAAATTGCTATTTGCTAGCTCTGTCTCAAGAAGATTTGTAGCTGAGAAGAATTACATGCTCTGCAGAAACAGCTCCCCTCTTTTATCACTTTGGAAATCATTAACTTGCCCTGGATGGTCCTCTGTGTAACAAAGGAAGTTTTCACATGGATTTTCTGATAGGGGAAACAAAAGAGATCATAGATAACAAAGCAGCAGTGTGAATGACAGTTTTAGAGGACCTTCATCCAAACAAGCCTCAGTAACATCTCATCAGATCGGTATCATCCCCAAATTTCCTTTCACTCAGCACTACCATGCTTCAGGGCTAATCCAGTGAACCATTCCTCACTTCCAAATTTCTTAGGCTATCCGTGAACACAAATAACTGAGGGTTTGTCCCATATCCCACTAATTAACATAATCTATTTCTACATCATATATTTTGCTGTTACAGGTCTATCTGTACAGTAAAATGGAGCTGTGGGAACATTTGTCTGCTTGGGCTGAAACCACACTCACTGTTCTGTGCATCCCTCCCCACATGTCAATGCACTCCATGCTACCCACTCCAATGAAGGGCAACTCTCAAATTTGTCAAACAGCTCTAGACCTCACATACTTATACATTATATTATACTATAATATCACTACATACCTTTTGCTCATCTGCAGCCATTGCCACAACTCACCTGCACTAGGAGCATATTTTAATGTCCTGCACTGCACACTTAGAGAAGGAGCAATGTTTAATCATCTATGCCTCTCCAAGATGAGAATACTTATCCAAAAAAACACATCTGTCACCCATATGAATTTCTGGAAAGGTAGAAACCAATTTTTCCCTAAAGCTCACCTCCCCTGTGTGCAGTTCTGTGTCCTGATTAGGTTTTTAGAACCTGTTCAATATGCGTATTTCTGGAAACGTGTTTTACAGGTTTGCAAGTTTAGCAGGCTGGAGAGCCCTCCCAGCACCACATCCCTGCATATCCATCCTGAAAACTGCATGGCAATTGATGGTGCTATGAGCTGGGCATCCCCCTTTAGTGAAAGAGTGAAAGATGATTATTTAGACATGATAGTACTCGTTTGTATACAAAAATCCCTCATCTGCTCATTTATCTGCCTGGACATCTAACGTTGTGCACATTCTGTGATGATTTGGGGAATGCGTTTTCCTATTTGCATGTCTAAAATGTAGTGAATGTATCACAGATTTTATGGAAAATAAGGAATTAATAGCAATAATTACAATTTTGTCACATTTGTTCTTGAAGATTTATGGTATCATAAGCTTAGGTACGTATCTAATTATGGAGACTCAGGAGAACATTTATTTATATAGAATTCTGTGGTATAGTGTGATATCACTCAGATTTTTTTGGATATAAACATAAAGTAGATACTGAATTTTCTGAAGACTGCTAATTCAATTATAATCAATTACAGTTTGCTTTTAATGCAATTTGTATGTGATATTCCAGATTTGCTACCAAAATATGAATTACTATCAAATTCCAGTGCAGTGAAAGTACACAATCAGGTTATAGGTCATACCTTACATACCATGTTTTTAAAGATAAACATTATTTGGTTATTAATCATAACCAAATTCATACTCACTGTAGGATGTGAGAAAGAGTTCTAGAGCTGTTAGAGGAAGAGTAAAATAGTAATTATTGTCAAATACTTGAAGATAATATTTGCATTTGAAACTGCTGTTTTAACTAACTCACATGTGAACTGATCATAGGGGCATTTCAGAACAAAACTTTGGTCAAACGTTCACTTTTATCATCCCTTGAGGCTACCAGGGTAATTTGAGAACATTTTATTACATAAAGAATATTCTCCCCCTTCTTCTTTCCACTACAAAAATCAAATGTAAAGAGTAAATCTATATAACTGAATGAAATATTCCCAGTACAGTTACTAACTATAACTTTTTGTTGTGAGTTGTGAAGTTGAGGGGGCACACACACATGACACACTATGCTAATTAAAATCTTTTCTGCAAATTAATTTGCCTGCATGAATATTACCAGTACAATATTACAGAGACTCCAGAGATAACTGTAGAGGAAATCAGTTATTCTGTTTTATTTGTGTCTATACTTGGGTAGATTTTCTCTTGCAAACCTATCCTATAATTGCTACGTATATTCTACATATATAATTTCAGGGTTTGGGGGTTTATTTGTTGTGGGGTTTTGGTTTTTTGGTTTTTGGTGGTTTTGTGTGTGTATGGGGGGTGTTTTGGTTTGGTTTGGTTTAGTTTGGTGGGGGGGGCATTGATGTTGGTTTTTTGTTTGTTTGGGGTATTTGCTTGTTCGTTTGTTTGTGGTTTTTTTTTTTATTATCCACCTACATGAAAAGGATCATCATCGGACTTCTCACCCAAACCCACAGGTGCCAGAGGAACTCAGAGTGCAACCTGCAACCCACTCACATTGCAGCCCTTGAAAAGTTTGTAGAACCACTCATCTCTCAATAGGGACCAGCCCTTGCTTCCTGCCTCTCCTCAGCAGGGGAGAAGAGACAACTTTGAGGACAGTTGTCAGAATTTTGAATGGCATACAGGACCCCCGCTCTTCCTCCTCCACACGACTCCTGGACCAGTGACTTCATTCGGAGCCCGCCCGGGGTACCCATGGCAACCCAGGGCTCCGCAACACACTTCAAAGAATGTTCTTGAGGGGAAATTCAAAAGCCCGCTTGTATGAACACATCAATCAGACGGGGGCAAATGCCCCCGTGAGGAGCGTGGCCCCCGCGGGCGCGCCGGGCAAGTGCAATTCCCATGCCCGGGGCGGCAGACAAAGAGCGGCCCGAGGCGCCCGCCCGGAGCCCGAGAGCGCGGCGGCATCGCCGGGGAGGAGCCAGACGCGGCTGCCCCGGGGGCGGGGGACAGCCTGGGACCGCATAAAAAGGCGTCCCGCCAGAAGAGCCGGGGCGTGTTTGGAGCAGCGGCGAGCGGTGTCACTGTGGGAGGCGCGGCTGCGACAGCGGCAACAGCCCGAGAGCGCGGAGCCGTCCGATGGCTCTGAGCATGGACAGCAGCCTCGACAGCCTGGATGTAAGTGCCGGCAGCGCGGCCGGCTGCCCATGTGCGCGCTGTTGGCAAACAAAGGTGCCCTCGGCGGAGGCTGCGGGCGGCGGGGTCGGGGCAGCGGAGGGCTCTGTGGGCGCGAACGGGCAGGGTTCCCCTCTGAGCCCCGGCCGCTGCTGCCGCTGCCTGCAGCGCTTCGGACCTTGGCACAGCTGCAGCCGCTGCACATTCCAGCTGCAGGACTCCGCTCCTTCTCTGGGGCTCTGCTGCTCGGCCGTCAGTTCAAGTGACATGTGGCACCTTTTGGACTGAAAAACGCCGGCAGAGCAATTAGCGCTGTGGGAATGATGAGAAGGGAAGAGGCGAGGAAGTTTGGAGCGGTCTGACTCCAGGGCACGATATCCCTTTGCCCCGGTGCGCGCCCAGACCTGGGGCTGCCGGCGGGACTGGGGGCGGCGGCAGCGCCCGGCCGTCCCGCCCGCTCCCCGAGCGAAACGGAGCGGCAACCCGCTCTTTCGGGGGCAGCTCCGCTGCCTTGGTTTGGGGAGCAGTTATTGGCAAAAAGGAGATCTCTGGCAAGTTCCAACTTTAGGCCCGCAGTTAATGCCCGCGTGGTGCCGGTGCCTCCGCGTGTGAAGCGCTGCGGGTCTCTCGGGCGCGCTCTGCGCGGCGCTCGGGGGTCCGTGGGACACAGGGCATGACGGCAAAAAATCTGAAAACCTGAGGAATTGCACATAGGCAGATGGCACTCTCCCGCCAGCTTTGCTTTTATGGCCAAAACCAACCGTTGGTGGTTTCCTGACGCGCTTTTGTGCCCCCACCGAATTTCGCTTCCTTTTTCCACCGCTGTGCTCACTTGTCCGTCTGGCTGCAGTCCCGCGCCGGCCGCGCTCACCCCCGGCCCCGCAACCGCAGAGGGTGGGGAACAAAGGGAGGGAGCGTGGACCATCGTGGTGACCCTTCACGGGCATTGAGTTCCCCTGATTAAGGTCATCTCTCTCTTTCTTTCTTTCTTTCTTTATGGGCTTTGGGGGTTTTTTCCTTGTCTGAGTGTGTGGAGCTGTCAATTGCTTCTCAGCAGGGAATTCTTGCTATTATTTATCCTTTATTACATCAGCCGAGGGTACCTTCTCTATTTCTCCTTGACCCCATCCTCTTAATGAGAAGGGACTTTGGAGCAGCAGCATTTCTAAGTAATTTTTTATAGCCCTCTATTGTAGAAGGTAAATGTGGTGTAGGTCATGCTCTATGTGGACAGACCTCTCGCATCTGGCACTTTCTGGTCTCTCCCATTTGTAGTGTCCATCTGATAAGAGCACTGAAGTGTCCGTAACCAACGTTATTTCTGGGAGTAGCCATTATCTTTGCTTCTGCATGCCCTGCCCTTAGCAAGATCTTACTCCCCAGAGAAAGACAAAGGAAGTTTTTTAAGTTATTCTTATTTGCTGTGTATTCTATATATGTGTATGCAAACATTGTATTTTTCCACCTGGTTTTCAAAACGTTTGCCCATTTGTGACAGTGGAGACTGTTCAAGCAACCCTTCACATATTGTCATATAGAATAAGTTTTTGCAGAGAACCTAACATCTAATTTACTTTTCTTCCTTTTTTTTAGCTGTCCTCTGGGTTAATAATTGAACTTTCTGAAAATGGCACAGATGAGATTGGTTCGGGTGACTATGGAGACTACGAAGAGCCATGCTATCAACATGAGAATGCTGATTTCAACCGCATCTTCTTGCCAACAATCTACTCCATCATCTTCGTAACCGGAATAATTGGCAATGGATTGGTTATTATTGTTATGGGCTACCAGAAGAAGCAAAGAAGCATGACTGATAAATACAGGCTGCACCTCTCTGTGGCTGACCTCCTTTTTGTCATCACCTTGCCATTCTGGTCTGTGGATGCAGCCATAAGCTGGTACTTCGGGAATGTTCTGTGCAAGGCAGTTCATGTCATTTACACAGTCAACCTCTATAGCAGTGTCTTGATTTTGGCCTTCATAAGTTTAGATCGTTACCTGGCAATAGTCCACGCCACCAACAGCCAGCGCCCACGAAAGCTCTTGGCTGAGAAGGTGGTGTATGTGGGCGTGTGGCTGCCAGCTGTGCTTCTGACGGTGCCCGATTTAATCTTCGCCAGTACCAGTGAAGTGGAAGGAAAGTATATCTGTGACCGCCTCTACCCTAATGGAAACTGGCAGATCTCGTTCAGATTCCAGCATATCCTGGTAGGACTTGTCTTGCCTGGTCTAATAATCCTGACTTGCTACTGTATTATCATATCCAAGCTGTCACACTCCAAAGGCCACCAGAAGCGCAAAGCCTTGAAGACCACGGTTATCCTCATCCTCGCCTTCTTTGCCTGCTGGCTGCCATATTATATTGGCATCAGCATCGACACCTTCATCTTGCTGGGGGTCATCAGACACCGCTGCAGCTTGGAGACCATAGTGCACAAATGGATCTCCATTACAGAAGCCCTGGCGTTCTTCCACTGCTGCCTGAATCCAATTCTGTACGCCTTCTTGGGTGCCAAGTTCAAAACATCAGCTCAAAATGCCTTGACATCAGTTAGCAGAGGATCAAGCCTCAAGATTCTTTCAAAAGGCAAACGTGCAGGACATTCTTCTGTTTCTACAGAGTCGGAGTCTTCGAGTTTCCATTCCAGCTAACGCTGCCCCTTGCCATGATTTTATAAAGAGACTTTAAAGCTGCGCAAGATTTCAGACAAATAAGACTGACAATAATGTACAGATTTATTTACAGCTGGAATTTTATATTGTTTCTTTTAGTCTCTGTGAAGTTTAATTGACTTATTTATATAAAAAACCTTTCGTATTGATGACAAACTGTCTAGGCAGGTCCTGTGGACAAGTGGTTGGTTCACAAAAGTTTTAGTGACTGTATGTATAGATATGTGAACTAAACACTTTGGATTGTAGCAAAGTCGTTGTTAAAAGTTTAGAAAATATTTCTCTGTTGTTTATATGTAAATGTTTTTGGTGTTGGTGTTATTCTTAAAAGTTTGCCTGGATATTTTGACCTTACTACAAGATGTTTGGTTTACAATAGCTTAACTCTGCTGTAGAAATGGCACTTATAACCAAAGCCTCCTCTGTTACATGCTAAGGTATTTCCCTCCATTCTCAGTAATTGATGGTTTGCAAAGTTTCTATTCTAGGTAAAATAAAAGTACATGAAAAAAAGTTATTTTGAGTGGTATTTTCATTTCTGGTTCAAGTTTTCTCAGTGCTTTTATTTACAATTCTAAATACACAATAATGTCTTAGAAAATTGCAGGTCTTGTGAAAAGCAGGAAAATTAGTTTCAGTACATACTGATTATTCAGTTAACAACTCTGAGTTCCATGTCATATTTTTTTTTCACTGGAATACATTTGCTCCACTTAACACTATGTTTAGAATTACTTAAACTGTCACTTAGAGAACTTTTTGAGGAAAAATATCTACAAAGTAAAACCAATGTGTTAAACAATTGCTAAAGTTTATGGCCTCAGGAGTCAAACTCAGATTACTGCAAGTGCCTAACCTTTATGCCCTGTGTACAAAGTCAATCATACATTTCTTCTGCCTTTGTTGTGGTTCTAAATTTAGTTTCACAAGTTAATACTAATCAAATGCAGCCGAATCAAAGCCATTTCTGACTAGAAATAAAGTTATTCTAATAAAGTGTATCTGTTCTAAGGGAGGTAAGTGGTTCTCTTCTATGGAGTTTTCCCTATCCTGTCTACATCCAGTTTTTCTTAAAGTAATGTTGAAATCTTTACATTGCTTCTAAAAACACAGAATGTGTGCCAATTCTTGAGAATAGTTTTAGTAGGAATCAGCCAGACTATAGGATTACCAATAATTAGTGCTGAAATCTTAATTGTCTGGTTAGTCATGTCTTCACATTAGTAGAGTGCATTCAGAAGTAATGGATACCCAAGAGAACAGATCCATTGAGAGTATTTGTACTTAGATTAACAAAACAAACAAAATGTTACTTACATATAAAAAACATAAAAAACAACCTAGAAGTCAAAAAAAGCAAAAACATTTAATATCTACTACTCAGACAGAACTGAAACAGGCAACATAGATATTGCAGGGGTATTACCAAATTTTTCATAGGCACAGCACCCTAGTGATTTTGTGGAGCCAGTACCACCATGCTAAACTATACATTAAATCCCATATTTCATATTAGTTATTTTCATAAATACATGACCCTTCTGTTTTCAACTTCCCTTCTCTCCAGTGAGGAGGCTGCAACCTTGGCTGCATCCTGCACTCCCTCCCTCGCAATGACAGTAGTAATCATCTGATTCTGTGTGGAGCTGATTCAGTGCTGAACAAGCACAAAACCTGGCAGAAAATAGGTAATTTTCCAGCAATTTAGTGAATTGAATGTGTTCTAGGAGGAATCCAACAAGTACTACAGAAGTGCAAGATTTTGTAACCTGAAGCCAGGCAAAAGGAGAGAAAAGAGATAAAATGAAAAGGACACAGATTTCCTCTCCCACTTATAGCAACTAAACTTATAGATCAGTTAACTCTAATGTGTGTTTTCACTCAACATAAATTAACAGCAGAAAAGGTGCAGTCTCAAGAAACAAAAGGTCTCACTTTGATCAAGTTGCTCCTCCTAAACAGGGCTGAGAAATGAGGAAAACATGGTATAGGAGCAGAACTCCTTAAATGATTTATTTTTCTTGTTCGTTTGTGTGTTTTCTTAGTTTAGTGAGGGTTTCCCTGTGAAGAATTTGCTGTTCTAAATTATTCTGATTTTCACCCCAGCCCAATCAATCACTGTGATTTAATTGCACTTATAAAATACTTACAGGCTATCAACACGCTGCTGCTTATTTGTTGAGGAAATGTTTAGAGCCCCAGCATTAACTTAGATTATTCCCATTATGCTTCAGTCAACCAACTGCTACCTCAAGCAGAGTTAACAGGAAAGAGGGTGAAAGAGAGAATAAACTCAGCAGTCATGTTACTGCCAAAGACCACTAAAAGGACACTAAACAAACAACAGAAAGAATTTGTGGAGAAAATTAATTAGCAAAATTTAAAAAAACTTAAACCCATGCCCCAGAGGGATGAGTTTTATAAAACTGCCATTGTTCTCAGTAGAATTAATGAACCTATGGACACAAAACTGTCTTGAAAAGGAGTGGCAAGCTCTTTGGGGTTTTGCTTCAGCAAGAAAAATGAGTCAAAAGCCACATGTATTTATTCCTAAATAACTTCATATATCTATAAATATGAATATAATATATATTTGTACTGTTTACAGGGCAAATATTTGCAAATTGGATGAGGTTGTCATGAAACCTAGCAAGAAATTATTAATCCAGTTCTGTCTTTTTACCTATGAGTAAGTCAGAGAAAATAAGGCAAATTTCTCTTAAATCCACTGAGCTATTCCTAATATACCATGTCATTAAAAATATTAATTTGTTCCATTTCAAAACAAAATCACCTTTAGGCTGATTTTTTGTTGAGGCTGTGACTTTTTAGATCTTTGTGAAGCAAAAGTGGTCCTGGTAAATGCATTTCTCAAAGTGTAAATTCAGCAACAAAGGCGAATGAACCTAATTTTGTGATTTATACATTGGACAAGTCCACACAGACCAAGAATTTGCCAAAGTTTTCGAAGGGGCTTTCCAAGTCTTTTTTCAAATTACTCCTCTCTAGCATACAGAATAATCATGACATTCTTCAAGACATACACAATGCATACTCTCAGCACTTACTTGAAGTCATAAAATAATAGCTGTGTCCAAGTAATTTTAAATATGCAACTTAAGACACAGAACAGAGAACAAATGTGAGTTTGGTTACAAATCATTGAGTATTGGTTACAAACCAGTTTAAAATGTTGTGTGGCAGTTTAAAAGATTTATAATGTATTTACAAAAACTTTTCCCACTGAATTCACTAAGTATTTTGCTACGATTTTTGCAATATGCCAACAGCAATGTTGGACTAAAACATGGATATTCACCTAATACTCTAATGCACACATTTCGAGTGCCTGAGATTAGTTAGAAATCCTTTGGATCATGCAAGGATAAACCAAGAATGGGACATGTACACAAACTTACTTTTGCTTCCTCTGAAATGTTGTTTGGATATAAAGTCAAAACACTTAAAGGAGTGGAGTAAAATGCCACTGTAACCCATTATTTGTGTGGTAATCCATTATTTGTAGTGTGTTTTTACTCTGTCTGATCAGGTGGTACCCAGCCCACATTAGAGGAGCAAGTGAAATGCTGAGGGGTGTGATAAGGCTGCCCCAGCAAATGTACACTGAGGGCAGTGAGCAGGGGGTGTCACTTGCTGCTTTCTGGGCCAGTTTTATGACACAATCATTATACAGGGGCTTGAACTTCTATGCATATACATAAATCAAAACAAAATCACCATGAAAATAAAAAGGAAGTGGCAGTAATAACATGGAGCCATTCATGCAAGTGAATGGTTTATCTTGCCATGGTTGTGCTCTAGCTGGACAATGTACAAAGTGACCACCTCTAGATGTTTGGTTGAAAAGGCCATTTTTTACATTGTTTGGGAAAGGAAACAGCATGACGAGGAAGTACTTCCTTGATCCAGGCATGCCTCCAAAATCCCCTAACAATGGAGTATTCTCATATTCTCATAGGGCTGAAACTTAGGAAACACTTAAGCAGATAGAGCCCCAGAGGTTTTTGCTCAAAGGATGCCACTCCCTCAACTTTATGTTTTGAAAGAGCTATACAGACTCCTTTTCACAGCCATAAATCACGTGTCAATTGAAATTACATGAGCACTGGGATTATTGCCTATAAAGAAGGCACAGATTTTTAAAAATCCTTTCTCTTTAGGTAACAATTTTTCTGTCATTCTTCTCATTTTCTCTGAAAATCTTTCATCTTCCACAGGGTGAAGTTTGAGGAGAATGTTTTAATAGCAATTCTCTTACTATCTTCCCACCATTCTAGTTCTATCAGGACATACAATAAAACAATGCTATTCTTATTGTTTTTGAAAACATACTTTACTAGAAGTTGATTATAAAGGTACTTTGTGTTTGCTTATTTATAAATATGTAATATAAATATATCTACAGGTATATAATGATGTAGATAACCAAGCACCATTTTCAATTGCTGATACAAGTGATCCAGGCTCCAGCACAGCTACCACTGACTTCAGAGGAGTCAGAGTTCATTATCCATGTAGCAGGATTGATTAACACTACTATTTTCTTGGAAGGACAGATGGCTTCAGTGACAAACTCCAACTGAATTCAGAGACAGCAGGGTGTCTAAAGAAATATGCTTCCTAAAGTGTACAACCTTACAGCTCAAATCAATTACAAATGAAGATTACAAGTTGCTGATTTCACTTGCAGTCAGAGATGTACATGAAGCTAAATCTTTCAGTAAGGAGCAGGTGGAACTGTTCTGCTGAACAAAACAGAAATAAATTTTCAGCAAAATGGTTCTCTCTTACTGAAGGCTTGCAAGCTTTGCATACCCACCTATCAACGGTCGCGCAGTAATTTGTCTTCAGTGGCACAGTGATTAAAAAAATTAGATCAACATTTAAAATAGCCTTGTCCTTTGGAATTCACACCAGGAACAGATTCTCACCACACTCACATGTCAGAATAATTAGTAATTATGAGGGATTTTTGAAGGGTAACACTGCAAAGAGTTCTTTGGCTTCTGTTCTTGTTTGGTATTGACTAGGACTTTTTTGCTGTTGATGCTGCCTTTTATTCCTTCTACCCTCTTTTCACAAGTAAAAAGAAACTTTTCAAATAAAAAAGTTAAAGCTTTCACAACTGTTTCTATGTCTTCTCATGTGTATTTGCATTCCAACATCTGCTTTTCTTTAGCTGAAGGATAAATTACTTCTATACTGTATGAAAAATTTAAACTCAAAGGTTGGTTTTACTCTCAAGTTTCTTAAAGTGCAATCCCAGCACACATTTGTTTACTTCCTTGGTTCTTTCCTATCCAGCACTTGGAAATGGGGCAGATCTTCCAGAGAGGGGGCTGAGGGGGGCCCTTACCTGCCTGTCAGAGTCACCACTGATACCAGCACAGCTTCAAGAACATGAGCTGCCCAGGAATTCAGCACTCTGCAAGCTACAATGAGACTAGACAGCAATACTTATCATTGGTGATAATCCTAACTTGTGACATTCTTCAACAAAATAACACAAAATAAACTTGAGAAGTTCAAGTAGAATATCTTTCCTTAGATTTCCTTTCACAACTCCTTGTCATCTTTCTTATGGCTGCACCATTTCAATGCTGTCCCCTCTTAGGGAAATGCTTTTGGATTTTTTTCCCTTGGGGAAAATATTTAGCATTTAAAACGTGTTTAAAAACACTGATTCTGCCAAGTCTGAACATCAGTTCACCAAAGAGAGAAATGTTGGTATGCTTGTTAGTAGAAGATGACACTGGGGCCTCAGTGTCCACAGATGAATTCCATCTCTAAAGTCTGTGGGAAGCAAGAGAACAGTTCTGGTGTTTTTACAGACATGTTTCATTGTGATAGCAACAGATATGTCTTGTCAAGATTAGACTCATTGCGAATCTGAAATCTGTTATTCCTGCTCTTTGTGGGAGGAATTACATCTCATAAAAGTGTTAAGGTCACTGTTGGAACTCAGTACAGGAATGCACTGATAAAAGTCTAACAAGAATATGAGGAGAAAAGGGATTATTATACAAGGGAAAGGTTCACGTTAGATTTAATTTGACAGCAAAGGAAATGTAGAGTTCCTTTCCTCCCCTGCCCTTCAGTGCTCACCACCTTCCTTTCCAAGGCCTTTCAGGTCATGCCCCCACCCTGCTTTCCTTGCTCTCTTTCTCTCCAATCCCATTGAGGTGATCCCCTAACAGAGCTTTCCCACATGGAACTGGGCACTAACACAAGGTAACTGAGCTCATCAGCTCATCAACAGGATAAAAAGGAGTCTCACACCTCACAGTCCCCTTCCTCCTCTCCTTTACTCTTACCTATGCAGAGCCCTCAGTCTCTGCCCATGTGACTCCCTGGCAAATCAGTTCAGCTCTTGAAGATTGGAGTTTCACAGGAATTTGAAGCTGACTTCCTCCGTTGGGAAAGTCTTCAGTCTCCCTCCCTGCCTCTTCTAATCCTTTCATTTGATATCTTCAATACTCTGCTATGCATTATCTATTGAATAAGTAACTTTTTTTTTTTTAACAGACTTAATTAATTAAATAGACAGTATTTTTTTAATGTATTTTATACAATTTTAATGAAGCTAGCTCAGGAACAGGGCTGACTACACTCAAGATTAAAAGAAAAAGTAATCAGATACAAGGCTAAGCAAAGAAAGAAACTTTTCACTTTTTCTTTCGGCAGCAATAAACTCTTAGTTTGACTCCTGTTTTGTAAAGCCTACCAGCCACAGAAAATGAACAGAAGGAAGTGAATGGATCTCAGGCAGCACAGTGAACCAAACTGTCTCCCTAAGAAGTCAAAACTCAGAGCAACTGCAAGACTGAGGGCAGATACATGCACCTGGGAGCTGTCAGGGCAGCAAAGTGGGACCCCAGCTTTTGGGACCAGCAAGCTGTTAGACCAGTTTAGCTATCTTGTCAAAACTTCCTTAAGCAAACAGCCAAACTGCTAAGCAAACACACAAGTTCTCAGGTAGGGGCCAAGAGGTTGAAAAATATGAAGAGAACAGATGCCCCTCATTAAGAGAATTGAGCTCCTGAGGTAAAATATCTCATTACCTGTTGACTACATAATCATGGTCCTGCAGAGAACATTTCCCTGAAACAAAGCTCAAGAAAGAGGTCTTGAATAACAGTGTTTTGAACTAAAGAGATCTGTAATTTATATCAATGATAAATCATGTTCTTGACTATATTGCTCATCAGATTTAATGCAGCTATTGGTTAAGACACAGTGCAATTCTACTTTCACATATAGAGTCCACAGGACTTTTGAATGAGGTGGATGTTAGAGTGATTTTTAAAAGCAGAATGCTTGAAAAGCAGAGAGCAGGTCTTTTCCCATTTAACAATCACCAAAAAAACCCCAAAAACAAAAACAAAAAAACCCCAAACAAACAAAAAAAAAAAACAAAAACAAAAACCTCACAACAAAGCACTTAATTTGAGTAGTACGCTGTGATTCTCTCCTTAACCTACCAACTAAGGAAAGCAGCTGCCTCTTGGTATGACAACTGCTTAGGAAAAAACATCAGATCCCTGCTGCACAGGCAAACTTAGTTTCACTAAGTTTGAAATGTAGTCAGCCCAGCCATGTTGAAACTAGACTAAGTATGCTCAGATTGTACAGTTTGAATGTATGGAGCTGTATGGCTCTCCTCATATTCTGCAATAAAGGGGAGAGCATGCCATTTGCATGAATATTCAGTGTAGTGTATTCACCAGTCCAATAGTTTAATGATACTTCAGCCCAGAGAATAAACAGTCAACAGAGCCATGAATCCTTGAATCCACTCACTCCTGCTTTCTTCCTACCAGCTAATGTGGAGGAAGTAGTAAGAAACTTTGTCCCCTCATTAAGCACTTTGTGGTGATCTGTAATAAAAAGTGTAACAGATGATGGATACAAGATCCTTTGTGATATTTAAGATGACTCTGCTACCCAGGTGTTTGAAAGAGATCTCATTAATTCATTCTCATTAAACAATGAGAACAAAGATTTTTCTATCTCTTCAGAATCCATTTTGAAATCCTCTGTTCTTAATAGCATACACTTCACATCTACTCTTTCAGCTGCCATCCAAACTAGGGCCCATTGTGCCCTCTACAAGCCATGTCCTGAGAGGAAATTGAAGGTGCATCTTCCTGAACTGGAACATGGGATTGAACTGCTGAGGTGACACTGACTGAGCCCGCTTGTGCCGTTGGGTGATATTAGCAGAGGTAATGTCAACGCAGCCAGGGAAGCAGCTGTGATTACCTGTCCCTTTATCCATCCCGCCTGTCCTGACCATCGGGCTATAGAATTAGTCTCTCTCCGACCTGGTGAATATTTATTTATGCAAAGTTCAGCATTTTCAAAAGGACTCCCAAGACAAAAGCACCCCATCAAATACAACAGCATTGTGATTAAGCACCTCCCGAGAGACAGTGGCGCTCAGACTGCGAGGAAACCCGAGCTTCTGCCCCGAAGTCCCTTGACAAGGGACATTGTTTTTGAAAAAGGGATCCTCCTCCTGCTCTTCAATGTTTTGTGTAGGATTAAAATAGCACCTATAGGAGTAAGCACTGTCCTCGAAAAAAGCTGAGAAGTGCTTTGTTTATGACTTCTGCCCGGGTTGGGCAGATCTATGGCCAACGGGCTCTATCCAGTTCTGCACATTAGCAGCAAGAGAGGTCTGGCTGTCAGACCCACTGGGAACCCACAAAGGCTTCTTAAGGTTTATGGTTGCATTTAAGTGTCCATATCATTTCTGTAGAAATGTGTTGCAGTCTAGCTGTCAGCAAGAGGACTCTAGAACACTACAAACTCCGTACCACCTAAAAATGGAGTTGTAGAGGATATTCACACACCAGACAAAAACAGCTCCATGTGTTTTCCTCCTCAGTCTTTTCCCAAACGCCACCAGCTCATCCTAATGAGCTCCTCGGCACTGAGGTACACTTAATCCTGAATCAGCGAAACCTGATAATAATGCTCAGCTGCTAGAAATGGAATTATTTTCTGATGACTGGACTTAATCCAACCAAAGGTCAGTACAAATAAAAAATTGCTGTCAGCTCAGGACTTAATGATATATTCTTACCTCTGTAGACCTATAATTTCTCTAGATACCTAAGAGGTCATGTCAATCCTAATGTCTCCCAGTTTTATGAATGCAACCATAAGCCCCTTTTAAATCAGATTACAAATGATTATTATAACTCTAAATCAAGGGAAAGGCTCACCATTTTCTCTAATTGGAAAGACTAATTTAATTATAATTATTTTCTTTCCAGATGCTTTGTATTTGTTCCATTACATTACAATAGATAGTCTGCGTTTATGGAAAAGAAACAGTTAATTGTTTATGACGTGGAAAGGATGAAAAATTAGTTCAGATCTGCTGCTGTAGCCACACTTCAGCCACACTCTTATTGTTTCTGAAGTGCAGGTATCTTCATATACACTACATGGTAGCTTCATTGCTAATTTAAAGTAGCTGAAAAGATGGTGTAAACAGAAAACATGCTATTCTGACTTATTTAAAAGATCTGCTTCAATCTAAAATAGGCAATTGATAAAACCATCAGACATAAAAGCTAATAATTCAAGATTTACAAGTCAGTGGGCACAAAGTGGAAAATGGTAATGTATTCAATATCCCAGCCTGATTTTGTACTGAATTAACATAAATTGACACAGCCTCCAAAGCAAACCTTGTCAACAACATCACTTTGCCTTATTAACATCATTGTGGTATCTATATTATTTTTGGTTTTCAAATTTTCAAATATTAAATAGGCCAAATCTATATTCTGTGTAGCTTTGCTGAATTTAATGATTAATTATTTATTAGATATCAAATGTATAACATCTGTGTAAGAAGGCTCACATATGTTAGGACCTTTGACTTTGATATATAAAAAACTGTCTGCTGAGTTAGGAATCTCTCTATAAATTAATTAGATAAACATGAATACAGCATTTGTATTCTTCTAAGCCTTTGCTTCCCTAGAGATGAGGATGATGCTAATACAAAGCACACAAGAGTGAATGTATGAGTGGATCCCTTTTGTCTTTGTATTAACAAGGTTCTGCTTTATGCTTTCTTAACTTTTTGGTGGATGGCTTTCACATTTTAGGGTTTCACAGTCTAAAGGTTAATACTTTTCTCTGAAGCTGTTTCTGAAATTCTGCCAATATTACAGAAAATTACACCAGTACAACTTCCTAGATTTTTTCACTAGTGTAAATTTTGTAGGCAAGGCTTCAAGTAAGAACATACTTCTGGAAATATGTTTGCCTTCTTAATACATCCATGCAAGCACGCAGATACACACCCACAAACCCAACTGATTATACTTTGGGTCATAATCTCTTATTCTGATAGGAAACTTCAATTTTATTTATCTCCATGGCTGTACATTTGAGCTGGCATCCATCTAAAACCTGCTTCTCCAGCTGTTTTGTTATTCTGCTATATAATAAGAAATAATTTTGCCAACATTCCTTAGGAAGCAGAGACTACTGCCTATACAAAGATATTTCCCTTTTCTCAGCTAGATAAAAAGTGTAGTATTTTTTATAAAATAAGGCAAGGGTCACAGTAGATCTTCTGAGAAAGTGCAGAGCCTTCTCTCCATAACAGTGTTTTTCCTCTAGAGATCCCTCAGTAGAGAACCAGGGGGGTTTATGATTTCTGTTACAACTTTGCAATAGAACAGGAGTAGTTTATAGGCAACTATGCAAGGTTGTGCCCATTCTCACATAATCTTCTTCCAAATAAAGCTGCCTATAGCAGTTATATCCAAGGAAACTGTGCCAAGAGCATCAAACAGCGTTCTTTGCCTCAGTAGGGTCCATAGTGACATGCATGCAAAGGAACTCTTGCTTTTTCAAAAAGCAATCCTGAATAAAAACTCTTCTCAGTCAAGACAGAGGCCTTAAGGAACATCCTGCATGTTAACAAACATCTTCAGATAATGCCGAGTTTGATGCTCATTTCCTAGCTATTCACAGACTCTCTTAAATGGAGCTCTTTCACTTCTGTGGCTTAGCCTAAGGAAATCCTGCAAGAACAATGTGTGACTGAAACACACACAGGTTTCCCAAATGGTAGCAAGACCCATTGATGCTGCTTCAGATAGCACCAAGACAGCAAGCTATAACACAAGCTAAACAAGAAAGAGTCTTGTTTGTATAGGATTGATTTGGGTTCAAGCTTTTTTCCTTTCAATTTGCAGTATATTATGTAAAGTGTCCTTCAGTGAAGAAGTTATTTAGCTGCCAGACTACATTATTTTTCCTCAAGCATTTCAGTAGACAGAATTTCAAAACCACCAATTGCTTACTCCCCAAATCAGCATTTCCACTTACTCTTCTTAGTAAAGTAGCCTGGAATACACTTGCAGATGCTGAAGATGTGGTGATAGAAAGAGAAGCCTTAAATACTCAATCTCTAAAATCAGATACCATGGTAATGTAACAGTTTTATTAATTAAGGCTGATTTATGCTGTAGAAGATGCCTGGTTTGGTGCTTCTGGAAATTGTACAACCTCTAAACATTTACAGAAAATCTGCAACACTGAAGATGTTATAACTTTCCTGGGACTACCTCTATGAGCAAAGGAAAATCCTTAGGACCCATGGGTTATAGAGCTTTCCTGCAGAAGTCATCAGCAGGGTAGAAGTGATTCCAGTACATGGACATCTTTTCATTGTACAGTGGATTCTGACCATTAATTCATGGTCTAAATAAATCTAAGATCTAAATGTACCTCCTTCTTCATCTTTATTTCCGTGGCATTATCCAGTCTCTTCTCCAGTCACAATCTCATTAGGGCTAGTGCTGGTACACTCTCTAGGCAGAGCATCCCTACTGGAATTTTATGCTGTTGTGTTTCCTGGTTTATTATTGTTCTTATTGCAGAGTTTCCTCAACAAAGAGGGCACACAACCTTTTTGTAGTCACAGCAGGCATTACAGAGCACACAGCACTACCTGATTATCTGTCTTCCCCAGAAGATCATATTGATCAGCCAAGCAACTCCTAAAAGCCTAGATTGCTTTTTTCCATTTTATTTGTGAATACACATTATTTCTCTGTTGAGATGCTTGAATCACATGATTCTAGGAAAGTTGTCTAAGTAATTCTGACTAACATTTGCTTCAAATACTTGGGGCTTTTCAGCAGAGTGATTGCAGTGGGCCCTGTGTGGTTAACTGATGTGCTGAGCAAGAGTGATATATTGCAAAGTGAAGTATTGGGCAGGAAAGGTAAAACAATGAGTTACTCAGAAAATAGCTGGAATACACCATGTTTGTTCTTTGCCTTTTTATACATTAAAATTCTTTGAAGCTTAGTTATTCAAACATTAAAATGTATCCAACTTTAAATTCAGCTTCAAAATCTCACATCTCTAGTCATAAGCCTGTTCTACTGGCAAAAAGCAATGCTCATTTACCCATCAGGCACTTCTAAGCACATCTTTGGATGTTGTTGCTGTTGTATAGTTGAGCTATTTGTCTTAAGTAAAAAAGTGGCATCTGTATGCAATTTCCACTTGGCACCAGTATCTCCTTTTGATGACAGTCTGTACTGTTTCCCTTTCTTCTTCCAGTCACTCCAGCTGCAGGACCCAGATGTCAAACTCAGGAATGTATTTTTTCCCAGCAGTGCTATCTGATTCTGTTGTTGGCACCTCTGCTCGTAGCTGCTCTGAGGCTGCCTGTATGCAACTCCCTAAGTTTAAAATGCAGACAGTGCTTTTTTATTTATATGCTAAAACTTTTTCAGTTGCCTTAATTATGGGAACTGAATATTATATATTCATCAGATACACAAACACACAGATTCCATTATTTATAATATTGGTTTCATGACAACTGTTATGCTTCTGTAACCAGAAACTGGGAAGCAAGAAGAAAGCCTCAAAAAGTGCTAATGAGACATCAAAAGTAGTTGCTTACTTTCAACAACTGATCCACACAAAGAAAGGTAAATATAAAGCTATCAGAGGGTGATTGATGAGAATAAAAAGTAAGGTAGAAAGGAAAAGGTGAAAACAGAAATGCATTAAAAAGGAATGAACAGCAAAGAGATGAGGGAAGAATAAAATATGTTAGAACTGTCTAAAAACATTCTGCTACCTGTCGCCAAAAAGTGAAGTCCTTTAGAAGAGAACCAAGGCAAAAACTTATTCCAATTAATACCTTTCTGTAATTCTCTCTTTTTTCTTTCTCCTAGTTTCATGTTTTCCTCTTGGGGACGTTTTGCTGCTGTATTTGATTCTCCATCACAAAGACAAGGTATTTGTCTCCCAGGGGCTTTGCTGGAGCTCACTGCCATCCAGTGACTGGTCAGGAACTGAATGTGTCAGGCAGCTCACATCCTCCTGCAGGCACCTGACAGCACCTCTGTGCTCACTCTGATGCACTCTACCTGACAAAGGAATTTTCCTCTCTACAGAGTCCTCAAAGAACTGCATTTCTCTCCCCCTGCATTAATTGTCTTGTGGAATGTAATAAGCATAAATTTGAGACAGCTTCCATCTTACACAAATGGTAACAATTCCTCTACATTGATGCACATAGTCACAAGAACAGCTTATGAAGACAAAAGAATGGTATTTTAACAAGGTCCTAGTCAAGAAATGAAGCATTGTTAGGTTAAAAGAGCTAACTTGAAGAGAAGGGATGTGAAGGGCTGAATTATTAGGATGAAGGAATAGTAAGTGGTGAGTAACCCCAGTCAGGTAGATAGACAGACTGGAAAGTTCAGAGATAAGAAAATATTAATAAATTTTATAAATATATATAACTTTGTAAATATTAATGCAGAAATCAATTATCTTGGCAGCCCATCTGATTTCTATCTCAATATATCTGTTGGACATTGAACTCTGAAGTGATAAACTGCATGTAATTCACATTTTACAAATTAAAGAACCATGACCAGAAGTTTAAGGATTCAAATGCCAAGAGAGAATTAGCTTGAAATCCAGGAATATAAAATGTTTACTGGATATCATCCATTTAATCAATTAATAAATTAAATTAAATTTGCTATTCCATCTGGCAAGGTGCCAAGACCATGACTCTTTTTCATGACTTACGTATGCTTATGTGCACCACAGGTATGGAATGGGTTCTGTGTGAGGAACAGAAATATACACAGGACTCTGCAGCTGTAGATAGACCAATCAACTACTGAATTACACAGAAGATAAATAGATAAGAGAGTGTAAAACCAGACTGACATAAAAATGAGGGAGCATCTGGTTCAAGCAGCTATTGCTTATTAGCACATAGCTAATCTAGAGAACTAAAAGATGCTAAAAGTTCATAGGGACAAAAAAAGTGGTGTCATAAAATTAGTGGAAGAAAATCCAGCCTGGACATTAAATGCAAAGAGGCCATATCTGGCTTTAGAGGTTCCTGCTCTGAAAACTACTGGAGGCTGGCAGAGCATTTTGGGGAAATAGCACTGTATACTTTCTGTCTTCTCATATATCCTTTCCTGGGCTCTGATGCTGGGCAGTGCCAAGACAAGACAAACCTTTAGTCTGACCAAGAGAAGCTGTTCTTACATGCAGGTTTTGGGATTTGAGAAGTCCTACTGAGATCAGTTGGATGTCTAAATTCTCATACAATGCAGGTCTGAATACCCAGCTTTGAGCAGGAACAGTTAAGTAAATAAAAGAGAGATACTTCCTTCTCTTTTTTTTTAACAGTTTCAAAAAAGTTAATAGTGGAGAGACTGGGCTTGTGAGTTCTGTGAGAGAGGATGAAACAGTTTCATGAGAAAGCACAGAAAGCAGGAAGACAATTCTGCTACATTTGGCACTAGACAGAAAGCTAATGAGGCTGAGGCTGATGGCAGAAACACATTCCTGGAATGAGACTGTGGCATGATTGTTGCCCTCCTACATGGGATAATAGGAGTCAGGGCTTTTAGTTGGATTCACTGGGACTGTCCAGATTCAGTAACCATGTCCCACTTTCAGCACCAATAATTCTAGCACTCTTACAGAAATGTCCACCTATGCACCCTCAGTTATCAGCCATTTCTGAAAATGTATTCTCAATTATTTAGAAGCATGCAAAAGCCTCAATTACAGCTGATTTAACTCAAGAGTTACCACAGCTGAGAGTAAAACATAGCTGCAGACTGCAGCAGCAGTGTCCATAACACCACAGGGATCATGACAGGGAGACTTCAACCAGGGGAACCCCATACGAAAAAAATGGTGTGAGAAGGTAAATTCTGATATTTTGGTCCTGAGGGTGAAAAGACCAATATTAAGAGTACTGCCAAGAACAGAATACACTGATAGAATAAAATTTACCCCAAGAGATAAAGGACTTCAGTCACAAAACAAGTACATTATCCTTACTTCAAAAATATTTGACTTTAACATGACAATTTGTAATTACTCTTATAGTTCTTCCTACAAATAAACTTAGAAAGATGAGTGCTCCTTGGAGTTTGTGATCAAAGTGTCAGAAACAGCCAGATATGCTTGTAAGTGTGAAAACTGAAAATGTTGCCATAGAGATGCAAAAGGAAAGCATACATTTAAGAGACAAAATTGTGACACCTAATCACAGGTAAGATTAGTGAAAGAAGACAAAGACAATGTATTTAGAATTTCTAAGGAAATTGTCACATTCTTCTGTTCACCATAATTTTTTAATACAGCAGGATTTTATACAAGAGGGGGACAGGGTTTCACATGCCTTCTCTAAGAGCTGGGATGAATTCAGGAAGAGATCAGCTTTGTTCAACCCTAATCTATTGAAATAATTAGATTGTTTGCATTGTGCTTTATCTTTCAAATGATCATCAGGCAGAGCTGAAAATTTGAGAAACTTTCAGGACAGACCTTGTGTCTAAACACCAGAGCCAAGAGATGTGTACACAACTGATGGCCTACACTGTGACTGAAGATAACAGAACATTCCCTTGCTAACACTTTGTGGGTTTTTCCAGCATATAATGAAAAATTTGACTCCCAGAGACTTTGTGTTCATCATGTTCACTTGAGGTGAACAACTCAAAGTCATATTTACATTCTTGGAATTAAAATTTTCAAGGGAAGGAATGATTCCTCTGTGACATGAAAGAATAACCTCAGTCTCTTGAAGGATAGATCCTACATTTGGAATTGATTTCAGGCAGATAAGATCTGTTAGAAATAAAATCAAGATGGGTTGCTTCATGTACATCATGGTTTGCACTTCAGAGGAGACTGTGACATATTGACTGTGAGATTTAAAGGGTTAATAAGTCCAAAAGAGACTGCAGTATGTTTAAAGACTTTTTCTTGCCATCTACCAAGATATAAGGATAGAAAATAAGTTTATATGAGCATTGGCCACTGCAAGAGGCCCTCAAGGTAACAGAAAGATTGGACTGCACTGTACAAACAGTGACACTGGGCTGCAACAGAGTGATGACATTTCCTATGGAATGGATTACAATGTGCAAATAAATTAAGACTAAGAGAGAAAAGTGACTTAACCCTCTGAGACATGGTATTATTATGGTCATAATCATCCTGAGCTTGAAGTGGAGAATAAAAACATTCAATGAAATCAAAGTCTGAGATTGCTCCCTAGCCTCCTTTCTTCTTTAGATAATAGAAAATAAGTACTGTAAAACACCTTTTCTCTGATATATAAGAAAAGACAATCTGTGGCTTCTAGATTAAGTCAGCAGCTATTTTATATGGAAGGTCTACTATGAGAACTACACAGATTCAAGTAAATATAGGGGGAAAAGTGGGCTATATTTTAAGAATCTTATATGGCACAGTAGAAGAAGCCACAAGATTTCAGGATCAGACTATAAATGTATTCTTTCAAAATTCTATAAAGGTTGTGGTGGGGTTTTTTTATTTTTTAGAATAGGAACTGTCACATGATTGTCCCAGTAAGAGGAGTTTGGCATGGGAAACTCTTTGAGGGTACAGCAAAATGGAGAAGTATTTCAGCACAAAGTTTTAAAAAAATGGAAACAACCCAAAGTGCCTAAAAGGGAAACATCACTATCATGTCGACAGAATAGGGACCAAAAAAACCCCACTATTGCAATTTTTTCTTTGCATTTTTATTATGCTCTTGGAAAACATTACCCAAGCACTTTTTCTGCTGACAGTCAACCATGATATAATTAGACATAGTCAAGTAAATTTGATATGAGAAAATACAATGAGATTTTCTTCCCCTTTCAGCAACTTCTTCCAGCAATTGAATACCCACACTGAGGAAGGAATACTGCAGATTGCTAATATGCACAGACTTCAGGTCTGAGTGTCTACTTCAGCCACTAATTTGGAACTCCAATTCTCTTAACTCTAAAACTGAATTTCTAATGTCATATAATTCATAACACAATATTTGACCTTTTTTTGCAGTAGATAGTAAAAGCAACAATTTTAAACTAAAGCAGAGCCAAAAAGCTAGCACTGTTTCATACAACTTTCAAATTCAATTGTATACCAGCATTCTGCAGAATAGGACTACTCAATTTCTATTATAAAATTATTCTATGGGTAATCTTCAGCTGGTCAGTATCCAGTAAATGAAGGAATATTCTTTATCAGCAGTATTCAGAATTGGTGTTTTCTTATAGCATCTTTGTGACAATGTCCTTTTGCCAGTGTTAGAGAAACTGCACCTTTAGGAGCCATGATGCAGGGATGAGTTGCACATGGCAAAATATACAAGTGATAGAGAATGAAGAAAAATAAGCACTTAGCTGAGTGAAATGTAAGGGTATCTGATACAACTATTAATTACAGCTAAATTAGCTGTTCAAATGCCATGAGCTAACATTATGGAACCAACAAACTGACTTATGTTCACTGAGATTTTGTCTATAGTCTGCTCTCTAGCTGAGACTAACTCAGGTTTTCTAGGCTTTTTTGGCAATGAAAACAACGTCTGCAGGGCAGATGTCTGGTGGAAACAGAGACAAAAGCAGTGTGATAGAAGTAATCACACCAGATGTCCAGAGCAAGCAATTATCCAAAATAAAATTAATTGATTGGAGATTCAGATCTTAATGCACCAGTTACCTTTAATCACTTAGACCCTACAAACAGTGTCAAAGGTGAGACAAGTATGAATTTAGTAGTTTTCCTCTCCTAAAAAGTATCTTACAGCAATCAGTTGAAAGGTTGCTGTTATTCAGTGGTAGTTGATGAAAAAAAACATTTCTGCAGAGAAACTTTCAGATTTTTCCTCAAATTGTCAGACTTTTTTACATAAGTAATTTTATGCTTAATCCCCAATATTATACAAGACAGTGTAGGTACTTTAAACCATTTTTAAACTGATCTTGTGGTAGTTCATGCATCACCTGATCCAGAAGAATCCAGTTTGTTCAGAAGAAACTGTTATAAACATGCACACAAATATCTTAGCTTTCTATCCTTGAACCCCTACAGTAAATGAAGTGCACACAATATGCAATGTTATGAGTCAATTAAACAATTCTTTTCACAAAGGCTTTTCACAGAAATACTTAATGAATTAACACTAAACATTTCTTACTGTCCTCACCTTCTGCTGATATTAGAAGTACTTTCAAATTCTCCACTTTCATATTTACATGTGAAAGCCCCTTCTGCAGGTACAGGTATCATTACAACACACCAATTTCTGGGTTTGCATATGCAAGTATGAAGAGAGCAAACACCAGCATCTACACACAAGTGCCACTCTGAAAATTAGCTTAGGTATTTGGATTTTTGTTATGATATACATTGGCAAATCAGACCAAGGCCTGTCATTCTACCAATTCCATAATTAAAGTATTTATTATTAGTAATGTGAGTTATAATTTGTTAGAAGCAGATTTTCAGTGGAATTTTGCAGTAACTAGTGACCAATGCTAATCATAGCTCTTTTCTCTGCTTCACAGTAGAACTGTATTTCATTTTGGTAAGACACTTCACAGGCAAAAAAAAAAAAAAAAAAAAAAGGCTTTGTAGGCATCTACATTTATCATTACTAAAAATAAAATTTATACACTAGTAAAGATATTTAATGATCAACACTTGCTAAGAATCATATTGATACAGAAAGTACTTCAGCAGTACTCAAACCATGTCTTCCTTTGAAATTTTTAAAGTTATCTTCCTTTGAAAGTATTTCAGACACATTTGTTCTGGAAGACGGAGTATTGATAATACCAAACAACAAACTTTCTACCAAGTTCACATAACTGAGTCTTTAGATCATGTACCTTCCATATGATGTGAGTCACTGAATTTTTGGATGATGTCAATGCAATCAGAGCATGTTTAATTTCATTTTGGTTTGTTAGAACTACAAAAGAAGAGGAACAAACAGCAATTTGCAAGGAGATGGAAAAAACAAGGCAATATAAATAGAGAAAATAGTTACACTTAATGAGATTTGTTTTCATTGGAACTGCTGCTGGGTTTCACTTTCAAACTACAGAGTTATCTGCTTTCATTTGATTAGAAACAATGCTATGCAATCTGAGCTGCTTTGATTCTCTCACCAAATAAAAGAACAAGTGCCTTCACACTTAAAGAGAGAAAACATTCAATTTAAGGAAGTTAAAGAACAAAGAAAGAACTTAGTTACTTTAAATACAAACATAAAGACAATTACATCACAGATAGTAAATCACAGTCTGGCAAGGATGCTGGTGGAGAAATTCTGTTCTAACACAACCCACAAGAAATTACTAAAATTCACAGGATTACTTTGGAAGAATGCAGTTGTGGGGTTTTTAATAATAAAACACCCTATTTCAATATACTTTTTTTTTCCTTTTTAGTAGCTGTTTCTGAGCTTTCCCTTTATTGTGGTTTTCCATCATCATCCTTCAGTCTTCCAGTGACTAATGACTTTTCCATCTCTCCCTGTGCTGGCAGCAGTCCTTGCCACCTCTTTCCCTTCAAACTCTTTAATGTAATTAACTAATTTAAATTACCAAAGCAATTATTCCCAAATGGAATACAGGCTGACATTTGCTGCTTCTACACCATCTCTCTTTCTGTCCTGCATCAAAATATTATTCTTTTCTCCAGCTGAAAACTCATAGAAATAAGATTTTGCTTTTCCTAGAAGCCTTGCCCTGCTTGTCCTTTTGAGTTCTCAGATCAGCACAGGTACAGCACTACTGTTATGGATGTGCTTGCACCACCCATAATGCTCAGTGTTATTACATCCTTAAATGTACATTCCTTCACCATCTAATCATTACCTGTGTCTTAGGCAAACCTTCACTCCTTCATCTCCCATTCAAAAGCCATACATATTGCACATTCTAAAAGAGTAACTGCAATTCTATGATTTAAATATCTTAGTAAGCAATGGCACAGCCTAAAGCACCCCTAGAGAGGGAGGCAGAATGCCCCACTGTCCCACTGTGCAGACAGCATGGCCCATGGGACTCCATGATTCAACACAACCGCTCATTCAGCCTGAATGAGGGACTCAATCCTCTGTCTGAAAAGATTGCCAGAGTACACCATCATCTTCGAAGAAAATAAAATTTAAGAACTTACTACAGACTACAAAGGAGGGTCCAGAATACCAAGCATTAGTTACAATTGAAGATTTCCATGTGAGGGCTACAAACAGTGAATTAGAACTGTATCAAGTTCTGCCAGGCTCAGCCTTGGAGGACAAATGCTCAGCTACAGGCTCTGGAAGCAGAGGCTTTGGGAGCAGCCTCGAGCCATCACTGTGGCCACCAATTTGGACCGTATCTAATGGAACCTGATGACAATTCCATACAAGCTGGTCTAAGGATCTGTATCTCAAGCATTCCACTTCTCACTGGGATTGCATGGTATGTGGCACTGTTACTGACTCTGCACTTCCAGTGGATCTGAGTTCCCTCCCAAAAATCAGGGGAATCACTTTGTGGAGGAGAATGGAGGATAGCTAGGGGAAAAAAAAAAGCTGTTTTCACAAATATGTTTCTAGTAGCAATGATCTGCAACTATGACAGTATGTGCATATAAATGATTGAAGCTGCCTAGGGATAGTTAACATTTTTAGCAGGCAAAATAAAATATTTAATTGTTGCTTTAGTTCAGGCTTAAATAAGACCTTATACCCTAGAAAGTCCAGCTGTTATTTCACTTAAGTCATTTGTCTACTACATGGCATTACTTCTTCATATGAGCCTTGACTTATTTTATGTTCTCTCATTTGTTGTTCCCAACTGTTGTAGATTAAAGAGATCCCATGTTAAGTGTGTGGTTACTTTTTATGCACTAAAAAATAAGTTGTTACTTCATCTTTTACTGGCCTTTGAATACATTATTTTTTACTTGAATGCTTACAGCTCTTTGCTAACAAAGTAAGTCTACTGTCAGTGGTAACAAGTTAATTCAAGTATATGCATTAACAGGATTCCCAGGCCCTAATAACCATTACTTCCTGTATTCATAATAAAAACAGTGTGAGAAGGCTATGTTCTCACACATCAAACAAAACTTCAGGACAGCCCAGTTAAATGATTTGCCAACATACTATTTGATACAACACTAGCATTTTCTGAGTCTTTCTCAATTATGCACAGAGCTGTTTAGGACACACCAGGATAAATGCTCATCAGCATTGCTAAACTCTTTGATTTAAATTATTTGTTCCGTGTTTTGAGATAACTTTGGCAATCTTAAAATAAGAGGTTGAACGATGCAAAGTATTTTTTTAAACAGTTTGCCAAACCTTGATGTGTTTCTTTACAACATATGGTATAGTCATTGTTTAAAGGCAGGTTCTCAGCAGTGCACATCTTTCACTACAGGGATCGAAACTGGGGACCCATCTGCTCAGATCTATTAAATCCTCAATACAGTTTCAAACATTTGCTGAACTGATGACACTTTCAAATACGGCAGGATTTTTATAACGTAGGTGAATAACAGGAACATGGTTTCACTTTAAACAAAAACATCTTAAATTGTTGTCAGAGAAAAGAAGAAAGGGAATAAACAGCTGCAGTACTGAATCACGTTAAACACAATGCAGGGCTGTGTGATACAAGCTCCAAGTTATAAAGCTTTCTTTTTTCCTTTTAACTAAGGAATGTGCAAATGGTAATCACACTGGCTCAACAGAAAAGCACTTTATAGTGCAACCAAAAACGTGGAGGTGATCTCTTTTATTAGGGCAACTAAAAATATAAAGAAGTAGTCTTTGAGAAATTTTATTTTAATTTGTTTTATCAGAGCTTGTGAGCAGTAAAAAGGAAAATCAAAGGGCTGCCCTGTGTGGTTCCTCTCAGTGAAATAATCAGCTTTGAAGTTATTCTTTGGATAACACAAGACACTGGGTTAAATCAGGGGCACCTCCTCAGGATTTACTCCCATTTGACACACACTGCCAAACATATGTAAATTTTATACCAAACTAAATATGAAAACATGTATTATACTAAAAACCTCCATAAGCATTATGATTGTTCCCTAAATAACTACACAGCTTAGAAAAACACAGAGGCAAACACAGGAGAGTAAAATCAGGGAGAATCTAAGGGGAAAAATGTAAAATGTAAGAAAAACATAACGACTGATCCATCAATATTCTTCATCAATATCACAGTTCACCAAGTCATGACAACTAAGTTCACTAAGTTATGACAACTTAGACAACAAAGGATCCGTTCCTATAGACAGAATAAATGAAATCAGATTTGTTGTCAATCTGACACCCTTCATATTTTGATAGATATTTATGTTCATTTAAAGAAGCATATCCCTATTAATGATAATTAAAATGGCCCCTGTAACAGAAAATCTGTTTATTTCTTACCTTCTATGGGTTTTTTTCTGTTAATTCACTGATTTTATTTTCTAATACAAGCGGGAAAAAAAATACAAATAGAACAGACAAGAGACAGAAACAGAAAAACAAAACAAAACAAGATATAAAGTAAAATGAGAAAAAAACCCAGATCTCCTCATGGCAGCAGTATCTTGAATTGCAAACATGCATACAAGTTCAGGCTTTACTACAGAGTTTTTAAACTGAATATATTCTACTTTGTCCCACAGCTTTCCATAGCACCTTGCAACAAAAACCTGCATATACTGGAACAGCATGCTGATAAAAGCTAAGGCCTTGCCTAAACTCTCTCATCCAAGTAAGATAAAGTACATATTTAAAGTAGAACAATTACTTTAAAAAAAATCCAAAAATCTAAACTCTCTCAATATGGATATTTTTATTCCCAAATAAAAACATCCAAGAGTGACAGTAACAAGAAAAACCTCAGAATTGTTTTAACACAGTTCATAATTTGTCTCCTGTACACAACCTTGGAATCACAGAATGTCTTGGTTTGGAAGGAACCTTAAAGCTTGTCTCATTTTAACCACCCTGCCATGGGCTGGAACACCTCCCACCAGACCAGATGACCCAGGCCCCCATCCAGCCTGGCCTTGAACACTTCCAGGGATGGGATAGCCACAGCTTCTCTGGGCAACCTGTGCCAGGGCCTCCCCACCTTCATAGGGAAGAATTTCTTCAGAAAACTTAATCTAAAATCTACCCTCCTCCAGTTTAAAGCCATTCCCCTTGACCTGTCCCTCCATGCCCTTGTAAGTCCCTCTCCAGTTCACTTGTAGCCCCTTTAGGTAGTGGAAGGGGGTCTAAGGTCTTTCCAGAACTTCATTTTCTCCATCCCTTCCCTCTGCTGTGTTCACCACACCACACAGGTTGGTGCCATCAGTACAATTGCTGAGGGTGCACTCAGCCCCACTGTCCACATTGAACAGCACCAGTCCTGATGCCAACCCCAGCAAACAGCACTCATCCTGGTCTCCACTTGGACATTCAGCCACTGACTGCAACCCTTTGAGAGCAACCAGCCAGCCAATTCCTTATCCACCAAGTGCTCCAGCCATCAAATGCATCTCTCTCCAGTTTAGAGACAAGGATGTTGTGTGGGACAGTGTCCAGCTGAGCTTTGCACAAGTTCAGCAGATGACACCAGTTGCTCTACCTTTATCCATCAAGGCTGGAACCCTGCTGTAGAAGGTGAGAAAATTTGACAGTCATAACTTGCCTTTAACAAAAGAAAGATCACAGCTCCTTCTACACTGTTCAGATAGCTCAATAAACATCACACATTTTTGTTCATTGCTCATTTGTCAGCACAAAACATTTGCAAAGGTGTGAGTTTTTGATGCTAGTACAGTCATTACAGTTTCCTCATGGTTCTTGCACACAATCTCATTATTAGCAAACTGTAGCTTCTGCTTGATGTATATTTATCATCAGGTAACTATTTTATCATCAAAATATACTTACTGGATGATTATATTAAATTAACTGCAAAATTCTGTTTCTTGATAGCAAATACAGTAGGAAAAATATATTGAAGTTACTATTTATGCTTTTTATAGTAGTTTGCCACTGGCATATGATGTAGCAGTTCAAATATGCTGTGGCTTTCCAGCAAAGCAAGCTCAAACAAAACAGTACAAAATTCCTCAAAATAATCTAGGCAAATGTTAAATGATATGTAGGAATAATATCATGCCAAAATGAAGACAAGCATAAGAGGAAGTCAATAAACAAAAAAATCTAGGGGTCAAATCATATTTGTGGAATCTATGGAAACCTCATCAAAGTGAACAAGATTTGTATCAAAGGCAGTTTTTGTGATTTCCAAGTGAAACTGAGTAAATGTGCTTGGAAATCTATGTCTCAACAAGACTAAATAGCTCCATGTGGGGCTGTAAAAGAACAACAACTGACAGCAATGGAGGCTTCAAATCAGGTGCTGCAGCTGCCATTTCTGAGCTGCAGGTGCAGAATAGGATGACCAGAGGATGTTTCTGAAAGGCAGAGAAATTTAGAATGGAACACGGGCTCTCAGTTCTGAATGCTATGCTATCTCTGGATAGCAAAGCAAAAAACTACTGATGCATGAAAAATACAGCAGTAAGTATTGCAACTAATCTAATGCAGTAACTTTTCATGCATTTTGATAGTGGATGGGAATATGAAGATGGTCAGATCACTGAAGAATTCCTTTCTACAATAACAATCATACCACAGTAGTAAAAAATGTAGGATACTTTCAGTCCTCAGCCACAGACCCTTCATCTTTCGTAACATTCTGCTTGTTGAGTGAAGATTTTAATGAAAAGAGTATTTCAGAACTTCCTTCCTTTGGGAGTATATGTCCTCACCTTAACCTTATTTTAACATTGTTTTTGTGTGGGCGTTTATTGTATTGCAGAGTATGGCAAATCTGATAAGAGAAAAGCAACGACTGAGCCCAGTCTTATTGTATCAGAATGGCTGAAATAATTACATATCCTGGAGAACCTGGGAACTTCTGATCCTACTTTCAGACACAGAATGGATACACAGTTTTTGATTACAGAAAATACTCCTGCAGTCCCACACAAAGCTAAACTTCAGTGGCATTCTCTGATGAACAATCAACATGGCTCATTTCCTGGGCTTTGGGAGAAAAACTGTTTCTTGCACAACCCAGTGAACTGAGAATAATAGGAATGATATGCTTGATGACAGCAGCAACATAGAATCTGAAACATATCTCAGAAGACTGCACTTTTGAATTAAAATATGAATGTCATAGGGAGAGCACACAGGATGTTTGATCCCAAAAGGTTTCTTTCTTTCAGTACTCTATAAGCTACAGCTGTAGCTGTCAACCACCCATTGCCTGGATAGTTAATTCTCCCCATTCTAACTTGCTTCTCAAAAGATCCCAACATTTATTAAAAGACTACAAAATCCAGTAATTTATGTTCTAGTTTCCAAAGGAAACAAAATTTTTTCATCTAAATTTTATTTTATTACAGCTTCTCATGCCTTGTGATGCAAAGAAAAAAAGTGTAACAGACAGGTTTTGTTACTTCATAGAATATAATTTTTTAGATATAATGGAAATATTATTTCCACTTCTTGGTGTATCTTTTTTAAAAGAGAGTTTCTTCTGCTGTCACCATAAAATGAATTATTTAATTGAGAAATGATCCATGCTGATTCTACCTGAGTGTGTTAGTACCACACCTGAATTTCAAAAGATGTTGGCTGTTGCAGGATGGTGGCCTTCACACAACAGGACAGTATGACAACCAATTCATATTCTCAGAGAGTGTATTCAATCCCTAATACCTCACCAGCCTCAGATACAATAACTCCTGTCCAATTACTTTGAATTTACTAAGCAGATTCATATTGCTATCTGGATTCCCATATATACCTAGAGGAAAATCAGAGATTGGACAACTGAGTGTGACAAGTTCCTGGCAGCATGCACCATAGAAATGGTTTGCTCTGAAAAAATAATACAAACTTGTTTGTAGGGAATTACAACCCTTCCAGAGTTCTTACTATGACCAACCATATTGACATATATTTTCTTTAACATTTACATTTTAAAAGTAATCCTACCACAAAGAAATCACAGTTTAAGAGATACCCTTACAGGCAACCCTCTTCAAAATTATTCCTAATATACATTCCTATGCTTCTGGTAACTGTCAAAAATTGGCTTCATATCAAATGGAATATTGGTCTGATTTAATACAGCATTTCCTGTTTGAATATTTAACTAATTCCATTTTTTTCTCCAGGGCTTGAGTTTTCACTGGGAAAGCATCTTGCAAGAGGCTCCAGTGAAGGCTGTTTTGGTGCTCATTTCCTGAGTCTGATCTTGACTTCTGAGAGAATTATCCATTTAGTTTAGAGAGCTGCTAACTCTTAAAGTGGTCAAGATGTCTGTCCCCACAACTATTTACTTCACAACCCTCACAGTAAAATTTAGTTGGAATCATGCTGAAAGCTTGTTCCATAAAAGCAAGGACTCCAAATTTCCCAGCTGTTACAAACTGAAATTTCTGAAGTTTCTGCATATAAAAATGAACACTCAGTATGTATACATGAAAGGAAAAAGAGACTTGGACAACAAACAATACATTTAGCTCTTTAGAAAACAGCAAGGCTCTTTAGGACTCAGCTCATTAATTTTCCCAGAGAGATATGCAATTGAAATTCAGTGAGAGCTAAACACTTGACTCCCTCAGGATCTTTAAAATCCCAGATGAAGTGATATTTAACTAATTCCCACACAAACAGAAATCAGTCATTTGGCAGAATGATGCAATGGGATTGCTGGTCACCAGAACAAATTCATCCCCAGCACAGCATCAATGACGTCATTAGAAGCTCCCATGTCCCGTCCCTGGGCACAGAGGAGCCCAGAGCCATTTTCTGGTGTGGGGTTCGAGGGAAGGGGTGCCCTTGGAGAGCCTCTCACTACCTGGAGCAAGGTTGTGAATGTGCATTCAGCTTCCCATAGCACCTTTTGTTTCTCAGAAGCCTGGATATTCTACATATTAGATAGAATATATTCTTTGGGTGTGCCCATCCTCACATATCATACACATATTAGATATATAAAATTCTTTGGGTGTGCCCATACTCACATATCATATAAAATCAAGGGAATTAGACACCCTCCCTCTGACTTATACTAAATCAAATTAGACTTGTATGGAAAGATTTACTCTTGAATAGCAAGAGTTTTTCTCTCCTTTCTGTGTCTCATTCTTGGTGTCCTGGCTTTGGTGCCAGCAGTTTCTAAAGTGGTGAGCTCACTCTCCCCCTCCTCCTTCCTCTCCTCCTTTCCCCGCTCGCCCTGCCCTGGCGGGTTTCAATGCGCTCCTGCAGTCACTCGGGCGGACAGCATTCCGTTGCCAGGCAACTCCCCGAAAAGAAGCACATGCTGCTGCGGCGCAGACAGAGCGTGCCCGTCTGCTCCAGTGATGCTGTGGCCTAATTTCTACCTCTCTTGTGCTGGATACAAAAGGGAACATCTCCAGAGTTGAGGGTTAGGGAGTACTGAATTCTCTGCGGTTTTTTTTTTTGTTGTTGTTTGTTTTTCCCCGCTCTCCTGGTCGGGTGCATCCCCTTCCATCCGAGGGCCCCCAGAAGTCATGCATGTCTAATCTGCATGCATGCGTTTGGGACTGCTCCCTGGGCTCGCAGAATACTGACAACTTTCTGTTAGCTTTTGGCTGAGCTAACAGTACTTATGGAGATCTCTTAAGCTTCCCTGTAGCTCTCCCACAAGCACAGTTTTGCATTTAAATTCTCAAGGCCATTCATCTTTTCCTACCTGACTCTTTATTGCCTGGTTGTTTGGGTTTTTTTAAAGGCCTCCATAGGGAATGCAAGTACAGCCTTTCTAATTTCCCCTCCTTTCACTATGCTTTCCTGGGAACAAAGAACAGCAAACTAAGAAATTCCTTTGGTTTTTCCAAAGCCTGAAGAAAGATCACTGCTTTATCCATGGATTTAGTTTTGGAACTGCCTAATCTTCTCAAAAGGCAGACCCATATGTATTCAGATTTTGTGGTTTGAACTCAGCCCTTCAATCACAATCCTCCACTGTCTGTTACAGACAGTATTATTATTAGGTAAAAACCAGCAGTCAGATAAGAGGCAAGTTTCCTTACATCTACTGCTAGCTTCCTTAAATTTCCTGTTAACACATTTTCCATAGCAAGGTTCCCTATGCTAGTTGCCTGTTGTCAGCTGTGGTACCAACTCAGCAGCTCACTCACCCTGCAAGCAAAGCTGAACCTCAGAGAGGAGCTGCACTGTATTCAGCCTGACAGAGTCTAATATTGCTCTGGTGCTCTGGGTATTCCACCAATCCTCCTCTCACTTCTGGATCAAGCCTGAAGTCCCAGTCCTAATTTACAAATCCCTAATTTGGTTCGTGCACATCTACTTTAAGGGCAGCCAAGAATCCTCATCCACTGATCCCAGGAGTCAGCACTGTACTGCAGGTTTCTTCCAGCATAGCTACGTCAACACATCTGTGACAAAGCATAACTTCCAGCTGCCACTGCTGCACCAGTAAATGCCCAATTCACCCTCCTTTCTGCCACCAGGGCAGCACATTTGTCAGCTTTGTTTGTGCCTCCAGAAGTATCCTGGAATTGAACAGGCAGAATCCTGTGGCATGGGAAAACATGTAAATTGCAGATGGCCTATAATAGATAAAGGCAGGGTCACTGTCACTGAGCACATTATAAGAAAGGCCCTGTAAGACAGGGAGATCCAATGGCTCTGTATAAGAAAGGTTCCAGGCCAAATGTTTCAATTTTTTCCAATGGCACAGGACTCAGGTGACAGCAGACACTTCTCATTCCAGTGTACTTAACGTGTGTAGAGCTGTGGATAAGACTGCTTATCTTTTGCTTACATCCTACACAAAAAATCAGAACTGCTCAACTGTGTGGCAGCAACAGTAAACTCAAATGCACCGGCAAAGTCTCATCCTTTTGGAGGAGAAGAGTCCTTTCTTCAGTCTCTGAGAGTGCCACACACTACAAAACCACCATATTATTTACAAACTGTTTTGAGACCATCTGGAAAGAAAGGTGCTATATACAAGCACAGCAAAGGTTAGGACTTGCATGAGTCACACATAGACAGCTTTCAGTATTACACAACTCCTCAAACATCCCTTTTCCCCAAACTCTCTCTATAAGATGAAACACGTGGGACTTTTCTCCCTCAAAAACACAACAGCAGTAAAGAAACAACAAAGTGTCTTAATGTTACATTAGAAATTCACACTCCCATTTGAAGTTAGTCTGAAAGGGAAAATAAGGCCCCAGAACTGCTTCTGGCTATGGCAAAGCTAATAAAAAATTAATAATAAAAATAATTAGATGATCCTTTGCCAAACAGGTAATGAACTAAAGTTAAAACACAAGCCAATTTGCCATACAGACATTAACTTCTTACTTATTGTCCAGAGGCAGTCCATGTGTTTTTCTATGGATTTTTGGATCCTGCATCAATTCAAGATGATACTACAGTTTGGCCCATGGCCAGGAACTGGCAAGTGAAATAATGTTCCAGTATATGCACTGTGAACACACAGCTGGCTTCAAAGGGAAATGGACTAATCCTACTTCATTTCCCTTCTTCAGTATGTGTTTAAAGAGCTTTGGTGCACTGAAGGAAATCGACCAGAATTCATTAGTTCCCTTCTGATTCAGCTCATTGCTGCTGGAAAGGGAAACAAGTCGGAATTGCAGGATCCTACTCAATTTCCTTTTGGAGCAGACTTTAAGCCAATTCTGTTTCAGTTGTACACACACAGATCTTCACTAATGATGCATAAGTTCAAATGCAATACCTCTCCAAGCTGCCTAAACAGATGAAGACTATGAAGGGAAGAAGAAAAATTAAATAATCTATTGGACTTCATATCATGGGCAACTTTTGGCTGAGAATATTCCTGAGAAAGAAACTCAGAAAATTGGGAGAACTTCTACAAAGAGACACAGAAGTAAGGAGAGACAGAAAAACCCAGATGAGACTAGGAAAAGATTACAATGAAGGAAAATGGTTTTTTTTAAATATATCATATTCATTTTCTGCTATCCAATGAAAAATTACAGCAAACCAAACCACTGATTTTAATAGCTAAAGCAAATGCTAGGGATGATTTTGAACCTGTTTGGTGGGTTTGGAAATGGAGACATGAAGATAAATCATTTGCTCTGGACAGAAAATTTTTCTTCCCACTCATCATCAGATCTTTCAATTTGTCTCTTCAGAGTTCATGTTATATTTTATGAGCCTTCTTAAGGTTCTACAAAGCAATAGGATTTGAATTATTCCCAGTTCAGTTTAAGGCCACGGCTTTTGAGACCATAAGGCAGAACCAACACTCTTCCAAAGCAAACCTACCATTAACCACCTGAGCAGAAAGTGGCTTGTGACAAGCAGAGCAGAATAGAAGAAAGCTACAGGGTTCATGATGGGAACATGGCTTCACTTGAGTCAAATAAGCACAACATGGAAAAATCACTTTTTGTAACTGCAGTGAAGACAAAGAAATATTATTGCTGTAATGAACTGTCTCTTAAGCTTGAACTGCAATACTTTAAATACTAAGCAGCCTTATGAATTTGGCTTCCCCACTAATTACAAATCCATTAGCTTGAAGCAGTATACTGCAAAGAAAATGGGCCCTGGATTTGAAATCAGCCAAAAAGCCTTTAAATTATCAACACTGTCTCTCAGATGGGTGACTCCAAACTCCTCAGGTTTTAGCAGCTTTTATTGTCTGAAATTCTAGGGCTGTTTGGGGAGCTCTGTGTGACAAATTAAAAATTTGATTCCTTACCAGTTAGCTGCAGAAATCCAACACAGACACAATTTATATCCTGCACCAATAGCTTCTCAGCACAGGAAAATGAAGGACAATTAGAGAGCAAGTAATGGCTCAGTGATTCTGTAGAACACTGTACCACCTACAGAGCCAGTTAAAATGAGATTATTTTCCTTTGTAATTCTATGTCAACCTTAGTTTACAGCTTTAACTTTTATCATTAGACCACAATTTAAGATGTTATTCAACCTACTCTAGAAAAAGCTATATGACATTTATAATTTACAGGGACTGACAGCTTCATATAGACCCACTGGGATAGACACAGCAGTAACAGACAATCCATTCTCTTTGCATGTACAATTTATTTTCTCACTCCAAAGACAAAGGTTGAATGTCTCATCCCTCTTTATGAATAGATATTGTATAGGAAGAAACCTGTCACCACTTGTGGATATCATCACAAACAAAAAAATACTTGAAAAAAAGACATTTTACAGCTCAAACATTCAAAGTCAAAACCAGTTTATTAGGCATTACCCTCATTTTTATTGGTTAATGTGCTTTAAAGTACATGCCAGTAGATCATACAAAGGCAATTCTAGCTCAATTAGGTCAATCAATATGTTTTTTCATGCTTTCTTCTTTGCCACATTTATGTCTCTGTTATTATTAATCTTATTTGCTAAACTGATTGCACAAACGATTTCCTTTTGTACTGTCTTTGCAAAACCAGCATTCTCCTTCTTCCTACCTGCCCAGTTTTGCTGTTTCTCATAAAGAACCATTTCCTTTTGTTCATGCAGTGCATACATATGACTTAAAGTTCATTTAGTATCACCTCAGAATTCAAATTTCCCTCCAAACTGAATAAGTTGTTCTGGAAAAAATTGTATTGTAAATGTAACTAAACCCTTAACAGAGATGAGACTTTTGTTTTCACTGTCAGAAATATTTCAGCTTTCAAAACAACAAAAACTTCCCTTGATTCCTAATGTAAAGAGCCATGGGTTCCTTTTGTGAAAATAAAATTGCAGGGCAGAATGAGAAATGTGGTTCAATAACCTACCCAACCGCAGAGAAAGAGTTGCTATTTAAAAATTGGAGTTAGTGTATGGCAAGGAGAATTGGGCTCTTGGAGACATAACAGGAAAAGAAAACTTCCTTTGATTTACATCAGAGATGCCTCTTAGACTTCATAGGGGAGGCAGTGGAATCCTGAGGGAGAGAAACTAAATCCAGTGGCAAGAGGTAGAACACCTGCCCTGCTGCCATTCCCTGACAGGTACCAAGGGAGCACATTTGTGTGCAAGCAGGAGTTAATACACTGTGGAGACTGACATGGGCTGTCCAGTGGAGGAAAGAAGGCAAAGGAAAGCAACCAGAAGCAAGCAGGGAGCCAGGGAATATCAGCTCTTCCCCCTGTGCACTGCACATTGTGCAAATTCTTGTGCAGACCACCCTGGCCACTGCATATTGCTTAAGCAACTCATTCTTTCATTTATCCACAATTAGGAAGGAAGGAGATTGTGGATATCCAGAGATTGTGGATAGCACATGGCCTTACAGTGACCTTGGTAAATAGGTTCCCTGGAAATACATGATGGTTACTTCAACTTACAGACATGCATACATCCCCTGCATTTATCAACCATACATCCTAGTGCCAATACCTTTTTTTAGACATCAAAAACAGAGAAGAGCTGGATGATTCCATGATAAGAGATTTGATATCTATCTACAAATTTATTCTCACTAATAAGCTTAGCCTATGACTTGCCAGTATTATCCCATCCTTTGATTCTTCAAATATAAAATATCATAAACCACTAGGAACATTCCTTCTAAGCAATAGTCTCCTAAGCATGAGGTTCAGAATTTTGACATTTCTAAAAAATCCACATATTTCTCAATTAATTGCCAAATGTGTGCTTTAGTAATTGTGCCCAAATCAAGCAAAACGAATCTTTTAACAGAAAGTCTATTAACTAAACTCTAAGTGAAAAAAAGAATGTATTAAAATTTTCATCTTCTATTCAACCTTGGATTAAGCAGGTGTCTATTTACCAGGGATTTAGGAAGGCTCCAAATAGAATGCAGCCTATTGTTATGCATTAAAAAAGTGAACTTTCTGTATGAGAACATCCTCACTTGCTTCACTGTACTGTTCAGAATATGTGATGTGCATCTACTGAGAAATGTGGAGAAATCAACCCAGCACAGCTATTAGAAAATGTGTTTGACACTAACCGGTCCAGCTGGCTTCTCTGCTTTCTCAATAGCCCTTGTAGCTTCCCTGAGTTGTTTTCTGAGGTCTTCCTTTGGCTTGTCATGTTTACAGCACTAGGAGAGGGAGAAACAAAGCAATTTTAAAGCTTGCTGAGAAGTACTTCATGTGCTATGAACAGTGACCTTCCCACTGCCAATTCTATTTGTTTTTCTTCCTCTACAAAGTGGGTTAAACCTTTCAATTTAAAATCTGAGCACCCTTCAACAGTCAGGTCTCTGAGAACAGCATTCAAAACTAAGTCCTGAGATGTCCTGACTTTCTGGAAAGCTTAGAGCCCCATTCTAAGAAAGCAACAAAGAGTAATTTCTTAGCAGGTTGAAATCTACTGATGAGTTAGAGTACACCCCAACTCTGAGCACCTTCACACTGGGTACAGGAAGTGTTAATCACAACAGCACCAGTCTCCAAGCTCAGAAAACCCAAGGGCACTTCTCAGGATGATTCAAGCACAGACAAACATGCCTTTGCAAACTGGCTGTGCCCTAGGCTACTGCCCACGGGCTGTTCCTCAGCTCCTCATCAGGCTGACCACAGAGGAAGCAAACCCCTATCAGAGGAAATCACTAACCCTTATCTCTGCTGCATGTTCACCTGAGCATTTCTCACTGTATTTCTCACAAGTAAGGCCACCAGGTAGACAAACACCAGAGCTTGATGACCTGGATGACTTTGTCTGCAATGGACAGTGGTGCCTTACAGCGGTAGTTCTGTCTGAGAGTGTGGCTTCACACTTAATTAGGTGTAAATTTAGGTGACCACAGAAGCTGACCTGTCAGACAGCTCTGAGAAGAGCCAGTCCCTCCAGGTCAGTGGCAGAAAAGACTTGTCCCTGGCTCACTGTTAGGTGTGCACAAGGGGGAATTTGTAGATCCTCAGATTCTTCATCCACATGATCTTCTGGGCTTTTTCTGGTATCTTGACCCTTCAAGTGATAAAAGCTTGTACCCAGTTCTTGAATCTAGTGTTCAATTTTGCTAACTCTTCCTCCTCAAGGAAGGCAGCTGAAGTTTTAGCTTTGTGCTAGTGACTGTGCTAGCAACAGCCAAAAAAAAATGCATGCCAGTCTTTGCTAACTGAATCACTACAACAAAGGTAAAGCTACTGCAAACCGGGATAACTGACACAGCAAATTGAAAGGTGGGCATTTGAAGTATATTTTACAAGGTGTAACTTAGTAACTTTCATATCTTATTTTCCAGTTAGATGGGTTCAAATCTACAGATCATGAAACCCGGAATGTAACTACAAAAATTTGAAAATCTAACAGGCAGACCTTGACAGTCACACAGCCAAATCACATACAGCAGCCAAGGAAAATGAACAAGAATACCCTCGACAATCTAATAGAGAGAGTAATCTATGAAGACCTGAGAAACAGAATCTTCAGAATAAAACCACCACTGCTGTCAGGTAATGTATTTAGTCATTCTGAATGAAGGACAGTTAAAATAAAAACCTGTTATGTAGATTTGCATTTTCATTCGTTAAAAGGAGATGGGAGATGCCAAGTTAATCACTATTTTTCTGTTCCTCTGGTACCAGCTGTTAACCATATAATCATAATGTTAGGTCTTTAAAAACCAGCAAAATGGAGAGTGGAAAGCCCACAGTAGCACTACAGAGCTACACTAGCAGTTCTGTATGCCCTCTCCACAATCTGGAACACCATGAAGTTTATAAATATCTGCAAGCTTTGCTCATCAGGCAAGAGGAGAGAGGAGGCACAGGAGTGAAGGTTGGCTGCAGTCTGAGCAGAGTGCAGGTCACACTGCTGTCCCCAGCCTGGCACTAGGCTGCAAACCTGTATGGAGGCTCCATATCTTTTAATCACACTGGTTGTTCAGAGTTGAAAATTGGGATCATATACTTCTTACTGTCTCTAGAAGAAAATAAAACCACACACATTTCCAGAACTCAGGACTGCATCACATAAAATCCCGGCATACCGGGTTTGCAAAGAGAGGTGAAAATGAAGGCCCAGATCTTACAGAGATGTGATGAACTTGGCACTCTGTGATCCCACTGGCTGAAAATTGGAGGAAATTGAATTTCTAGGTACTTAGACCATTGTGAAAATATCTTTCAATTCTGTAGTAACCAATCAACTTCAATCCCAAAAGCTACATTTATCAATCTGTTCTGACCAAATTTAAGATTTATCCTATTTCTTACTAACATGTGGGAGCCATCCATAAAGGACCACCAGTACAGACATCTGAATGATAAAACCTTGTTTTGATTTTTTCTCCAAAATGAAAATGACCATCCTTCCTTTGTCCAAAATTTATGAGAATTCTATAAGCTGGGAACAATATAAGAAAATTGAAAAATCTCTCAAAAAAAAAGTCTGCAATTAAAAGAAATGTAGAAGATTATGACCTTTATAATTATTCAGAATTATTCAGTGTATAAATTATATAATATATAATATATAACCAGAATTTGCTGAAATCTTTGTCAAATAAAATTGGATTTTTCTTATGATGGTGAGTGCAAAAGCTGAAGTCTTACCTAATTCAAATCACAGCACTCTAATCTATGAAATGATCTCAGTTTACAGAAGGAGAGGTCTGTCATATTTGCCTGGTAGGTCTGAGAGAGAAAACTCTCAGCTGAAAAAACTGAACTCTAATGACAGAGTGTGCACAATGATCCACATTACCTTCTGGCTAAGTACAACTTTTAGAAAGCTTTAGCAGTTTATCATCACTATATGGTAATGATGACTTTTCTCAGACACAAAGAATTATGGTTTTTATCAATGGCTCATGCCAAAACCAAGTCTTAAAAGAAATCAGCCCAAAGCAGGTGCACTGAGCTGTCAGACCTTGAAATTTGTTTTGAAACCAACCACCTGTTAGTGTAATTGTGTAGCTGTTCTTCCTGGCTTATGGGATTTCAGCTCAGCTGTTGTTCTCATGCTAACGCTTATTTCCTCTAGGAATCAGTCTGTCCATTTCCACCAACCTACAAACCTCTGTGTCACAGCCTGAGCCAATGGGTAAATGCAGAACGTCTGACGGAGCACCCTTGACCAATAACACACTTTGTTTACAAAATACTTCACAATTGCTCTCAGAAAATGGCTCAAAAATAGCATTTAACATCCTCTGTGACACATTTAATAATTCAGATGACTCGTCTCTGCTTCTTGTTTGTTTCAGAGAGCAACAAGGAACACTTCTGATGGGCAATCTCAAAAATCAGACTTGGTGCTGGTGCCTGACTCACATCTACTGATAACAGAGCTCTGTTCCCGCTGCTGAAACCGAGTCTGAGTCAGGATTCCCATCAAAACTTTCTGTTTCTAAAGGTTTATAACTTCACCAGAAGCTGACTCTGGGTTAGAGGTTAGCAAGGATATGGAACACTTAGCTGACAAAATCTAGAAGAAAAAAATCTGCCTGCATGTGAGATAAAAGCGTGAAAATTATCAGAAGGACAATGGCTTCAGATGGTTTCTGTAAATGAGAAATGTCATGTAAGAAAGAACAATGTCCTTGCACTCAAGGGCCAAGCCAGAACTGCAGTCCCTTTATGCTCCACTTTGCTGTTTCCAGCACCCTTTGGACATCAGCCACCCCAGAAAAAGAACTGGACACTTGGGTGAGAACAATAGCTGAGCTGTTCCTGAAAAATCTCCTGTGCCAGCCAGTCCCACTCATCTGGCAGCTCCACAGTGCCCTCCAGGGAGGACCATCACCAAACTTACCGTGCTTCCCTCACTTTCCCCCTGGCAGGACAGAATTCCTTGGCAGCAAACACATAAAGCAAGCAAGAGAAACACAGCAGACATAAACATGAAAATGTGTGTATTTCATGACAAAAAAAAAAAGGAGTAAAAAGTAAATTATAAAGATTAAATAATCCATAAATTATTCATGCAGAAATAACTGCTATCCAAATGGCTTCTTCAAGCGCCATATTAAAGGAAATAATGAAGAATTTATTGTTCATTAACAATCTATTTAATGATAATAGCTCATCAATATATGCAGCACTGTGTGCCCAATGCACACAGATATTTCATCATGTAAGACATGACTCCTGGGTTTATGCATGATATGAAATGTGAGCTTTTTGCAGCTATTTCAAATAATTTTGGGACACAAAAACTGTGGACAAGATCTCTCCTGTTTAAATGCATTGCCCATCCCTGGCTGCAGTGCATGTTGTCTGGTGTTTATCAGAAGGAACACTTCCAAAATTCTTTGAGAAACTCAATTGTTATCATTGTCTGAACTTAAAAAGACTACACCTTTGTATAGAGTTCTGTCAAAAGAAATCCTGCTGCTTATCATAAGCACGTACTTCCCCAAAGTTCCTGTTTTTTTAGAAGTTTTATTAATTGCAAATGTTGTTTACTAGAGGAAAACCGTGACTGAAGCTCTAAAACAAAGAGAATAGTTGCAACTTTAATCCTTTCAATAAGCCTTTGTTTCCCATTGACTAAAAACTTCCTAAAGGAAGTAGAGCTGCGAAAATCCAGGAAGGAATTAGATTTGCCAAATTCTGTTCCTGCTTGGATCTAGATGCAAAGGCTTTGTTATCCATTGTACAAATGTTTCAGCAAAAAGAGAATGATCAATTACAAAAATACACTTTTGCCAAGGTTGAAATTATTAATAGAAGAGCTTTCCCTATCACAGAAGGCACACTGTGAACTTATATAACCTACAAAAGAAATAATATATTAATATTTTAGCTGCTTCTGCATTTTTTTTTTCTTCAGTGGCATATTTTTTTCTTTTTGTTATCTAAGGCAAATTTGGATACTGGCCTGACAATCATACAAGAACCTAGATAAATAAACAAATATGGAAAGGAAAAAAATCAAAGACAACCTCTTAATTAAATTAAACATGCTTTGCAGCATCCAAAATAGGAGAAATCTTCAAAATCCATTTCCATGACAACAAATAATTGCACACAAAAAAGTGTGCTATAGTGGCAATAAAGCTGAATTCCCTGAAGACCTTTCAGAGACACCACCAATTTGTTTTGTATTTTTTCCCCATATGATTTTTTTATCTCTGTACCACTTCATGTTCTCTAGGTTTTAACTTGCCAAACAAGTAGAGACTAGGGAAATATGTTCTGATTTATTCCACAGGGCAGAGGTTGTTTTAATTTTATCTCCTAAAATAATTTAAAGGTGATTAGATAGATAATTCTCCTCCCCAACAACATTGTGTATATTTGCAACTTCTGATTTCCTGGCCAATAGTATACTGGAAGATAAAAGAATATTTGAGCCACCATTTTTGTAAGATGCTGTGTGAGGACAGGTTATGGAAAGTGCTGACTACTTTTTAGCTTCTTGTGGTTTCAGTGGAAATGTTGTTTAGCATATTTAAGTAAAATCAGCTAAACATTTTAACAAACGTCAAAGGTTTGGCCAAGTTGGAAAGGCTTCAGTTTCAGCAGGCATCAGCTGTGGTTTAACATCACACCCACCTCTGTGTGCTCTGGCTCCAGCACCCTGACACAGGCTGGGCCTCAGCCTGAGCAGCAGCAACTGCCTCTGGATTCCTAACGAGACTAATTTATGGCTCTGCTGTGGAAACACCCACATACCATTTGTAACTTGAAACACACATAAATAAATCTTGGAATAGCTTTGGTTTATGATATTACAGGTGCTAATGCCTAAGTTTCAAGGATATATCAGAAATAATTATTCCCAACATCTTAAACCTTCCTCTATCATTTCCTTCATATAATAGAATATGTTTGATACATCTCCAAAATCACTGAAAAGTGTTTTTATAAGATCAAACTGTAACAGGCAAAAGAAGTGAAGCGAAGAGAAAAAAAAGAGATTTTCTGCATTCCACTTTTCATCACAACAGTTGACAACCCCCTCCCTCCCTTGAAGATGGGAAAGCCAATTTTAATTTAAACTACAAACTGTTGACCAGGCCTCAGCTTGGCTGTGCAATTCACGATATGCCTGAGGGATAAATTATTTAGCATTAGCACATGGTATGTCATGTCTCGTTACTTAAGTGGAGGATGGCCTCCATCCAGCTGCACCCCCGGGGCCCCGCCATTGGCTGTGGGTGATGTCATTTCCATGTGCTAATCCCGGGCCAGGTCCCTGGGGACAGCTCTGCCGCCGCCCCGCAGCCGGGCCGGCTCCGGCGGTGCGGGCACGGATCGCGGCCGGGTTCGCTCACCCAGGTGCTGCCCCAGCGCGGGCATCAAACAAACTCTCCAGCAAGCACTCGGCAGCATCCAATGCAAGGCACGGCCAATCTGCACCTGCAAGCCCATATGTACTTGTCCCATCAAGCATTCTCAACCATGACCGTAGAATGACAGCAAGTCCACTTAGGCTTTTTATTTTATTTTTTTTTTCCATCACCATTTCTACTCCAGGGGTTTTGAGAGGATGTACAGCATCCTGTAGCCAGCAATACCCAACATGTGTCCAGTTTAGCATCCTCCCCAACATGTGACACTGACCTTGGAAGCAGTAACCTTTCAGTGCTCCCCGATGTACCAGATATGTCAGAGCATCCCACTGTGACTTCGAAGGAATGCCAGGTGCGGCAGGTGAGCGGCATCGCCTGCCCGGGATGGTGTGTGCTCTTCACAGAGCATCCCTGAGCAATTCACTGAGCTGGAAAACTCATTTCTGCTGCAGACCTAAGTGGAGAATTTTGAGAGGTTTATTTAAGCGCATACTAAAATATTCTTAATTTCAATTTTCTGGTTTTCTATTTTCAGTGTATTACAGATTTTTGCTCAAAAAACCTATTTCCACACTGCAAGACAAAGGGATCCTGGACAAACGACCTGAGAGCATGAACTCTGCAAAATGTTTTTTCTGGAAGTTTGGCAATGAAATAATTAGCCACAGTGCCCTTTAAAAGGCCATATTTTGTTTTCAGTTAACGCCCTCATTATATTGAAAGGGTTTTTCCTTCAGAACCACCTTCAGGTTATTTGGCCCAGAGGAAATACTCATGCTAGTCACCATTGGAAGGCTCCCAGCCCAGAAATAAGGGTTACAGGGCTGGTTTCTTTTGATTGAATTTCACAGCAAAGTCGGTGAAATGCCAAGAATTACAGAGCACCGCGCTGTGCAGGTGGTACCGTCTGCTCCGTGGCGAGGCACAAGATTTGCATCTGTCTGTTAGCTCAGGTTCAGGTTGAGCAGTGGCTCTACGTGACAGGTAACAGGAGACACAACTGACACAGAGAAATCCACATGCTTTGTTACTGTTACCCTAGCATTTAACACAATACACAGTACACCACCGACAGAACTCCGTCTCTGGTGGTGAGGAATGAAAACTGACAGTGATTTGCCTTCTCTGTCATTGAATCTTAATTCTTTTCAACAGTGCATGAGAAGAAAGGGTTTTGTGAAAGCTATGTGGTCTCACGGTGAAGTGTTAATTCTCTGAGACAGAGGCAGAAGGGGAACTTTGCTAGGGGATTCCCACAAGAAGAGATGTTGAACCAGTACAGTACAAAATGCTGCAAAATAAACAAGTGTAGGACAGGAAATGAAGAACTCTAATCGATACCGCAAAAGGGATTAGTTAGTCAAATGTGAAAATTCAAAACTAGAATTTAAATCAGGACCGCTGACTCTTTCTCGTCCTGCACAAAATAAACAATCTATAGATTCGCCAGCTGCACCCAGCTTTGATTTCTGTCATTTCAAGGCGGGCACCTGCAGCCAGCCCTGGCTCAGAACTGTAGCATTGCTTCAAGCAAGCCCCCAGCTGGAGGGAAACACCTGCATTTGCACTATTGCTCATCCTCTCAAAACTACCAGAACTACTTGTGGCTAACTAATAAACAGCTATTTATAAACAGGGTGATTAGGCAAGAGCTCAGAACTGCTACCAGGATAAGCACTGGGAAGCCACGTTTGCTGGGCTAATAGAACAAAAGTGCACTTTGATTTGGCTCCATGCTCATTAGCTGGCCACCTCACAGTCCAACACGTTTATTTATATGCAGATAAATATCTTCAAGGTGGGTGCCAAGAGAATGGTGCCAGACTCTTTTCAGTGGTGCCCAGCAGCAGGATAAGGAGAACTGGCCATGAACTAAAAAAAAAAGTTTCATGTGCCGACAAGGAAGGACTTTACGATGAGGGTGGCAGAGCACTGGAACTGGAGCCCAGGGAGGTTGTGGGGTCTCCCTCTCTGGAGACATCCTAAACCCACCTGGACACCTTCCAGGTAACCCTGCATTGTCAGGGGGTTGGACTGAGTAATATCCAGAGATCCCTTTCAACCCAAACAATTCTGTGATTCTCTGATGTTACCTCTGGCCACAATGTGATGGACTGTGGAGCAGGGCGAGCGAGGACCTGCCTTAGCCCTGCCCAGCCCAGCAGCATTCGCCTCAGCATCATCAGCGCGGGACTGGCAGCACCGACACTCGCGGGGATGGCGGAGGCGGCGGCCCCATGCAGGGAGGGCTCTGAGGGGAACACAGCTCCGCTGGCAGGGAAGGGCAGGGCCGGCTCTGAGGGAACACAGCTCCGCTGGCAGGGCAGGGCAGGGCCGGCTCTGAGGGGAACACAGCTCCGCTGGCAGGGCAGGGCCGGCTCTGAGGGGAACACAGCTCCGCTGGCAGGGCAGGGCAGGGCCGGCTCTGAGGGGAACACAGCTCCGCTGGCAGGGCAGGGAAGGGCCGGCTCTGAGGGGAACACAGCTCCGCTGGCAGGGCAGGGCAAGCTCTGAGGGGAACACAGCTCGGCTGGCAGGGCAGGGCAGGGCCGGCTCTGAGGGGAACACAGCTCCGCTGGCAGGGCAGGGCAGGGCCGGCTCTGAGGGGAACACAGCTCGGCGGGCAGGGCAGGGCAGGGCCGGCTCTGAGGGGAACACAGCTCCGCTGGCAGGGCAGGGCAGGGCCGGCTCTGAGGGGACACAGCTCCGCTGGCAGGGCAGGGCAGGGCCGGCTCTGAGGGGACACAGCTCCGCTGGCAGGGCAGGGCCGGCTCTGAGGGAACACAGCTCCGCTGGCAGGGCAGGGCAGGGCCGGCTCTGAGGGGAACACAGCTCCGCTGGCAGGGCAGGGCAGGGCCGGCTCTGAGGGAACACAGCTCCGCTGGCAGGGCAGGGCAGGGCCGGCTCTGAGGGGAACACAGCTCGGCGGGCAGGGCAGGGCAGGGCCGGCTCTGAGGGGACACAGCTCCGCTGGCAGGGCAGGGCAGGGCCGGCTCTGAGGGGACACAGCCCCGCCCTCAGCCCGCCCTGAGGGCACGGCGGGCAGCGCGTGCCGGGGGCAGCTCTCGCGATACGCTCGGGCGGCGCCGGGCGGTGCAGGGGCAGGCGCGGCGCTCTCGCGAGAGCCGGGCGCGCGGAAGCGGCGTGGCGTGCGCGGGGCTGTGCCGTGAGGGACCGTGAGGGACCGTGAGGGACCGTGAGGGCCGCACCGGCAGCCGCAGGATGCCGAGCGCCGCCGGCCGCGGGCAGGGCCAGGACCGCCGCCCGGAGAACGACGACTCCTCGGCGGCTGATGTGGGTCTCCGCAGGGAACGCGGCGGGCGCGCTGTTGAGGCTCCCTGGGGTGGGGGGGCTGGGCCCAGGCTGGATTTGGCCGAGCCCCGGTTTGGCCGAGCCGGGGGCACGGCTGCCTTTGGCTTTACCCTGCCTGTCCCCCCGCTCCCCCTTCGCCGGGCCCAGCCTGTGATTCCTTGAAGAGCTCTGAAACCCCCAGAAACACCTGGGCTGCTCCTCCCCAGCCCGAGGTTTGTGCAGGGGCTCCTGCTGGCCTGGCAGGTGCTTCTGCCTTGTACGTGAAGATCACAGAGCAGTGCTGAAAAACTGTAGGCCCGTGCTTCTTCAAAGAAAAAGTACTAACAACGAGCGTCAGTTCATTTTGTTATAAAGTAATTTGTGCTTATTGTTGCATCAGCGATAAGGAATTCCAAGTATTGGTGGCTCCCCTAAAGTTACAAATAGGCCACAATTCATCAAAAGCAGACAAGCAAAGACCCTCCCCAAATAAAGTGTTTAGTGGGAACTTTTGTTCATGTGTTGAATAGAATAAAATAAATAAACCAAGGGGTTTTGTTTGGAAATTATTGGGAAAACAGAACTGTGGTGTTTTGATGAAAATTGCCTTCCTCTATGCCTTACCTGGCAGATTTTGTTAACAGTTCAGCTCCTCTGGCCTCTGACAATTCAGTGTGCCTGAAGATGGGAAGGAAACATTTAATCTCTCTAACATAGGGCTCAGATATTTTTTGAGGAGTAGGCTCTTTGTAGAGATAACACACTAACTCTCTGTGTAACAGGCAATGATTGTCATGCATGGTTGCAGTTGCTGGAATTATTTTTTCCATCGAGGGCACAATTGTCTTCTCTCCCTTGTGTATCTCTTATGAGTCCAAAATGCATTTTTTAAAATATTACTGCTAATTATTTTGTGTTCCTTCAGTTAATTCTGTGATGATGTTAGTTTTTTTGGTGTGTGCTTCTTTGATATATGTTTCTCACCTCCATTCTAGGATTATGCTAAGGAAAGATATGGAGTGTCATCAATGATACAATCCCAAGAGAAACCAGGTCAGTTGAAAAATAAAAAAAGTTTTTGCAAGAGAGAGGGTGGGAAAAAAGGAAAAAAGAAGTTACCTACCAAATATCTTCAGTACTTCTTTGAGAAATCATTTACCAAACTTTTCCATTCAAATCCCACTGGCAATTTACCCCTTTATTGGGATACATTTGGCACTTGTGAGACACTGGGAGTGCCATGTCCAGCTTTGGGCTCCCCAGTGCAAGGAAGGCATTGACATTTTGGAACAGCCCAGTGGAGAGCTACCAGGGGGCTGGAGCACAGCTTCTGAGGGAGCTGAGCTTCTTCAGCCTGGAGAAAAGGAGGCTGTGTAATCTCACTGCTTAAATCTGCTTCATGGGAGGGTGTAGGAAAGGTAAGGCCAGGCTTTGAAGGTGTGTGCTAATTGGACTGAAGGTCATGGACACGAGTCAGAGCAGGAAATTGAGATTGGAGGGAAGAAATAAAATCATTAAATTTGGTTGAATATTGGAGCTCAATTGTGGATTAGGAGGAATCTCAGTCTTTGCCCTTGCCTGGACTGTGCCTTAAACAGTTTGTCAGTTTTGTGCCTGTCCATCACTGCAGACTATTTTTTAAATTATTGTTAATTATAATGTACTGAGTGCTGAGATGTCAGGTTTTTTCTACATTTGGAGTAAGTTCTGCTGTGACTGATTACAGCAGTGCTGTCAGAGTATGATGTGTCTGCTTATGCAGCCTGCCATTTCTCCTGTACATGGGCACCAAATCCATTCATATTGGATATTAACATTTATGGGTTTTATCAGCCATGCCACTCTGAACTCAGGAAATCCTGATTTTCTCCTGATGGGGAATTAGGATTCAGGAAAACTTAGTGACCAGAGAACAATCTCCCAGGCCAATATCCCATGGAATATTAATCCTTGGATTAAATTCAGTGCATGAAATGGTAATGGGGGAAAGGAACAGACTGGCTTGTTGTAACTTCCTCATAGTAAAATGTAGAACAGTAACATCATCTGTGATTAGGTGATTTTTCTTTCTCCTTTGAGTGGTTGTTTTGGTTGATGCCCCTTTAGGAGGGGAAATGCAGGGAAGAGAAGCAGTCACAAAAGCACTCACAGGGTGGAAACAACTGAAGGGGAGTTTTATACCAGGAATGTAACGGGACAAGCAAATCAGCAGAGCCTGCATTGGCAGTGATTGTTGAATAAATCCATTCTAGCTGCCAGAGAAAGGGAGCTGGAGTTGAAATCACATTGGAAGCAGCCCCAGCTCTGTTTCCTCTCCTGGGTTTGCATCCCAGAGCAAACAACTGTGTGGGGGACCTGAGCTGGCAGATTGAGATGGCAGATCCAGTCCTGCTTTCATGGAGAAATGCCAACTGTCTCATATTCAAAAGAAACACTCAAAAGTACTGGAGAAAAATCTATGTTGAGAAGGAAAGTGGTGAAGGCTAAAGGAAATCATATGAAAAAGGCTGAGTGTCATATTTAGGTGTGTTGTCCCCTTGATCTCTCATCCTTGTTTACTTCAGTGTATGGACAATGTTGAGTGAGTTTTCCATTTGGCTTAAAATGCAATCTGTGGCACTCTGCTGTTCTGTAATTTTAGAGAGTGGTTTTCCAGAACACCAAAAGTAGGTAATGATAAAGAACAAAATGTGTATAACAAACAAGCTGAAGATCAGCCTAGTCTCTTCCTTGAGACTAATGCACTTTTATTTGCAGGTTCAATAATTCCTGCCAGGGAGGGCTCTTGCCAAAGGGCTCACAGGAGGGTGGGATATTGTCATCAGTAGCTCCCCAAAGTGTTCTGCTTGCCTTGGGTGTCTTGGAGGAGCTGCTGCTTGGGACAGGGAGTGGTGGAGAAGCCCAGATAGGTGTGTTCCTTCTATCTGCAGTGGATTCATGTTGTTTCTGAGGTGTGTGGGAAGGCTCTGGGGTCTGCTGCCATTCCTGGCTCAGAGGAGCCCGTGGTGGTAGGGGTGTGCAGCCAGCACAGCCCAGGGGGCTGCAGGAGTGCTGCTGTTCTGCTCACTGCAGTTACTGCACTGTCCTGGAACTGCTGCCTGGACAGGGCACTCACCCAGCTTACAGGGATCAGAACAAGTTACTCTTCCTTTCCAAGCTTAAAGCTTATTGTCCTTTTGCCATGCTGCTGGGTTCTTGTTCCTCTGCAGGCAAATTGAAACTCTGTCAGGTTCACAACTTTGTTTCTCCACCTGGCTCTGTTGAGCTCACACACACACCTGTGCCTTCTTTCTTGGCCACTTAAGTCTTTCTTCTATTTATGTTGGCTGCCCTGGCTATCTGATGTTCTTGCCCCCTGTCATGTCAGGTCTTTAAGTCCTTCCTGCTAGCTTGAGGCTATGTTTGCTAGTAAAACTCCATTTTTGGCCATTCCTTTTTTCTCCCTTCAGACCCATTATGTCACATCCCCTCCCTGGAAGCTGCTTTCATCTAATACTGCTTTTGATTTTCAGGTTTTTATGTCAAACTTGCCTTCTCTTTTTCAAATTTTTCCAGTACTTTGAAGATGCTGGCACTACACAGAGGCAGCACAAATATTGATCCTAGTGTTCTAAATTCCATGGTGCAGGATAAATTATCTTAGTAAACAGGTTGATGTGACAGGCAGGGATTGGGGTCTGGAGGTGAAAAAGTGTTTGTTTTATGTATTCCACACAGTTTTTTTGGACTTTTATCCTCTCCTCCTATGTTTGGAAGAGGTTGGAGTTCTGAGAGAAAAAGAAGAGATTGGGCTGTACATTAAGGGAAAAAAGAACTGGATTTGGGAAGTGTCAGAGGAAGGAAGCAAAGTGGCATAGTTGCTACATCCAGCTCATTGCAGTGGAGCCCAGTGACAGGAACAGAGGCAATGGGCACAATGAACATCAGGAGGTTTTTTTTTTCCTGTGAGGGTGACCAGGGTTTGGTGCAGGTTGCTCAGGAAGAGTTTCCCTTCTTGAGAATACTAAAAAACCATCAGAACATGATCTTGGACAGCTGCCTCTATGCCACCCTGGGTGGGAGGAGTCTCTGGAACTCCTCCCAGCCTCATCCGTGTAACAATTCTAGTGTTTAATATGTCTTGTTTACCCTTAGTGAAATATGAACTGTTAGGTGTCCAGAAGACTTTAAAAAATATTTATCTAATGCAGATGGTTCATGAAACACTGAGGATCCATGAAAGGTGTAACACCTCATTCTGTCTTTATGCTTCTGCCTAGAAAATGTTTTAACTTTGGAACAATACAGTTTCAAGTTGACTGAGGTAATTTTAACTGTCTGAATTAATCAAATTCTTAGAAATATGAAGGTTGTGGATTGTGATGGTTGAATGTTTCCTATAGTTCTACACAAAGTTTGAATATCAGAAATTGCTGGCAAATGATAACATCTTTATTCCCATTTCTCCCTTTCCCAGCAGCCCCACACACACTCACACATACACACTGTATGAATATATTTGAGTCAATTTCCTGTCACATTTCTCTGTGCACCTCTATTCTGCTCTGGATTTGATATGTGTGTGTGAAGAAAGAACTGCATTGCCCTGACATAAGCTAATAAAAGTTTTCAATCCCCTAAAATCCCCAGTGCAGAATAATAGGCTTGCAGGGCAAGCTGTGACTGGTATTCAGAGACAGAAGGAAGGAGTCCAGAGCAGCAGATGGTAATCTGGAGCAGGCAAAAGTTGTTGTTTTTTTTTCCAAAACTTTAGAAAAGTTCTGTCAGGAAAAGTCTACAGTGTGTCTTAGCAAATTTAATGGGAGAAGGTTGTGAGGAAAGAATCATGCCAGGAATACCAGCATGCACCAGCATGTTATTAGGATGTAATGGTTGTATAAAATTTTTAGTCCTGATTTATTTAGAGATATTTTCCTTGATAACTTTTTTTTCCCTTTGCTATCCAAAATCTCTGCTTTCCAAGCCATGCAATTCCTGTTGTTATCTAGCTTTGCAGCTACCTTGGATTTGAAAGGTTCTTCTGATCAAGTCCTGCCTCTGACAGTGATGGTAGTGCTTGATCAGGTTGTCAAAGAGATTTTTTTTAAATGGATGTTAGCCATTTTATACAGTAATATTCTAATTGCTCCAAAATGCTGATGTTTTAATCAAAGTAAGTATTTTTAAATTGATAGTGCACATTTATTTGTGGTTTCTTTCCGTTCTTTATTTTAAATAACAGTTCCTTTACAGTTATATTAATCCTACTTATGTAAGGTAGATGCAGAGAGTAGTCCTGTCCCCTCTGAGCCTTTGTTTGGCTGGGTTCACTGTGCAGCTCTGACCCTGCCCAGTGCAGCAGAGGCTCACACTGATAAGTGCAGGTAGCACAGTGAAGTGCCATCAAAACCAGTTCAGTCCTGCTGGGTTCTGCCATCCGTGAACTGCAGTGAGCCTTGCTGTTGGTGAAGTGCAGCTTGACCCTGCTGTGGAAGTCAAAAATGAACAATTCAAAGCTACTGCATTAAGAAAAAGTCACTAAGAAAGGAAATGGGATTTTGTGTGTTTTCAGTAAGTCAGTTATGCTGTTGATACAAAACCCAATGTTTTGGATTTATTATCAATTTTATCAATAGCAATGGTAGGAAGTGCATTTGGAGTTTGAAGTGAGGAGCTGTTTTAAGGTGTGTGTTTTTTCTGTCGTTCAGATCGAGTTCTGGTTCGCATCAAAGACTTGACAGTGGAGAAGGCTGATAAAGAGGTTTGGGTTCGTGGCAGAGTTCACACCAGCAGAGCTAAAGGTGAGAGGCCTCCAGGGTTTCTGGTTTTATTTCCTTATTTCATTAGTACAACCTTAATGTTTTTTTTGGTTTCATGACCTGTAGCTTATGTCTTACATTCAAGAAAACTTTGCCACCTGGTTACTCAGGGTTGCTTCAATGTTACTTTGACTGATTCTTTTCTCTTTTTCCACCTCTCTTTTTCCCAAGAGGGAAGAGAAGATTTTGGTGTTAGCTGTGTAGAAATCAATTATTGTAGTTAAAAGTGATTTTTTTTTACTGTATTACTAAATAATCTATGGACAATTGTAAATAGTAGTAATTTTAAAATGTCATCATTCTCCTTAAGGTGTTAATTATTGTGAGATAAAACACTTCTAAGCTTCTACAGTAAAGCATATGTGTATTGTAAGTGTATCTGTTGTCAGACAGGTCATATTTCTTTTGCTGCACGTGTATATTTTCACCACACCTTTGCTTTGACAGGAAACAAAAATCTGTTAACATTTCAGAGTTCTTACTTTCGATTACCTGTATCTAATAATATCAATTTGGACTTAAAATAAGAAACATCATCTTTCTTTAGCAAGACAAAAGGGAAACCCTTTTGTGGATCCTCAGCAGTGTGGGCTGTCACCCTTGGCTGTCTGACAGCCATATTTCTTCCCTGGAATCACAAGTTCCCTCTGGAGACGAGGTTGCCATATGCAAACTTCAATAGGCTTTGGCCTTTGCAGTTGACATCAGATGCTGACAACTGTTGTGCTGGTTTCAGTTATGTTTGGCAGCTCTGTAGATATAAATAACTTGTCTTTCCAAGAATTGAAAAAAAAAAGCATGAAGAAATTATCTTCACAAATGAAACTTAACAGTAGTCTTAAAATTGGGAATGATGCAAATTAGGGGCAAGAATCCAGTACAGAATATCATCAGAGATACCAGATTCATTTCTCTTTTTGAGAATTCATTTTTTTTAAACATGCCCCTCTTAATGAGAGTCAGTTAAAATAAGGAACTGCATTAAAATATATACACATGATGCACATTTTAATTTGTGTTAGAATCTTTAAACTTAAGCAGTCCTCTGTGATTTCCTCAGTAATTTTGTAATGGAAATCTCTCAGTTAATTAAAGAAATTGTCAGCTTCAAAAGCTATGAAAGCCTTGGTCATTACATCATGAAGTTGTTCAGACAGAAGGCACTCTGATTTAAATGTTGCTGTTGTTACTATCATCCATATATAAATTAGAGTATATCATCCATATATAAATTAGAGTATCCTTATGGCTTTTTTTTTTTTTTTCAATTGTAGGAAGAGTTCAGGCTATTAACAGAATTCAGGATATTAGAAGCAGGTGCCTGTGCAGACCTTGAAAGCAATGTAAAGTTCTGTGGTTGTTGATTGCTCTCTGTAATACATTGATATGTGGGATCTTGTATGATGGATACATTTACATCAAACACAGTAATATCTCTGTAACAGGACAACATGAACTTTAAATAAACTGTTGTAATCCTTCACTTTTGTTTTTGATGAAACAAAAGTGCTTATTTTCAAAACTCTTTAACACAACCTGAAGAATGAAAGCAAAAGGAATTGATCATGAGCATGAATGATCTGAATTTATTGATAGTGTCTCTTGTTTCCTCTTGGTCTGACAACACAGAACAATTCTGACATTCAGGGAGTGCTGCTAGGGAATGCCATATGCTTGTTTACTTAAGCTTTGGGGAAAGAATCTTACAAGAAAAGCAAATGTTTAAGAGTAAAAAGTAATATTAGCCTTTCCCACACACAACATGGCACTATTCTACCACTGTGGAGAGGAAAGCCTTGCAGGAAACAGGAAAATCTTTCCCAAAAACAAGCTTTAGTTTTTCTCAGAAACTTGAATTTGACTCCTAAACAACCAGTGTAGCCTTTATTTAACCCTGTCTGGTCCTGACCAATAAACCAAAAAAAATTAATGGGAGCAACTGCAGATTCCAGCTGTCTCCTATAGCAAGTCACTCATAGAGTCTGATGGAAATGAACTGAAGGATGTGTAAAGAATGGGGTGCTGGGAATTTCTGTGGGTTGTACTAAAATTAAAGTGCACAGGGCCCTGTGGTTTGTATCATGGATTGAATAAATGTTATTTCTGGCCTTATTTTAAAGCCAGCCTAATCTACTGATCACATTTATCATTGAAAAGCCCTTGGGAATTTGGTCTGGGTTTGGCCAAGCAGCTGGGACTTGTGCAGAATGTTAGACCTGAAAATAGATTTTGGGTTATTAATCCAAAGGTCTATGAAACATCTGAAAATAAGAATTCCACCAAGAGCAATTTAAAGATTGGGTCAGATTTTATAATAAACCATGTAAAGTCTTCTCTTTGCTGGCAAATGTATGTAACCATCATTTAATTTATATAACCAACATTTTTTTACTCTTTGTACATGTTACTTCCTTATATCCTTTTCTTTCATAAGGTCTTGTGTGATTTGGTACTTTCATCCAACACAGATGGTGGATTACTGCTTGCTTGATGTGCTTATTTTTGATGGAATTCTCTTATTTGTTCAGTGCCTGAACATTCTATTCATTTTACCATGTCAGATGCTTTTAACCAAATTTCTTTTAAAATTTTTTGTCTTTTAAGCATTCTTGTGAGACATGGTATTGTTTTTATAGTAGGAACTTAGAGTAGTTTACTGTTGAAAGTGAGTAAATTTGGTGCTGTACTTTTTACCTAAACACCACAGAAGTATTTTGAAACGCATAGAGAAGATCCCATTGTCCAAATTTTTTCTTACTCAAATGCTGCCTTTTTTGCATCTCTTGATCTGGAAAGGCTTCTAAGCATGAGCTAGATTTGATTATATCTGGTCTTTTTGATACTTTATTTTGAATGCCTTCAGCTCTCCCAGGAAAAGTTCTCTTCCCTCTTTTAATCTTTGTGCCTGGGATATTTTAGCCAGCCCTGTGAGTGAGGTCCGTTTGATCACTTATCTTCTGTGTGATTACAAGTTGGTTGCCTTCTGCAAAACATCCTCTTCCTTCATGGAAACAGCTCCTGTTACTCATGGCAAAGACATTTGAGTGCTTTTATAATGCAGATATTCATCAGACTTGCAGTGTTTGGGATTAAGTACAACCACCAGACTTTTGGATGAGGATCTGAGCAAGCTGCTCTTGGTGAGGATGTCCCTGCTTGTTGCAGGGGATTGGACTGGGTGGCCCTTAAAGGTCCCTTCCAACCCCAGCTATTCTGTGGTAACAGGTCATTTCATTATTTCCCTCTCTTAGAGTTGTTACATCGTAGCTGCCTTCAGCTGAGCATCTTTTTCTTGAACAGTGCTGAAACTTTGATTGTATTTTGCTAAATTGTTTGTGACTAAAATCATGAGACAAATACTATCTCCTAGGAAATACTGTATCCAACCACACTGTAAGAAGCACTGAGATGTCAAAGATGTGAGATAAGACTCCCTTATCTAAAGAAACTCATCATATTGTACTTTCTTTGTTGACTTGCTGGATCTGAAACACAGCCTGTATTTTTCTAATTTAAATCTGTTATTTAATGTTTGCCTGCAAGAAATACATGCATCTGTGTCATATTGAATATTGCAGCCTCTGGAATACAGAAATAGTTGTACTCTGTTTTCTGAAAATATGTAATTAATCTTGTTGCATTTTTGTTGTAGGACAAGATTAGTCATTTCCAATAAATATAATTAATGTTTAATAATATTTGGTACTGGTTTTGTATGTTTGCTTTTATTTCCATGAGATTGTGTTCAAGGGTTCTGCATTTATTTTCTGATACTCTTGAATTACTGATACTGATATCAGTGCCTTTACCAGATACTGGTACACCAGTGAAACATTTGTTGTTAATTCTCTCTAGAAAGAAGCATTTAAAATCACCATATTTCCTTAAAACTAAGTTAAGAAATAAATGATTATTAGAAATGTGGCAGAAGTATGAAATGATCATAACTGTCAGCTAAACAGATTAGAAAGATCTTTGTTGACTTGGAAATACCCATTTTAAAAGTCAACAAAATGCACTATGTTCTTTGTATATTATTATTAATTCCTATTAACTTCTTTTTCCCTAAGCTGTTCATGAATAAATTGCTCTTACAGGAATTTTTAATTGGGTCTTTTAAGTTCTTGTCATTCACTAGAATCAATACTCCTTTTGTTCCCCTTCATTCTGAATGTGTGGTGTATTATAGAATGAACATTGTTAGTTTAGTCCTTGTGGTGCAAAATCAAGCCCATTTCTCTCAGAGCAGCTTTGTAAACTCTACAGCTTTGATTTGAGAAGATGAGAAAAAAACCTCTTTAAAGTAGTTTAGACTTGAGGTAGTTGTGAGCAAAGAAACAAGGAAAAGTATGATTTATTTCTTGCAGTTGAAGGAAAAGTTACTTTAAAAGTTATGATTTGTTGCTTTTCTTTTGTTTAAATATTCTTTATCTTGGAAGGCTTACTGTTATTTTTAGAAAAGGACCTTTCAAATGTTTATAGATGTAAGGCACAATTATTTAATTTATCTCAATGGCTGTGTTTGTGTGTACATGCACAGCTGAGAAGTTTGAAGCAGCTTTGTGGAGGGGGGGCAATGATGAATGAGAGAGAGATGCACAGTCTTAAAAGCTCAGTTTATATTTAAGTAGTAAAGAGTTTTTTCTCATTCACAAAGCCCTCGAGTAACTTGTCCTTAATACACCTGTGTTGTTTCTCTTTGTATTCAGGGAAGCAGTGCTTCTTAGTCCTGCGTCAGCAGCAGTTTAATATCCAGGCTCTTGTGGCTGTGGGACAGCATGCAAGCAAGCAGATGGTAAAGTTTGCTGCCAAGTAAGTAAGCAATTATATCCTGTTGTCAGAGTAAACAATGGTGGGAACCAGGACTCCCAGGGGTTGGGACCATTTTCACACATTAACATCAATGCTTCGTTTGTTTTAAAATGTAGTTATTTAAATTGTCAGCTCTCTATTGCGTTGAATACATTATACTGACAAAAGATAAAATAGAGAACAGGCTTGAAATTCATCCTGAACTGCTGAAGCAGCATTCTCTCGCCATAGACAACCTACATTTTCTTCCAAGCTGGCTAACAAAAAGTCTGGCAAGCTGAGCTTAGTGGGACACTTCATTTGGTGTGTGGTGGTGCTCTGTGTCTGCTCATGTTCAGCGTTTTTCTTCTACCAGACATGTAGTGTAGTAATACATTTTATACTTAGAACTGATCTGAAGAAGTCCCACATTGAGAGTGGCTTACTGAGTTGAAGAAGTTAAAAGTAGCTTGTGTGCACTGGGTTAGTCTTATCTACACCTTATTTTTGGCACTAAAATTTTAATTTAAAAAAAATTGGTGGGGTAATAGTTAGACTTGCCAATTGAAAAAATGTTTGTTGCAGCAATTTTGTTCCTAAAGATAAAAAAATTGCCTTTCCCTTCTGTTTGCCTCAAGATTGTGCTTTGAGGTTGTCTTGTAATAAATATGTTTGTGTGACAAATGTGTTTTATAGTAGAACTTTAATCATGTCTATCAGCTTGTTCACAAATAGAAATGTGGATCAATTCTGTGCAGTTTATTGCAGAATATGTTTAGCATGTGGCACTTGAGTTGTTTCTGTGCAGTTCTTGGCACTACTCTCGTGCCTGGAAAGGGAGCCCCCACTAATTAGCTGCAAAAGTGCTACAGCCTTCAACCTTCAATATGTCAGGGAGGGGAAAGATTCATTGTAGCAGAGACTTCCAGAAGCCAAGTTAAGAAGGTTGGGATAATGCTTGTGCTGATGGGGTTCAAGGCAGCAGGAAAACAGAAGCAGCAGTGTTTGTTGTTTGGTGTGCTCAGTGCTGGCAGTGCCAGTGTGAAACATGCTGTTCACAGGTGTTTAGGAGCCAAAGTGAAGTGTTCTGTTTCTTCATGAAATGATTTGTTCTCTCCAGTGCTTGGAATCTCTGAAAAGAATTAAGTGTATAATGTACTTGTTCCCCTAATTCATCTCCCTCAGAACTCCCAGCAGCTCCCTGTGCTCCCTCGAGAAACTTGTGCTACAGAACAGTGGAAAACTCTTAGAGTTGTGATGCACACTCTTCTGTTCTCCAGTTCTCTCCAATATCTCTCCTTTTCAGTTTTCTTTGTGGTTCTTCCCTGCACAGCTGAATTTCTTACACTTCATGATTGGTAGATCTTTGTGGTTAGGAGCTCATGAGGGGGAAGCTGGTCTTTACTCTATTTTTCCATATGCTGACTGCCACTTATAAACCTTCTGTGGTGGATTTTTGTGATTCACTGATCTTTTTTTACTCAATTAGTTTTCTGCCAGTTAGTGATTTAAATTAGGTGATGGTGGTGGAAGAGGGTATCTGGAAACAGTAGAGGGTAAAGCTCTTTACTTTTCTGGCAGCAGTGAGCTGTTAAATCAGGCAGAACTTCATCCTTAGGTTCTTCCCAAGTCCTCGTCATCTTCCCTCTTGGTGAGACAGACTTGAATTCCTCAGAGTAGCCAGAGTGATCATGTTTGTACTGTGTTTTGACTTTTCCTTCTACTTCTTTTTTGGGATAACGTTTGCTAGCCAAATCCTGGTACTTCAGCCTCACTTACTTTGTAGCATTCATGTTTCCCTTATTATTTGTGCTTCTGAATGATTACATGTTCATCTTCATGTTCTCTGGGTGGTGTAACTCTGGTACAGCCTTCTGGATTTTCCTTTGGGGATTTGCTCTTGGTTTTTTAAACCCCATTAGTGCAGTCATGTTCTCAGGATTCCTACCCACCAACAAACTTATTTTATTAATATCCTGCCATGCTCTCACTTTTTCCAGTGTTTCATCTCCTGCAGTTCTGTGTGCTGCTGGCACTGCAGCTGCCTCTTGTCCTCCAGAGGCTGCTGCTGTTCCCTGCTGGGTGCCCTGGGGTCACTGTGTCAGCAGCACCTGAAGCACAGCCCAGGACGTGCCTGTGCTCAGCCACTTCCCTGCTGCCTTTCACCTGCTCTGGGCTGATCCCATTATTTCCAGCAGATGAGGCTGGCCTTAGATGTCTAAAAATAACTATCCTGTTTCCCTGCCTTTCTCAGTGTCTTTTTTTGTCATCTCATTTCCTACATGTTAAATGAGGAAATACACGTTTTTTGAAGAAAACGTTTAACTCAAATATCTTCAATTTCAATTCAATTTTTAAGTGTTTTCACTGTATATTTATAGTATATAAACTATGTTTCCCATGTGCTATTTTTGGATACTTTCATGCTGTGTCCACAACTTTATTTAAAATAGTTTGTAAAATTCTGGATCTTGAATTTTTAATTTTAGTTTATTAAATAATGAGCATTTTTTGGTACAAATTTTCATAAATTATAAACAAACCAGTTCCTCTTTTAGATATTGGCACATGGAAACCAAGAACTTTCATAATGTTCTGTGGTCAGCAGCATTCATACAGTAATTACCACAATTATCATTACAATGGGAGTTTTTAGTTAAAGATACTTTATAGTGGTTCAACTCGGGTTTACAAAGAAATTTCTGTGAGTTTAACCATGGAAAGTTTCAAGCTGAACTTGCAAAACAAACATAGCACAGAGCCAGTGGAGATGCTGGAAATTGTTCTTGTCTTTTATCAGAAAAAGCAATTCAGCCCAGTCCTGCTAGGGGTGCTGCATAAGAGAAACAGTTAATTGTCTCTTTTAGCCAGCAGAGGTGCTAGTTAATAATTTATCTTAGTAATTCATCAACCTCCTTTTTTTCTATCAAACATGGGGTGTGGCTGGTTTTGGTTTTCTTTCTCCTTTTCTATCTCAGCTTTGAGCCTTTCCTGCCACCTCTCTGCCACAGCCATGTGAGCTGACAGAGCAGTTGGGAGAGGTGGTTAACAGATTCTAATTTAGCTGCTCAAAAAATTTGCCCTTTCACAGGAAGTAACTTGGTGGCTCTGTGTAGTAGACCAGAGAGCAAAAAGGCAGGAAAGAGATTAAAATGAAGGGGGGGGAAATTATTAACTTGTATGAAAATAATTCACAATTTAGAAAAATGTATGTAGGTTCTTTCACTAGATAAATTGGTAATGCTAGGAAGACTGCTGGATAGTGCAGAATGTTTTCTTTATCCATTTCTGTTTAATTCTTATATCAGGAGTCTGGAAGAAAATGTCAAATTGCAGCTGAATTTGCTGGTGACACAAAAATTGGACTGGTAAATAGGCACTCAGGAGTGTGTAGTAACCAGGGCTCGTTTAGAATAATCACTTCAATGCTCTTCAGTGTGAATTTGTACCTCTGTGATTGTTTGGTCAGATTTTGTGGGTGTTTAGGATTAATAAATAGAAAAGTGCAGAGAGAAGTGTGAGGTTGTGATAGATAACGGACTTGACAGGAGCCCATGCAGTTCTCTGACTTCTAGAAAATAGCATTAATGTAATATGTGCCTAGTTTAGGCAATTCTGGAATATTCTGTCCACTTCTATTGTCTTTGTATCTGAATACATGTTAGATTGGAAAAGGTTGATGGTGAAGTTGCAGGAAGCAATGATACATGGTCAGGCAGATCTGGGAGTCTGAGGAAAGCTCTGTTCTATCCTGGAGAAATCAGTGAGGGATTTAAATCCCAGTCTGCTGCTGCTGTCCAAGGTTTTCTGCCAGCTGGGGATTCTTTACACTGCAGATACAAAGGTGTGACAGGATGCAATGAACAGAGGATGAAATTAGGGGAATTTAAAAAGGAAATAAAGTGTAGGGTTTTAGTGAAAATTACTAAAAATTCGTTGTGGATTTTGTTACTTAAAATCCTTAAAAGCAGATTGAATTCTTTTTCCACCAGAAGATATGCAGGTTCAACCAAGTGTTAGAATGTGGGTAGAGGGAAACAATCATTACAATTTTAGAATGAACAGAATAAGAAAAGGTGTTTACCTGGCCTTTTTGTATACAAGGTCAGATAATTTCCTTTCAGGGAGCTTCATGCAGACTTGCTGTATTTGTGCAGACAGGATTACAGTTGCTCATGTTGAATACAAAATGTTTATACTCTTAGCTACTTACAAAATTCACTCCTTTTTTGAAAGTAAAGTAGTGCCTTCACTTTCACTGGCATTCAGGTAAAGGATAATTGATTATTATGTATTAAGAAAATTATTTAATATTTTAAATTTAATAATGTATTAATATAATTTGTGCAGTCTGCTTACAGAACGGTGGTGAAGAAAAAACAACAAAATGCCAGAATAAGTATAGATGGCATAGAAGAATTAAATATTTTCTATTTAAAATCTGTAAATAACCAAGTTTCTTCCTATTCTTTGGGCTTTTGACCAAGAAAATGTTGATTGTCATTCACTTTCTGGGGCCAGCATGGGGTTCAGCTTGCAACATGAAGCTGCTGATGAAAGATGTTGTTATAAAGACTGCAAGAATGCAATCCTGTGGTTAAAAGAGAAAGTCTTGGCTAATAGACATGCAGCTAATTAAGAGGGACGTAAGGCATCTAGTGGACACTTTTGAAATTATAATCTTGATTTTTTTTTTTTGAACATTACAAAATACTAAATAGTTTCCTATACAAAGAAATTTTTTATTGTTGGACTTTTTGAGTCTATATACTTAAATAGTTTTTTTATGGATTAAACAATGTAAAGATGCCATCTGTCTTTTCTTAATGCTTTAAGCATCCTACTTTAGTTTCTAGTCCCTGGTAGCATTAATTACAGATATAAATGTTGTTGTCCTTAATGGAAATGGTGGTACTGTGGCATGTTTTTCTGCTACTTGTTCACTTTTGTTGGTGTTTGGGGTTTTTTTGTTACCCAGGGGAATTCTATCAAAAATCACCTAGATGACTTATTCCTGCTGCTGTGGAGAATGCTTTGCTGTGGTTACTGGCATTTTATTAAAACATCTAGTTCCTTGTTGTAACTTGAACTGAAAATGCCATTTCAGGAACATCCTTGGAATGACCTGTTGGGATCAAAGCAGCTCCTTCCAGGTTTCTGTAGTTTGTGTTTGATGCAGTGTTATGAACCTCAGACCCTTGCAGCTCTAGGTCTTGCTGAGCATGGTTCAAACAGAACTCAAACCACAAGCTTTTATTTTCATACTGCATTAAATGTGGAGTTCAAATGAGGAAAAGCACATTTTTAATTATCAAAGAAAGTTTAGAGGAGATGGTGGATATTTATAAATACAAAGATGGTCACATGCAGTAGAACCCTTCCTAGTGCTTTTGTGTATCCAGACAATTACTTGAATATTTGGTTACAGGGACCTACACAGTTAGGAACTCAGTTGAAATACATCTTAAAATTGTGGCAAATGTAATGACTAAGGAATGCTACGGTTTAAAATATGTTCCAGATCAAGAAACATGTTTTAATTGCAACCCCAGTGTAGAGATGGAGAGAAAGCTCAGTTTATCCTATGTGCAAAGTTTTAAAGTTATGCAAGTTTGCAAAGCCTCATTGCATTTCCAGTGATGTAAAAAGCAGTTTCTTCCTGTATTTTTAACCTGATACCATTTTGCATGTCTTGAATTCCTTGCATGTTCTGATCAGCTCTGTTACAGACTTCACTAACAGTTCTCATCCATGGGATCACCAATCTAATTATGAGTCCTTACAGCACATTTATATTTAACTATTTTTTTTCACAGAATTTCCTTCAATAAGTTTAAAACATTATTTGCTGTTATTACTGAGAAGGCTTTTATTCAGCAGATTAGAAACTGGTATTTTCAGTGAAGACAGTGCTATTCATGTCATTAGTAGTGTTTTCTGGACATTTGCCAAAATGTTGACATTGAAAAGGAAGCAGGAAAAATAGAAAACCTTTTAGGGAAAAAAAGTTCACATAAGAGTAAAACTTTAATTCTTGAAAAGCAAGGGGAATTTATAGTTACCCTTAATACTGGTTTAGCATCATTCATTCTCATAGATGATGACACTGTCTTGCATCCAAAGCACTGTATTGGTTCCACAGTCTGTATGAGGAGTTTCAAACAGAATCATTTGTAATAGAAAGCACTTGGAAGCACTTGGTGTCATTTCAATTATCCTTTCTCATATTTGTTGCCTCTGCTAAACTAATGGAAATGGAGGCTCACCTGTAACGAAATGGATTCTTATTTAAAGCCTGCTCTCAGCCTCTGCTTTGGACAAATTTAGTTGTGATTTGAGCAATTGCAGCTCTTCTAAAGTGTAAATGTACCAGAAGAGCGTGCTGTTCATGAGTTTAATGCAGTACATGGAATTACCTAATGGTGAAGCAAGTCAAGCATATGAAGCACCCTCATCTGTATTAACTGTAGAGCAGCTAATAAGTTCTATCACCTGAAAGTATTACCATTAAAAAAAGTGTAATCAGCTAAAATACTCAAATTTGGCATTTTATTTTTTAGTTAATTGGAATTTACTTACAGTGCCATTGTTAGGTTTTGAAAATTTGATGCTTGAATTTTCCACTGTTATTTCAACATCATCAGATTTTTCAAGGTTTTTATTCAAAGTAAAAAAAGTGCTGGCATTGCAAGGTTGAGGGTTGTTAATGGCTCTTTGGTTTGCTGCTTTTAGCAGTGGCCAGCTTGTCTGATGACATCCTCACTCACCTCTTTTTGTTTGCAGTTAAATTGTGGGCCTGATGCTTTCCTGCTGTCTTAAGGGCTTAGGTGGTCAAGTGATGTATGTAAAGTGCCTTGCAGCTTTCTCAAGAAGGACTCACAAGTGAAAGATTAATTGTAACATTAGTTTTCCTAAAAAGGAAAGTAATATTTTTAGGTATTTGACTTCTTGTATGCTAGCAGAGAGACAGAGTGAAAATATATTTCCTGTGAGGGTGAGATTATCTGTAGAAAAGTGCTGGTTTAAACTCCAGTACCTTAAATGTGTAAATAAAAACTGCTCATAAAAATTCTTTTCTCACCTCTGACTCCTGAGGCTTTTGTTGTTGTTTGCTTGTAGCACACACACTTTATATCATATCTTTGGGAGACTTTCAGGACAGTGTGTGCTGTTCTAATGTACCATTAGTGACTGTTAGTGGGGAGCAGTTAGGATGTCCCCTGTCACAGAGAAATGACTTTGGAGCATCTTGCATCTTTCAGTAACAAGTCATATAGTTTAAACAAGCTGAACTAGTTTTGATTTTCCCTTTCAGTCCTAGGACTTCCCTTCAGTTTGTTGTTCTGCTGGTGAAGACACATCTTGCAGATAATTGCATCAGCTGACACATGGAAGAGTGTCTGTGGCCTAGAAAAAGAGCTCTGCCACTTGTCAGTTTGTGTATAAACAACACACAGAGAATGGGCGAGCACTGAGCTCAATCATCATCTTTCCCTCTCAAGTCTTCCATCCCAGTTTGAATTGATTGTGGCTGGGGATATTTCAGCAAACTCCTTTATTAATCAGTTATTAGATATAAAAGTGACTCCAGACCCTTGAGTGTTGTGTTGTTCAGCAGTCCCTGCAGTGCATGAGTGGTGCTCAGTGCTGAGGCTGCTGCAGTGTGCAGTGGAACTGACTGAGCCTCCTGTCCTCTCTTCATTGCCAGCATCACCAGAGAGAGCATTGTGGACATCGAAGGCGTTGTGAGGAAAGCGTACCAGAAAGTTGGAGGTTGTACTCAGCAAGATGTTGAGCTTCACGTTCAGAGGGTAAATTTTTCAGCAAATGGAGCACTGGTTAATTGTTTGATAGATTATCTGTTGAGACTGTCTGTCTGCCTACATACATAAACTTTGTCAGTAAGGAATCTCATGTCAGAGAAATACATTGCTTTAAACTACAGATTTCAGTGTTTTATATGCAAAAATTAAACACTTCTGGTTTTAAGATACTTGGAGTTTATCTTTCCCTGTTTTTATCTGCCATTTGAATTACAGTATTAAGTTTAAAAAAGTATCTCTCTCTAGAACAATTTGGCTACAAAAGTTTGTAATTCTAGTTTTTGATTCTTAACTGTAGTAGATCCTGGAATAAAAAATTTGCTACTTTTTAAGTGCAAGTCAGAAGTTTCTCCTTTATCAGAGTTACAATCTTCCCCTCAGTACAATGGACTGCAATACATAATTCTCACAGAAATAAACTCTTAGTGGCTTAACAGTATGGAAACTTTTGAAATCTAAAGTTCCTGGAGCTTGTGCTGTAGGGCTGGAGGAAGTGTAACTTTATAATTTGTTTAAATAGAAAGCATATTTAAACCTTTATGTAATATCCTTTACTTCTGAAGGTTTTTAACCAAACTGTATGCCTACAATACAGCTGAAACCCAGTCACCCCAGGACTGGAGCACAATGGCTATTATAGCAGTGAGGTAAATCTTAGCTAACAGCACTGGGGAAAATCTGCAGATTTTGAAGAAACATGTTTTAATATGTGTGCAGATTATTCCATGCTTGATTTTTCTGAAAGAACATCAAATTCACTGCTCCTCTAGGAGCAATACTAGACCATAAAGCACAGCAAGGTGGTTTTCATTCTCTGATTGTATTTTAGTTATCTCATACATTTTTGAATCTGAAATAGCTCTTTTTCAGCTGTATTCAGATGATAAGTAAATGATACATTAACAAGGAGAAGAACGGGATGATCTTGCTGGAATCAGAAACTAAAGCTCAGTGAAATCTGGCATATTCAGAGCTGGCATTCATGCCAAAAGGCTTGTCCCTCAAGCTGTTTGAACTTGCTCAATTTGATGCTTCTCAGAAGAAAAAAAGATACTTCAAATCTAAGGGAAAGCAAGAACTAAGCACTTCAGTATTGTCATGAGAATGCACAGTGTATCTCAAGTAGTGGAATACAATGACAGCCTTAGAGCCAGTAGCCTATGCAAACACTGTTTCAAGACTCTGCTAGAAATATCCTTTTGTAAATGACACCTCCTTTTGAGCAGAGCCTCATGCTATTTCTGTTCTCTCTCAATTTCAGATCTATGTGATCAGCTCAGCTGAGCCCCGGCTGCCCTTACAGCTGGATGATGCTGTTCGCCCAGAAGTGGAAGGAGAGGAGGTGAAAACTTTGCATCCTCAAATGCTTTTTATTGTCTTTGTAGCTGAACAAAAGCACGAAAGCCAAGCAACTTCCTTAATGCGGTGATTCTGGGGGTTTGATGGGTTTGCATTTTACTTCCTTTGTGCCATCCAGAACTGTGTTCAACATCTCTATGGCTTTGATGTCTGCTGAACTGCAGAAGAAGGTCAAAACCAGAGGGTTCCCAATCGTGTGTGTGTGTCTGATGCATCCTCATAGTTGGGTTCTGCCTGTGACCTCTGGGAGAAGTTACACCTTGAACTTTTCTGTGCTGCCAGTTTGCTCTGTATTCTTTCTAGAATGATCTAGATGTTCAGCTGAACATAGAAATTACCCTTTGCTTTTAGCCAGAGGGTGTTTTTCTCCATTGATGTTGTTTTTTTGAAGTTTTGGTTTTGTTTTATTTTTTGGATGTTTTGTTTTATTTTTTGGATGTTTTATTTTTTGTGTGTGTATTCACTATGTGCTTTTGTGCAACTGTTTAGGATGGAAGAGCTACTGTAAACCAAGATACACGACTGGACAACAGAATCATTGATCTAAGGGTAAGGAACATGCAGTGCTGCAGGCTTGCCTGCAAGTGTTTATTCTTCATAGTTCTAATCCACAAAGCAGTAAAAGTCATGGATTTGATGGAATTTTATTGTTGGCCAGAAGAAAAACAAACAATATGTTTTTGTGGTTTTGTGTGGTATTGTAAAAGCACAGGATTTTTGAATCCTAAATGTTTGCCTTTACTAACATTAACTAAAGAACATATATTGGCAGTTCAAAGGCAAACATTGATGATTTGACATGTGGCTGTGCACATCTGGGCTGTTTAGCTGCAAAAGTGAAAGGTGACTGAATAGGGACAATTTAGAGACAACATTTTTTCTCAGATGTAGTTTTTGTTATCCAAAACCTGTAAAGAGTTTGAAGTATAAGATGGAAGTTCTGAGTTTTAACAGACAGTTGAGGTGCTGTAGTGCATGCCTTGCCAGAGAAATTGTACTAGGCCACGATACCAATCTCATTCTCTTTGTTGTTTCCACAGCATTCATGTCTTTTCCTTTTTTTTCCTGAAACACTTTCTTTATCCAGGTCATGGAGACCCAGCCTGTGAATTCATAAACTTCCCATATATTTACCATTTCTAATGAGCAGCAAAATACTCTCTACTAAATTACTTACAGAACGTAATTCTTTTTTAATTAAACAGCAGCTAACACTTAAGTGTGTAACTAATTTAAGCATTACTGACTTGAGGCATCTTGGCCTTTTCCTAGGCTTTTTAGCCATCTTAGGCTCTCCACAATAAAATTTTAATCAACATTGAATGAAGACTAAACTTGGCTGATTTTTTTTGATACCTAGTACTGCCTTCAGAGTTCTTGATAATGGCAGTTTCTTAGTAAATCAATCTTTGCACCTGAGAAATGAAACAAAAACGTCATTTATTGGAAAATTTGGAAAAGTTCTGGCACTGAGAGACTTACAGCTTTTCAACAGCTGATGTCCTTATTTCAGCAACTAAAACTACTTGTGTCAATTGTTTTACTTGTACCAAAGTTAATTGGCTTTCACTTGACCTTATGTACCACACTGAATAACTTCAGTCTGTGGTTACTTTTCAGGGTACTCAGTATCTCATCATATTGGTCTCTTAATCTGTCTTAAATTAAGTTTTAATGAAAGGAATTCTATATTAATGATTGAAAGTGAAAATCATGTGAAGGATCATCAGCTTATGGTGGTACTAAGTGTGCTGAATTGAAGGGGACAAATCTGGGATGCTTGAACTGCAAGCTTTACTTGAACATCTGGTGATGAATAAAAATAACCAACAGCACTCCAGAGAAACCTAAGAAAATCCATTATATTGAAGAAACACCTGTATAATAAACTGAAAGGAGCCATGAGGCCCAAAGAGAACAGAGAAATTATACAAAGGGAAATAGCTTTTAAAAATGCTGGGTGAAAAATGGCTTGGAGGCATCCTTGGCTGTAATGCAGTTGAGGGCATCTGCAGAGCAAAGCCAAAGAAGGTAAATAGTAATGGAAAAAGAAGGAAGACTCAAGCCAGAATGAACACAAGAGATGGAATGGAAAGGGCTGGGCTAAAGTTCTGCCCCTGTGCACATCCAGTGGTTCAGCATGACCATCCCAATGCTTCTGAAATATCTTTGTCAGTACAGCCAAAGGGCATTAGTGGTCAGTATTCTGCCTGCAGGGTGCAACTGCTGACATAAATGGGTGTTGCTGTAACCTCTTCTGTGTCCCAACCACTGTTGGGACACCTTTTCTTCAGCAATGTCTGGCACCTTGTTTTGAGCTCTGAACCTTAACTCTGTGTTAAGAAGCTGTTTTTCCCCTTAGCTCCAGCAGCTGCTGCAGTGTGGTGCTAAGCACCTGTTTGATGCTGAACAGCAATTCAGGTTAGCTTTTCACAGAATTGGTGATAGGATGGAATGCCAGATCTCAGTACTGCAGTGCCTGTGTCTCATCCTCTGCATAGACCTGTGGCTGGGTGTGATCTGGCCACAGCTTGCCCAGGATTAGGCTTGGGTATCTGTCTTGGCCTTCCTCCTGTGCACAGGAAAAGTTTCTGTCTCAGACTGTGTCACACACTGTGTCTTTTCTGTTGCACCTTTCATGATATGTTTCAGAACAAAAGCAGATTCTAAATATGATATTTTAATCTGTTTTTTTTTAAAGAGAGTGCTGTATAAGCAGAAAAGATATTTAATGAAGAAAGGGGGAATTTCAGTGAGAACACATGCACATATATATATATATATATATATATATATATATATGTGCATCCTAAGCACTGGATGTAGTGGAATCACAAGAGTAGGAATACAAAGAAACCCAGAAAGTAGTAATTGATTTTCAGTGATTTGGTTCCATAGATTGGAACTACTGGAGTACAAATGAGGCTTCAAAGAGCCTTTAGTGTTTCAAATGCACTGCATAAGTAGGCATGTTCTAAGGAGGATTGCATACATGATGTGTTATCTGAAACCATTGTTCCCCCAGCGGTTCCTTCTAGGAAAACCATATCATGGGCAACAGGGAAAAATTTTAACAGAATGGTTCTAATGGAGATGCTGTGATATCTGTTCCTACAAGTGTGGGAGGAAGTCCAGCCACTGCTAAATGTATCATCTAGTTCTGATTTCCTCAGGGCCCCAGTTTTTTAAGGAAGACAGAAGTCACTGAACATCAAAAATAGGGATGCTGTTATTTTGAGAAAGATTTACCAGACTAAATGCATAGATCTTGGTTGGGCTGAGGCTAAAAAAAGTTGTTTGTATGCAACTAAAGTAATTTTTGTCCATTTAAACACAGTTTTTAAGGTAGTTAAGTAATTAGCTAATTTTAAATAGTGATTGACAAAGGAGTTAACTGGATAGGGCCAAGTCACAATGAAATGGAGCTGGGAAACTCAGTTAATTGCATGAATGAAAAAACCTGGACTTCTGAAAATAGCATCACTCCATCCAGCTATAATGTATACCAAAGAAGGTTTGATTATCATGCAATACAAGGAGTGTAATTAATAATAAGGAAATTACATGAATTGAGATGAAAGATGCAAAGTATGTTGCAAAGATTGCAAGACTTCCACTCTTGTGTACATGTGGAAATAGACTGAGTATTGCAGTGAATCATTACCAGTCTTGCATTTTGTTTGCTGACAAAGGTCCCTCAAAAGTGTCTCATAGTTCAGTTTTTTTAAGATTGGGGGTGGAAAGTACTTAAATGCCAAGATGCCAGGCTACTGCTGTAGTTGTTACTGTGAGGTATGGAGAGAAAATTGTGATTATTTAGGGGTAAGGGGATTGGAAAATTATTTCTAAAGAATGATTACTGGAGAAGAATGAACCTGTTCGTGGTGGGTTAACTCATGAAATACAGATCACACCCTTGGAGTAGAAAACTTGGGGTTTTAGAGAGAAGAGAGCTGATAAGAAAGAGAAGTCCTGTATGGACTAAATTTTCTTTCACGTAACCATGGGTGACTGTGAGGAAACCACTGTTGACCCAACTATTTATTTTTCCCAATGGTTTAATGGAAGTCAAACCACTTGATCATAGGGATGTTTGATTTACCATTCACTTACCACAACAGTTAAAAATGGTAGAGAGAGCACTGACTGTGTTTTTAAATCTTTACTTTTCTGCTATTCTTAAGTTTCACTGAAGTATTCAGTACTGTGTAGGCTTCCTGTGTCTGTCTAAAGACCTGCAGAAACTGTATTTCATGAAGTTCTGTGGTACATCAAAAGTAATGAAGAATAGACCAGTGAAACACTGGTTCTTGTAGTTTGCTTCTTAAAAATACCAATTCAAGTTCCTCCAGTTTTACATTATTTCTTCCACTGGTCTTTTCTTCATTATTTGTTTTAAATAATGTAAAACAAATAATGAAGAAAAGACCAGTGGAAGAAACACTAATTCTTGGGTTTTACTTCTCAGTTTGTCTGTGAAAAAGTCTGAAGAAAGAAACAACCCAGATGCACCCAGGTTTATGGTGGACCTGACTGATGTCCTTGCTCTGGTTTATTTTTTGTGCTCTTCAGGACTTTTATCTCAACAGTGTCTGTCCAAATGTGACTTAAATGTTATGCCTTTTTGCAGTCCTGTTGCTACAATTGTGTCTGCTATTGCCCAGCTCATTGAGACCAAAGCAAAGCCTTTTTAGGGTCAATATTACCCTGGTTTTGTTGCTCAGGGTAGAGCATTAACATTAAACTGTGTCTTTAGTAGTTTATGGGTGTCACACTGTGTATGTGATAATCCAGCTGTACACTGATCTTAATGCACTTTCTTTCCAAATGCTCAATTACTTCAAGCTTGATTTGATTGTGTTGGATTCAATTTCCTCATTGCAAAAGGTGTGTTTTTCCTGACTGAATCCAAGCTGTAATGAAAAAGCAAATGTAGATTTTCTTGTGGGCAGTGATTTGGCAGAGTGTACATACACAGTCCCAGTCATTTAGACTACAAACTTCATGTTTATATATTCTTGTACTATAAGTAATTCTGAAATTTGAATATAAGTTGACTTCAGTCACATTTGGGTTAAAAAAAATGTTATTTAAGATAAATTCTGTTTCCTAGCAAAACCTTCTCTTGTCCTAGATACAGTGGAGGAATTGCAAAATTAGTTACATTATTTAAAATAATTTATTATTACTTAGAAGAATATAGATTACATTATTTAGCCAGCTTTGTATCTGTGGTTGTTCTTGGTGGAAGATAGGTAGCTACAGCAGGCAAACAGAAAAGCAAAAATGAGGGGAGAGCAGAACAAATTCTGCTGATGTGAAAGTAAAAAGAAAGTTCACAACTTCTCATGTCTGTGTGTCGGTCTCACCTCTCTGAGATGATCATGGTGGTGTGAACTGCCCTCAATTCCACTGAAAAACATTTGGCAGCACACGTGGCTGTTGTTCTGGCACTGCAAATTGTGCCAGATGAAAAGTGATTATTGTTTTTTAAGCTTACAGTGCTCAGTGTTATCATTAATGTCTTCTTTCATGGCATCTGAATAATAAACACACAGGTGAAATGAAAGTGAAGTTATAACTGAAACTCTTACTTCAGCATTGTTCCCTGAACTTTTTTCTGCTGTCTGTAACAAAGGTAATTATTGAAAATAATGAGGTTTTCTGTATAATTAACTTTGCAGACCAAGTTAAAACATTAATACTGTTAACTGCAATAGCATTTAATTATCATAAATTTGTTTCTGTTTCTGGTTAATTCTTGAAGCAATATTGACTATCTTTGCCATAGTCTTAGATAAGATGGTTTGTCAGTACATATGTGGGAAGGTTCCTATTGGAGTAAACACTACTCAAGAAGAATGCCATGGCAAAATCTTATTTTAAGGCAAAGGTAGAAATCAATTAATTTTGACAGCTGTCTCTGTCCTTAGTTTGCTGTATTGTACCTAGGTGTGGAAGCTCAGATTGTGACTGTGTTACTTACCATTGTAGAAACATGGCTATATATACCAGCATCTCAGTTACTGAATTATTTTCTTCAAATGAATTTGTTCTCTTTGTGTTCTGAACATCACACCAGTGAAAAGAATGTTATTAAATTGGAAAAGTTTTTTCTTCATAGTGGCACATAAAACTTCTGAGGTCATTGATTTGACTCCACTGCAAATTGTCAGATGCAGTTCTTTAGGAGTTACCTCAGATGTCTTGTGGGTCTGTTTAATTCTTACAAGGAGGCTGCAGTATCACAAATTCCCAACAGTTACCCATGTTGGCACTCTCTGAATGAATGGACACTGAAACTCAGCCACCTTTGGTGAAAGAAGAGTGGTCTTGTCAGATCTAATTTGAGGTATGGAGAATTGCTGCTTGTTCTTGGTCTGCAGTTAAATAAAAGCTTCAGTGTCCAATTCTGTGAATTTGGCTGCTTTCATAAATGCTGTTTCTAAGCCTAACTTACCATTATAGATGGCTTAGGAAGACAGAATTCTTGTCCTGCATCCTCACAAAGGACAGGAGGAGTTACTGCCTGACCAACCTTTGTTACTGGAGAGCTGTGTTGGGTATTGGCTGGCTGTGTTCCTGTGCACAGTTTTAGCTCACACCATGTAATTGCTTTCAGACTGGATTTAGCAACCAGTTTTCTTTTTTTCCTGGGACTGTTTGACTTACTACTGCAGCCTCACCTGCTCTGGCAAGGAAGTGCTGTTGGTTCACACCAAGGGTGGAAGAGGCATTGTTTCTATGCTGCTTTATGTTAATGTTAATTAACATAATTATGTTAATATTAATCTTCTCTCTTAGCAATTTTAGATGTGTCTAGTTCATCAAAAACTTTATTGCGAAACTCAAATGTGACTTAAAGGTGTCAGCTCTTTCACCTTTCAAGTAGGAGATGGTTAAGAAGAAAAACTCCCTTTGAATCATCCTGGTACTTGGATGTAACAATGCCAAAGTATGCCCATAACTCAGGCAGAGTCTTGCCATATGTCTTGTGCTGGGAGACCAATGTGAGAAAGGTGAAAAACTCTTAGGGTACTTTTGTAACTGCTGCTCTAAACCTCATTTCCTTCATTTGGAAAATTTGAGTAGTGGCTGTGGTCTGTCAGACTAGTGGTTTATCAGACAGTGAGAACTGCTATTATTTACTAGTCTCAACCACTTACCCACATGAGCTATTTCATTGGTCAGCTAAATAACTGCAAACAGCTGCAGATCTGCAGTGTTCCTGCAGCTTTCTCTTTGGGTCTCTTGGCAAAGGGATGTCTTTATCTTGCAGAGATGATGGCTGTAGCTTTATTTCAGCTGTTCTACTGACTGTCTGTCTAAATGTGGCTGCTTATATAATATGTTTTGGTTGGGGGTTTTTTGTTTTGTGGTTTGCTAGAGGAGTCATGTGAAAAAGCCCACAAGGCCTTTCTTACCCTGACTGAGGAGCTGGGTGCTGTTCAGAAAGAGAGGTAAACAGTGTTGTGACGAAGGTTGTCGTAAAGAACCGTTCTCTTGCTCGTTTGCAGGAACTTGTTGGGTTTTTTTGAACCCTTTTAGGTTGCTCACTGTCACGTTTGAGATGCTGAAAGCACAAAATCAGATATGGCTTCAGTGCTGACACCTTGCAGTCTTTGCAACAGTCAGTCACTAAGGTGGTTGTTTTACTCTGTATGCCAAAAGTGTTCCTGGAATGTTTAGTGCAGGTATTTGCTAACCCAGATGAGCAGCTCAATTGTGTCACGTGCATAAACAAAAAAATTATCAATTCATTAAATCTACTTCTGTTTTCAGCTAAATTTACTTTTAAAGTAAGGTAAAAAAAAGACAGAAGAACTGCAGTTCATATCAACAGGTGTTATCTGGGCTGCTTAACTGTTGGAAATGTAGACCTTGGGGTTTGGATGGTTTTGTGTCAGTGCTGTACATGGCTAACATGTGGCTGTGTTTTTACATGAAAAACATTGTATTTGGTAGTCTTTAACAGACAGACATTTCTACCTTATGTAAGTTATTAATGGCTTTTAGTCATGTACTGTGTTGTGCAGCTGTTCTAGTTCCGTGTGCTGAAAGCCTTTTAATAAATTTACTACTTTTATTCAATTTCTTACTGTAAAACCTGTATTTGCAGAAGCACATCTCATAAATCAGGGGTTTTTTTTAAATACAGAATTGACCATAGTGCCTCATTTATAACTGAATATGCTATAAATTGAAATTAATAATTTCTCTGGCTTCCTTTCCTGTTTCCTTCTGTGTATCAGACAATTATGGATTCACACTTCTCACTGTTTAGGCAGATACAATAATTAGGTATTCCTGAGGGAAGGAATTCATCCTTCCAGCTGTCCAGAAGAAGTAATAGAGTCAGGAAAAACTAACATAGAATTCATTATTTTATCTTCTTCTTGTAGACCTCCACTAGTCAGGCAATCTTCTGCCTTCAGTCTGGTATTTGTCAGCTTTTCCGAGAAACTCTTATTCGCAAGGGATTTGTGGAAATTCAGACTCCCAAAATCATTTCAGGTATTGTATATGTGATCCAGCAGCTGCAGGTGTGCTTCTTTTGTAGTTGCTCAATGTACCTATCTGACAAAAATTTAATAAGTTTTTATTTAAAAAACATAAATTTTCTTTCTAGCCTAGATGCAACATAGCAAACGTCAGGTGTCAGAGTTGGTCTTTTACTTTTTTCCTGACTTAGGCTGTTAAAGGAATGACAAGAAAAAATATATATATACACCTGATTTATGTAGTTTGCAATGCATATGAATGTTTAGTTCTGATCATATGCATTATTCTTCAGATCAGTGTTCTCAGTGTTGAGCACTGCCCGTTCCATTCTCAGTATTAAAAAAACCCAGTCTAATTTAGATTAAAAGTATATTCCATCATAAAGATGTTGCAACAAACACGTGGTATAAAATATGATGCCATTATATGGCACAATTTGTCACTTCTTTAGCAATTAGAATGTGGTAGATCTTTTTCTTTTTGGAAATGTGGAATAACAGCTTCAGCCTTAAAGTCTGAAATGTAGATACTGTTTCTAGTTCTCTTGATTTGCTGTATTGTTTTCAGAAGTCCAATGGCTTGATTTACTGATGGAGGTTTTCCTTCCATCTTATTGGTGCTCTTTGAGGTTTTGTTGATGCCACTAAGATACATGGCATAGAAAATCAGAGCAGAACACTTGTGTTACTGTGTTATTATATGTACATTCACAAAGTGCATGTCTTGCTTACAGAATTTATGCTTCTGTATATTTTGGAAGACATCTCTTGATTGAGATAAAAAATGAGCCTTTTTAAAAAATGCATGTAAGCAGCTGTTCTTTCAGCATGAAAAGTGTCATTGAACTAGAAGATTGGATGACTTTTTCCCTATAGAGATAGTTATATAGCATAAAGTGCTAGAAGGCTTCCAAGTAGTTTTGTAGGACCTCTGAGGAAGTGTGCAGGGTCCCATTGGAAGCAAGCAAGCATCCCATTGTTTGGATGACCCCATATGTTGTAAAATTAACTAAGTTAAGTCAATTCAATCATTACTAAACTTCCAGTTTAAACATCATAAAAGTTTTAAGATTTGAAGTTTTTAAAAGTTACCTGTATGAGGCCACTGCACCTCTCATGTCACACACTGGGAATTGGCAAGGTGAAGTGATGCAGTTTGGGTAGGTGCTTTGCAGTAAGGGAAATGCATGTGGTCCTTGTTCCTGTAGCTGTCCATGAAAATTGCCTCAAACTGAGAAAAAGCTTTATAGCTTTGGCTCGTGCCCTCTGGTAAATCTAGGATTGACTGTGAGAGATATTTGTGCCTCCAGTTAGAGAGGATGGTCCTGGCAAAACAGGATAGCACTTGGTTCACTGCAGTGAACCCCTGGCAGCCTGAGCCACTGTCACAGAAATGCCATTTGACATGACATTGGCCTGAGCCAATGTCACACAAGAGCCATTTCCACAGAAATGTGGGGGTGCAGGTAGATGTGTTAGTGCAGGTATGTGTTCTCTGCTGTTCTCATTCTAAGGTGAAGGTCGGCTGAAACAGGAACATTTTAAGCTGCCCCAGCTAAATTTGCAGAAATTCAAGGCAAGGTGTGACTCTCCTGAGCTGCAAAATTTACCTTGGCATGAATGGATGGATGCAAATATATCTTATTCCTCTAGTATGTTTTGAAGAAAAATCTTTTTCTGATCTTTAAAGACCAATAATCTATCATTCTACCTCTAATTGATTTTTTGCATTTTTATTTTAACAACTGCTTCATTTTATTTCAATAATTCCTTACAAAAGCACTTGCTTTCTAGCTGCCAGTGAAGGAGGAGCCAATGTGTTTACTGTATCCTACTTCAAAACCAGTGCCTACCTGGCTCAGTCCCCACAGCTGTACAAGCAGATGTGTATTTGTGCTGACTTTGAAAAGGTTTTCTGCGTCGGGCCAGGTAAGAAAAGTTTGGGTTTATGCAACGTGTGAAGTGTGCCCTGGTTTTAGCAGGTGGTACAAGTAAGATAACACACACACACACACACACATACAAAAGCTTTGAATAGTTTCACTTGGTGTTGTTTCATTTGCCAAACCAAATTTCAGTTGAGGCAACTGATGACAGTAAAGTTGACATAGGAGTTGCTGTACATGTACTGAACAGCATTACTGAGAACAAGCTTACTTGTTATTGTCAGTAAATACTAAAAAAGGAATGATTTCCAGTGCCATGCTCTCTTTCTTAAATGCTGATAGGACATGGCCTCTTTAAGTGGTAATACCATAGTTTTCTTTGAAGACCTCAAGTGGTTTAAAGATACCTAACCTCTAAATGCTGAAAACAAGTCAATAACAATGTATAAAACAAAACAAAACAAAAGTTCCAGGTAATTCAGAAGGTCAAATTTCTTGTTAATTGCTGACAGATGAGTCATGGTTTGTGGGAAGATGTGTTTATATTAGACTCATGTACCTATCCCAGAACACATACACTGTACAAGGCCATTTCCTCTGAAAAAGGCAGTTTTCAAATCTGAAAGTTCTTGTGTGCTTGAAAGCTTGTCTGTTTTTTCCACTCAAGTTTGTCCATCTAAGCAGAGATCCTGCCTCTCAGTGGGTAGTGTCTGTACCACAGCTGCAGTAATGCTGTCACTGTTACAGAGGGTGCTCTGAGGCTGCTAGTTATATTTGTGTCTTTCTAATCCAAATGATGATTTTTATTTTTCCAACTGAAATGATAATTTCAGGTCAATTAGAATTTCTGTTGTTTAATTTTACAGTATTTAGAGCTGAGGACTCCAATACACACAGACACCTGACAGAGTTTGTTGGTCTGGATATTGAAATGGCTTTCAATTATCACTATCATGAAGTGGTAGATGAGATTGCAGATACCATGGTGCAGATATTCAAAGGGCTTCAGGAAAGGTAATAAAAGCATTTCCTTCTTTTAATGAGTAACTTTCTTTGTTTGACATCTCTTGCATTGTGGAATGAAGTACACCACTCTTTTGTCCTCACTTTACCAGATGATCATTGGTAATCTGGTTTACAACAAACTTCAAAACATATTTTGGCTTTGCTCTTACTTTGTGCCTGACTTCTAAGGTTCACTGAAGCCATAGGCCAGTAAACTACTTTTAGCATCTCCTGGAGCATGCTGGCTTGCACTAAGAAACTTGCTGTCTGCTGTTGAAAGGAGTTCCTAAGATAATTGATCCATCCTTAATTTAAAATGTCCTTCTTTTTTTGCCACTACTGGTAGATTATTCTGTTTCAAAACTCATTTTAATATTTACTATATAAGAAATAATCAAAGTGATTAGACCAGCCTGCATTTGTTCCATGATAACAGCAAGGATTATTTTCCATTATTCACAGTCTAACTCATTAAAAAGTCAGGCTAGAAGTTTAGAAGTGGTGTCCATTTGCTTACAAATTAGACTGTTTTGCCAGCAGATATGCAAATCTTTGTCTGTCCAGAAGGAAATTTCTTGTATATATTTGAATATTACTCAAATCAAAAAAGAACCCCAGTAAATACTACACATCTAAGGAGTAATTTCAGTGTCTTTACTGTGAAAATTTGACCGAGTTGATTATTTCTTACAAGAGGGATTGAACAGAAGTAATAGTAAAATATTAGCATCAGTGAAGTAGATGCATTAACTTTGTTGAGACAATTCATTACAGAATTTCTCCTCAAGTGGTTTTAATACAATTTCTACGTTGCAAGAGGGACCTCTAGTGGCAAAATCACAAAATCATTACTAGGTGCAAGTCCTTGACTGTTTGGTAATTGGCTTCTGTTCTTGTTTCTTTGTCTGTAGATTCCAGACTGAAATTCAGACAGTGAGCAAACAGTTCCCGTGTGAGCCGTTTAAGTTTTTGGAGCCAACTCTGAGGCTGGAATACCGTGAAGGTGTGGCCATGCTCCGGGAGGCCGGTGTGGAGATGGGTGATGAGGAGGATCTCAGGTACTTGGCAGGATGGAACTGTGTCACTCTTGGCAAAGTGGCAGTGAAGTGTCAGTTTTGTACTGAGCACCTGACAGCCCACAATGAGGAGCCACAGCTTTTAGAGGAATAAACAGCACTTCTGTGCAGACCTCTTGACAAGTAAATGAGTGGATGTGAAAATAATCCTTTCTTTTAACACAGACTATAGGTACAAACTCTGAAATCTGACAGAAAATAACTGACAACATAAAGTGAGAACAACTTGAACCTTCTAAGGAAGAGAAGTGTTTGTTTGTCCAGAAATTGCAGTCCTTCATGTGAATTGTCACATGTCTTTGAATAGGATTAAACAAAAAGATGCTCCTGCTTTAAGGTCTTTCTTTTAAGTAACACCTTTCCATTTCTTCTTTCCACCTCTCAGGAAAACGATTAGACAATCTTCATGAATTCCCATTGATTTACTGAGAGATGGTTTAATTAGCAGTTTATATATAAACTTTACTAAAGACATTTAATGAATTAAAACATTTCTGTTCTTCTCCATAATATAACCAGTACCATTAAGGTCCTAAAATTTGTGATTTTAAGTAAAATGATCTGTGCACCAAATAAAGTTTCCATCATAAGAGTTTGATGGAGGAAAATCATTTCTTCAATGAGTGTTCATGTGGTTCTCACTTACTGTGTCATATACAAGATGTATGGCAATAGGAAATAGAGTGCACAGTTCTTTAGTAATCTGAATATGGTAACTAGGAAGAAGTTACATTGAGAGCAAAAATATTTTTAGGTGTCAGTTAATTTGTGGGATTTCTAGGACCAATGCCAAGTATTTAGAAACAAATAAATATAATTTATTTTGCAATTTCTGTGTGCACAACCCAAACCAGTCAGAAACAACTACTAGATTTTCTAAGGGTCAGGGTGCAGCAGATCTGTAGCTTGTAGTCTTTTGGACTTTGTGAAGTATATCATCAGTACAAGTTCAAATTACTTCATTTTAATGATGATAATCTTTTTCAGCACTCCTAATGAAAAGCTCCTGGGACGCCTGGTAAAGGAAAAGGTAACAATTATTTTAGAGTAAATAAATTTTTCACTGACTCTGAAACCTGATACTGTGCAGTCATAGGGTTGATGTAAATATCTATATGTAAACAGTACCTCAGGACATGCACAAGTTGTGAAGAGTTGGTGATCACCATTTTTTAATTGACTGCATTTCCATTTTGGTGCTGTGTATTTCATCTACCATCAGTTTTGTCTTTGTCATTAATAAGCAGATTCAAACTATTTTCAATCTTTTATATTTATTTCTATCATATGTTGTACTGAGGACACCAAACAGGCTAGTATGTTCCAAAGCCCCTTCTTAGGAGACTTTCAAAAAAAATGCAAACCCAATTCTAACAAAATCTATAGGAGGAGATGAGACCTTTTGGGGGAAAAACCCCACATTGTGTTACAGCAAAATGTGTTACAGCAACACATTTTAATGTTCAGCATTTGTAAGTTTACACTAGAAATAGTATTGAAAAACTCAGAAAGAATGCACCACTTTTATTGATAACTTAGACAATATTGTGGGAAGCTATTGGGAAATTTGTTTTAATTTATTTCAAAGATGCATTGGTTCTGTCTTTCTCTTGTAATTTGTTTTTTATGTAGTCTTCTCTTGTACTAACTATTCTGAATTATTATTCAGTATGACACAGACTTCTACATTCTTGACAAATATCCTCTTGCTGTGAGGCCTTTTTATACAATGCCAGACCCAGCCAACCCTGTAAGTAAAATTCCTTGTTGTTCTCAATTATTTTTTTTTCTTTATTTTTTTAGTTTAAATTATTCCATGTAGCAATAACTTGACAATACAGATAAAGTGTATTAATTTGACCACAAAATCATTGAATGGTGTAGGTTGGAAGGGACCTTAAAGATCATTTAGTTCCAGCCTTGCTGTAATTAAAATTGTGATAACAAGGTCAGGTCAGGGTTACATGACTTGTCAAATGTTTTCAGTTACTCTTCACTGGTGCAAAGATACTGCAGAGAAATGAGCAAAAATTGGGAGAGCTTTATGAAGAGATCTTCATGGTCAAACACTGCTGCCATCACTGAAAAGTGACAAAAATATTCTTCCGGACAGCAGACACTTTAGGCAAAAATTGGCTTTTTTAACAGCTTTGGATATCAGAAAATTAAGTTATTAAGAGGTAAATATTTGCAAACTATGGAACTGTAGGTAGGAAATAAACTCCTTTTTGTGTTTCCAGAAAACCTCTAACTCGTATGACATGTTCATGAGAGGGGAAGAGATCTTGTCTGGAGCTCAGAGAATTCATGACCCCCAGCTGCTGACAGAAAGAGCCAAGCATCATGGCATTGGTAACAAGCAATTTAAAAGAACATAAGTCCTGACTTGATTTGTGTCCTTTAGAGGAAGAATTAGGGACAGAATTTGTTACATGAGTGGTAAAATCAGAGTTTTGTTTCATTCTTACTGTTAATCCATCTAATTCTGTTTAACCATCTGGAGCGAGGTATGAGGAAACTACTGGATCTTTCAGCAACACCTTGTTGATTAGTTATTAATAAAATTATATGATAAAACTGTTACAGTCATAAATTCTAGATAGCTCTGGACAATTTACATGTTCAATGAGTAAAATCCCACTGTTAGTTTGTAATTTTTTTGTTGTTCTTTTAGTCCTGCATTCACTTGTCTATTTGGCTTGGGGTTCATTAAGCAGGTGAGAAACCAATATTTTTCTTTTCTAGATTTGGAGAAAATCAAGGCTTACATTGACTCCTTTCGGTTTGGTGCACCTCCACACGCAGGTGGTGGAATAGGTGAGTATCTGGTTTTGTTTAGCCTGAGCTTAACTTAAACTGCTCAGTCCCAAGCAGAGCTCAGTATACAATTCTGAGTAGTGACCTTGTTAGTACACCATTTGTGGGGCTGTTTATCCTGGAGAATTTAAAGAGAGAAGTTCAAATTTAAAGATTGTCATAAAATAAGTAGGCAAAATACTGATGGCACAGTCTGGTGAGTTTTAAAAAAAGGTGATCACAAGAAAAAGTGATTACTAGCCAGGCAGAGCACTTTCAAATTTGACCTCTGAGGAAAATTTAAGGAAGCAAGAAGATAGTGTATTATGTATGGAATTATCAAAGTCACCATCATACCAGCAGCCACTGGTCTCTGTGTATTTGATGAAGGTGTTTTGCAGTGAGGAGAAATATGTGATTGCTTCTTCATCTGTTTGGGATCATGCAACATGTGCAGGTAATCCAGAATAATTTAGGGCAGTCAGAATAACATCAAGGAAGCTGAAGCTGCATCTTTTCTTCAGAGTAGATGGTCCTCATGGCAAAATACCCACCAAACAGGAGATGCCATGAGAATTAGCACTGGGTTCAAGCTGTTCCAGGTGGAAACCTTAACCCAGGATCTGTGTGGAAAAACAAGTGTGCATCTGGGTTCCACCAGATGGCTGGGTTCCATCTGGGTTCCATCGTGGCTGGGGTGCTTATAGCCCCGAGGATGAGGAAGTGCCTGCCTGATGGGCTGTGTGGGGCTGGCTCCAGCTGGGAAGGACCTGCAGCTCCTTTGGGGTTTTGGACAAAGACTTTTGGTGCTGATGGGCTGTTTTCATCCCCTGTAGGGCTGGAGAGGGTGACCATGCTGTACCTGGGGCTGCACAACGTCCGCCAGACCTCCATGTTCCCCAGGGACCCCAAACGCCTGACACCCTGATGGGAGCTGCTCTGAGAGTTGGGAATGCTCTGCCCTGCAAACAGGACCTGACTGCAGGCATAGCCCCTGCTGCTGATGAACGTGTATTGATTGATTTGAGCATTATGATATGCAATTAAAACCAAAATTCTCCTTTATTAAGTGCCACAGTAATTTTTTTTTTTATCTTTAGTTGTTTATTTAAAGGGAAATATTTTAACAGATCAAGACTCTTTGTATTGCCAACTACACGTTTTTAATGAAAATTGGATACTTTGAATTAGTGTTTTAGTGCCACATTAAATTGTATCATTTTTCTAAACATTTTAATAAATTATGCAATAACCATTTTGCATTTTTCACTTATGTCAGCAAGATTGAATATTCTGAAGTACTGGCTCCAAGACAAAGTGACTGGATGCTTGCAATTAAAAAATCTGGAGAGATCAGCCAGTTGATAATTTACATGAGTGTCAGGTAGGGAAGCAGGTGAGAACGTTCTTAACAAGAAGTCTTCATAAAAAGTTGTTAAAATAGGTTGAAATAAAGGTCTCAAAGTAAATTAGATACAAACCTGTCTGGGTTTTTGCTTTGTATCCTCACAAAATAATGAATCAATAAGGCTTTTTTTGGTTGTTTTTTTACTGATGTAATAACTGTCTAAAGTTTAAATTTAATTTTCTGTTTTCTTCCCATTTTTTTGAAAGTTGTATAAAAGCCATAAGCCTGGTCTTTATTTTATGTAACTATTTGAGAATAGTTGCAAGTTTACACATTCTCATGGAATACACAAAGGATGTATCATATTCTCAGAAAATAAATGGGTAGGCAGCTTGAGAGGAAGTCATGAGTTTTCCTGGCTAACCCAGCCTCTGATATAACAAATAAAACAAGGATTTAATGCATCTTCTACCAAGGAAAAAAACCCTAAATTATGTAATCCAATCTATTTCAGGGTGTTTTTTTAATTTATAAATGCTGTGAATGGCCCAGCTTTGTACATTTAGAGAAATTGAGTGTTTCTGTAAGTCAGAGTACTTCTGAAATTCTTTCTAGACATACTTTTTCTCAGATTATTCACTTACTTGAACTCCTCAATTTGCAGCAGTGCACAAAGCTACTTCTTGTCATCCTCCTCCTCCCAAGCCAGAGAATGTTCCCTGCATTTGGAGAGGCACCAGTGAATGTGAAACTTCCTTTTGTAGACTGCATCTGAGAGTTGGTTTTCAAATTTAAAACATTTTTTTTAAGTGTTGCTGCCAGAGAGCAAAGGATTAAATTCCTGACTTGGGTACTGCAGTAGTTGTTCTAATATTCATGCATATTTGTAATTCCTGATCTAATTTTTGTTTAACATTTTATATGATCAGGCTTTCAGTAGGAGGTGAGGTGTGGACGGTCTGTGTTACTGTTCCTACCTGGATTTTAAAATGTCAGAGAAGTCACATATTGGTTATGCTACAGAAAGGTCAGTGAGGCTGTGTATAAATTGTGTAGAGTTTCACAAAAGGGCAAATCATCTTTGCAGCTGCCATTGAGCAAGACTTAATTTTAATGTCTTGTGACAAGAGTTCTCCATTAGAAAACAATCATACTAAAGGTCAGTCAGGTAAAGTATTGGAATTGTAGAAGTTAAACTTTGTTTAGAAGTCACACAATTCAAGGAATAACACTTAGCAGCTTTGCTTATGAATTTGTTGTAATTAATTTACTGTGGAATCTTCCCCAAATTATTAACTTGAAAGTCTTACACTGTAACCAGTTGTACACTTTGCAAAGCTAAGTGGATTATAAACACAGCTCATTGTCACAGACTTACTACTGATGAATCCAAGTTTCAAAACTGTTGTTTACTTAGCTAAGCCAACTGGAATGAATTTAATTTAATTACCTTTGTTCATACAGAACTGGTAATATATTCCACTTTGGATGTGCATTCTTCTAACCAGGAGCAAAATTACAGACTTAAATTTCCTGTCTACAAAAAAATATCTTAGGTGCTGTTTCTTACTCTGGACTTGGCATCAAGTTTTGTGCATACATGCCTGTAACAACTGTGCTTACCCCAATTCTTTTAGGAGTTATTCAAACTCATGCTGTACCTTCAATTATTCACAGTAACTGCATAAGAACAAGAATTGGGATGGTGGCCCTGATTCCTTTGTCTGCTCAATCCATTCATGCAGCCTTTCTTGGCTAACAGAAGATAATTATGATCATAAATCAAAATACAAAATGCATTTGTCCTGAATGTCATCTTAACAGGATACTTTAGTGGGAGCTGCACAGTGCTAGAACTTAGTTTGAAACCCTGCAAATAATAGAGGTCTAGAAGACCTTTATGGTGTTTTGATAGGTTTCAAGTCTGCTGCAGTAGTTGGAAAAGTAAAACATGTACTGTCCTTTATTTTCAGTAACTTGCAGGAAGTTTACCAGTTTAGAAGGAGTCCACATTACTGCTGCCTCTTCACCAGGTAAAATGGTTTTAGTTTTGTTTTCTTTCATTATATACAGATGGTAATTACAGTAATGCAGTTTTTTAAGGAACTATAAAGCATATTGTTTAGGGTAAGCAGGGAGTCTGCTCAGAACAACCACAAAGCTTCAGTTTGCTTCTGAAGTTTAACTGCCCCATTTCCCTCTGAAAACCCATCTGTGTTCACTGAGCTGTCTGGTTCTGCCCAGTGGGAAGAGGACTCAGGCTGTTCTTTTGGCAGCCAAATGCAGGCCTGGCTCCCCATGGCTGCCCACACCTGCTGGGATAACCCTGGTGGGCAGCACCTCACAGCTGCTTGCTCCCTGCCCACTGGGCCAGGGCAGGAGGAAGGGAAGAAAAAAAGCAGGAAAACTTGGTGCTTTCACCTGGTGCCTGTCAATTCCAGGCATGTTGGACACCACTCAATGTGAAAGTAAAGGATGGAGGAGAATGCCTTGACTAATATCCATTGTGGAACACCATATGGCTGTCCTGGACTCAGGTTCACACTGGGGTTCCAGAAACTTCCCCAAACATATTTTAATTATTTACTGTTTCTTCTTTGGGTAATTGTAGATTCTTTTTTGAGAGAAGGATGGATTGTTTCTTTTAAAACAAACCTCACAACCAACTTGTCTGCATTTTTCCAAGTATTATCTTACAAAAAATGGAATTTACTCACAAGTGTTGTAAAAATTACCAAGTTAGTTCTACAATCTCTCACTTATTATTTTGCAGTTAAGTCTCTGTTCATTATATGGCAAGTGCACTGTGACACGAACAAACACTGCTGTGGGAGGCTGCTGCTGCTGGCACTTCTGAAAGGGTTTCAAAACTGAGAAAGAGCCCTTAACTGCTATAATTACAGCAAAATTCCCAGTTTAGGCAGAGATTAATGACTTTGCAGGTGGCAGAGCAATTGTAAGCAATTTTTCATAGATGTTGAAGTGGTTCCTGCTGGCAGGCGCCGTGTGCCAGCAGCTGCCATTCGAGAATGGCTGTCAGCCACGGCACCGCTTGGCACATGTTGCCTTCAACCATCCTGCAGTGGTGCCAACGAGGAGCCAAGTGTCCAGACTGTGTCCAGACCCTCACCTGGTGTAGTTTACACCCTTTCCACCTGGGCCAGTTCTTCAGAAGCTGGAGATGCTCCATGGCGTGGGTCTCCTCTGTGAGCAGCTGCCCAAGTGCCTCCTGCTCACATTGTGGGGATTCCCTGGCTTGGGCATTCCTCAGCGGTGCCCTGGGCACACCACAGTAATTTTAACTCCAGCTATCACAGCTGATTTCTTCGTGGGGAAAGCAATGTTGTGTGGAAGCTTCACTGCAGCTGCTGTGCTGAAGCTGCCCATAGCTGACACCTGCAGGCCTATGGTTCAGGCATCCCCATCATAAGAAGGACATGAAATTGTTGGAGCAAGTCCACAAGAGGGCCATAAAGTTGATAAAAGGAGTGGAGGTCTTCACCTGCAAAGACAGGCTGAGAAAGTTGGGGATGTTGAGCCTGGAGTAGAGAAGGTTGTGTGGAGAACTCAGCAACCTTCCAGTATTTTAAGAGACTACAGGGAAGACTTTTTGTCAAGAACTGTAGTGAGAGGACAAGGGGAATGGACACACATTGGGAAAGTGTGATATTAGGAAGAAATTCTTCATTGTGAGCATAGTGAGACACTGGAACAGGTTGCTCAGGGGGGTTGTGGATTCCCCATCCCTGACAGGGTTCAAGACCAGGTTGGATATAAGGCCCTGAGCTCCACGGTCGAGTGGGAGGTGGGTTGGGACTAGATGATCTTTAAGGTCCCTTACAACCTCTTATCATTCTATGCTCTGTTTCTCAGTGCGAAATTTTGTGCTGCTCTGGCACAGCTCTAGCGGTCCGCAGCCTTGAGCAGGTCGCTGACAAGCCCACAGCGTGCCCCGTTCTCCGTCCCTGACGGCGCAGCTCGGGGCGGGGCTGGTGCCCGGTGCTGCCCCGGCCGCCGCCTCAGAGCCCGCCCTCAGCCCCCGCCGCCCCTCGGCTTTGGCGCGAAAACGGCCGCGGCGGGCGGGGCTCTGCGGCGCAGCGGCTGTCGATTGGCCGGCGCGGCGGGCGCGCGGCCCACGTGGTACGCGGCGTGGCGCGAACTGCTGTGGGGCCGGGCCGGGGCAGCGGCAGCGATCGGGATGGATCTGGCGGTGGCGGCTGTGGGGGGCGCGGGTGCGGCGCCGCAGCACCAGCAGGTCCGCGATGAGGTGGCCGAGAAGTGCCAGAAGTTGTTCTTGGACTTCCTAGAGGAGTGAGTGCCGGGGGCCGGGCCTGGCGGCGGGCGGACGGGGTCGGCAGCGGGTGGCGGGCCGGCAGCGCCTCACGGAGGGGCCGCCATTTGGAGAGATCCTGTCAGGGCCTGGTGCCCCCTGCCCTTGGCGTTCCGCTGGAAAAGCTCGACTGTGGTCTCAGGCCCTGCCGGGAGGAACCTGTAGGAAGGCAGCCCGGTTCTCTCTTGGTAGGCAAAACCCTTCTCGGAGAGTTTCCGCCGAAACGCTGCCCAGAGAATCTGGGATGTCCTGGGAGTGTCTGAGGTTGGATGTGGCTGTGGGCAGCCTTGTCTAGTGGAAGGTGTCCCTGCCATGGCAGGGGATTGAAACGAGATGATCTTAAAATCCCTTCTTAAAAATCAAACGGTTCTATAATTATACGATTTTTTTAAGGTGCATTTGGTCCATTTTAACAAAGTTTTGTCGCAGCTGTGGTAAAAGTGTATTCCACGGCCTGGGTGTTAGACATTAATACATCTGGCTCCCTGTGTTTTGCTTCCTGAGAGGCCCATCCGCATCATATAAGGAAACCATTAACATCACCCGGATTTGAAAACAAAACCTTGTTTACTGGTGCAGAGTCATTGTTAAACCTTACATAATTTTTTTCTGGTGCTGGGACAACTCTACTACTGTATGAAAGTAAATCTGGTGTGTCTGTGCTAGGGTGTGAATAGAGCGAATGTAGCAAGGGGGTAGAAAAAGAAATTCTGTTGGAAAAGGGCTTTGCAAGGGACTGTGGGATGCTGAATGTCAGTGATCCTTTCCTCTGTCTCTTCTCCTGAACTCAGAAGTATTCAGTTGCTGCCTGGTGTGTGATTGTGTAGCGTTTTCCTGAATCACTTTCAGGTTCCAGAACAGCGATGGGGAGGTCAAGTACCTGCGAGATGCTGAGGAACTGATCCGGCCAGAGCGGAACACACTGATCGTCAGCTTTGCAGATTTGGAGCAGTTCAATCAGCAGCTCTCTACCACTATTCAGGAGGAATTTTACAGGTAAAATGTAAAGTGGGGTTTTTTTCAGGTAAAGCTGAGCTCTGCTGGAGTCTCAGGCCCATAATGTCTTGCTTTTATGTAAAAAAATAAGAGGCTTATCTTCTTTCTGCATCCTGAAACTCTAATAGTTAAGACTTTATTTTTTAAGTGGCTAAAACATTTCTCAGTGGATTCCTCTCTGGAAACCATGAGTTAACCAGATAATTGTATTTATTGTGGCAAAAAAGTAGGTGGTCAGTATGAGAATACAGAATAAACTCTAAAATTTCATGCTCTGATGATATTTTATTGAGTTGGTCACTGATTTTGAAGATATATTTCTTAACATAAGGATAAAAGTGTCATAAAATGAGACTTTGAAAAGTCTGTTTTCAAACAATAGCATAAATAACATTATTATGTAGTGATCTCACAGCATATTTAGAGTGTTTTTTTTGGGTTATACAACATAGGATTAAAAGTCAGAACCTGGAAATCTGTTACAAGCCTTTAATGTAATCTAAAGCAGAGAAGGCATTTTGATAGCTTCTCTAACATTTGAACTTTTTTCCCCATATTTCAGGGTTTATCCTTACCTGTGTCGAGCAACAAAGGCTTTTGCCAGAGACCACGGAAATGTTCCTGCAAACAAGGATTTTTATGTTGCGTTCCAGGACCTGCCTACCAGACACAAGTAAGATGATTCTTAATTCCAGAAACTTGTGCTGTTTCACTGCCGGGGCAGAATGTGTCAAAGCATGCTGAAAATGTTTTGGTTATGTAGTGTGAAATGTGCAGTTGGTCAGTACAGTTGTAACAAAGTTTCTTGATCTTGTGCAGGACATTTTTTGACACAGTTTTTCATTTGTAAATCACACTCAGATACTTAAATTCATCATGTTTCACAAACAAGTTTAACCTCTCTAGTTAAAAGAAAATTTAATGTGTATTGCTTTTGAAGTACCAGTGATTTAACTTTTGCATTCGTTTGACCTTTAGTATTAATCTAAAAGTTTACGTAAAATCATAAAATGAAAATATATTGCAGTAAGTTTGTTTCTTTTGTTTGTTACAGCAGTTGTTTAGTCAGAGTGACTAAACAGAGTGACACTGTATTGTATCTTAGCACCCTGGGCCTAAAATTGTCAACTCAGTAATTTAATCCCTGTGAATTTCTGCTTTAAACAGAATTCGAGAACTGACTTCAGCAAAGATTGGCTCCCTGCTGCGCATCAGTGGGCAGGTGGTTCGTACCCACCCCGTGCATCCCGAGCTGGTCAGTGGAACCTTCCTGTGCCTCGACTGCCAGACAGTGATCAAAGATGTGGAGCAGCAGTTCAAATACACCCAGCCAAACATCTGCAGAAACCCAGTCTGTGCCAACAGAAGGAGATTCCTGCTGGACACAAACAAATCAAGATTTGTTGATTTCCAAAAGGTACAGGGGTGATGTTGGGGGGTGATGACATCCAGTAATGTTCCTGTGGTAATTGGAAGGTGTTATTTGTACTTCTATGCAATGTCAAGAAAAAACCTAAGGAAAAGGCACTGCAATTTATGCAAAAGGTTTCTTCCTATCTCTGGAAGACTTAGGTTTAAGAACAAGAAATTATTAGTTTTTTGTGTGGCATTTATTGTCTAAGTAAGCCACTGAAGCCCCACATATTCAAGCCAGAGTTAGTCTCGTGTTGCCAGCACACCAGGTGTAGGTGCTTTATACAAGTATGAAAAGAGGTGCTTATGAGTATCTGTGGTGTCTTGCTCTTCCAGGTTGATTTACTCTCACAAATTCTCAGCACTTCACATACCACAACTGTATTTCATGTCAGCCACATTAACTGAAATTTTCAGGTTACCTTTCAGAATTGTCACTGTGGCCCCTGTGCATCCTCTAAGCTGCTCCAAGGCTCCTTAGATGCTGATTAGTGAGGGGATTTTTGATTGTGTGTTGTAGTGTGAGGGGGATTGACATGGATAGCAGCAGTCAGGTGCTGTTTAGCAGTGTAGCTAACACACCTGTCAGCAGTGTAGCTTTGGGAGCAGTTTCAGACCTGGTGAGGTGCTCGGCGTTGAAGTTTCTCTCGTTCCAGGTGCGCATCCAGGAGACGCAGGGGGAGCTGCCGCGCGGCAGCATCCCGCGCAGCCTGGAGGTGATCCTGCGCGCAGAGGCCGTGGAATCCGCCCAGGCGGGTGACAAATGTGACTTCACTGGCTCACTGATCGTCGTGCCTGACGTGTCCCAGCTCGCCACACCAGGTTTGCTGCTCCTTACAACCTCCATGATGTGTCCTTCCCGTGCTGGGAGCCGCTGTCCTGACTCCCGTTTCCCTGGCAGGGTTGCGTGCAGAAACCGGCTCGCGGGTGACGGGGACAGAGGGATATGAAACCGAGGGCATCCGGGGGCTGCGCGCCCTCGGCGTCCGGGAGCTCTCCTACAAACTCGTCTTTCTGGCTTGTTACGTGGCACCCACAAACCCACGGGTGAGTCTGCACAGACAGGAGATTGAATGGTGTTGGTGATTTCTGTTCTGGATGGTTTTCTCTCAAATTAGGGAGCAGGAATGGGTAAAGCTTTAAGTGTGTGTGCGTGCCACCTTTCTGTGTTGGCTTGACTATCTTTATATTCTCATTGAATCTACATAGCAAGGTTATTTTCTTGTCTTTGTTGCTCGTAGCATTTTTCACAGAAATGATTATTTGCCTGTGTTACAGTTTGTTCTAAACAGCCAACTGGCACATGTATTTCCATTCAGCTTTCATCCATTTCTGCAGCATTTCCTTTTCTTCCAGGAAATCCTATTGCTGCATTTTGTCACAGGAAAAACAGGGATCCTTTTTGTTCCCTCTGGTTTATCAAGTGACATCTTGGGGTGTTACTGCAATGTGACTAATACTAACTGCATCTGGGTTTTGGCATGGTGTGGTACTGTAATCTGTCATTCTTCTAACTGCATCACCATCACATAGGATAAAAAGAGCATCTAGTATGTTTTGGGACTGGAAGTTTCTAGCCCCCATTTCAGAGCATCAAGTTTCATTTAATGTAAGAATGTTTACAAAGACAAGTTCCAGTTTGAAAGTTCCAGTTAATGTAAGAATGCTTACAAGGACAGTTTTAGGCAAAGGAAGTCATATTGGTTTTACTCTTTTTTTAATCTCTGTGCAAGCAACTGAGTTGGGATTTTCTCACTAACTAAAGTTACACCATTGATTTTGCCTGCTAGGAAATTGGATATTGGTTTTTAAAGGTATAAGGTAATGAGGTTACTCAGCCTAAGGGCAGCTTTTCAGAATGTATTCCTCCCATCTAGATTTCAGAGCAAGTTTTTTTGACCTGTCTGCACTGCTCACATTCATTAGTGACTCTGTTACTACTTTTAATGCTGTTTTATTTCCTTCTTTTAGTTTGGTGGAAAAGAGCTCCGAGATGAAGAACAGACTGCAGAAAGCATTAAAAACCAAATGTCTGTGAAAGAGTGGGAAAAGGTTTTTGAAATGAGCCAAGATAAGAACCTTTACCATAATCTGTGCACCAGCCTCTTCCCTACTATCCATGGTAAGAATCCATTTGTGGCCTTGGAGAGGGAAGATTTCACTTATGTAAATATTAATTAATTCCTTTTGCTGTCTCTATAGTTTTTGGGAAAGGTTGAAAGCCCTGTGCCAGCTACCACAGACTTTCCCCCTCAGCACTGGTTGTGCTAGAAGAGGAAAATCTAGTTTTTGAGTATTTGTGGTGTTTAATCATTAAGACCTGCAAGCCCAATCTAAAAGGTTGGGTTTGATGTCAGGTGTTCTGCTACTGAACCCTACAGGTTTTAGTGGATGCTTAGCAAATAGGTGAATTCTGAGCAGAAGTGTCCAAATGCTGTAAAATGCTAGTGGTATGAAGCTTTTTTTAAAATAGGAAAATTGTGGTGGTTTTTATTTGGATGTTTAGTTTAATGTCTTTCTGGGGCAGGTAATGATGAAGTAAAACGTGGGGTCCTGCTGATGCTCTTTGGAGGAGTTCCCAAGACCACTTCAGAAGGCACTTCACTGCGTGGGGACATCAATGTCTGTGTTGTTGGTGATCCAAGTACAGCCAAGAGTCAGTTCCTAAAGTAAGATTAAAACCCAGCCTTTAACTATTGTCCAATGTGCACTGTGCCTTTTTCTGTGCTAATTGTAGGAAAGGGAAGTAAAATATTGGAAAATATTTCTCAGAGATTGTGTGGATGTGAGTGAAGTATTTAACCAGGGCTAAAACAAACTCAACGTAGAAATTTCCAAATATTTTCAAAGGATGTTGACTATTAAAAATACAGATTAATTGCACATTTAAAAAATATCAGAGATAGATGAAATACTGGAAATTTTATTCCTCTTTTCCACAGGCACGTGGATGAGTTCAGTCCCCGTGCTGTGTACACCAGTGGCAAAGCCTCCAGCGCTGCAGGTCTGACGGCAGCTGTGGTGAAGGATGAGGAGTCCCACGAATTTGTCATCGAGGCTGGAGCACTGATGCTGGCAGATAACGTGAGTCTTGCAAGGGGAGAGGTTCCTGCATCCCTAAAATGAGTTTGATTGATGACAGAGAGCCCTGAATTGTTTTAGTGATGCTTTTTTCATAAGTGATTGAATTTGGGTCACTTATTTTCATTTTTCTGCTGCAGGGTGTTTGTTGCATTGATGAATTTGACAAGATGGAGGTGCGGGATCAAGTAGCCATTCATGAGGCCATGGAACAGCAGACAATATCCATTACTAAAGCTGGAGTGAAGGTAGCTTGCACTACTCGGAGTTTCTGTAGTCTGTAGCATCACCTGTCTGTTTGTTATGTGTACTGATGTGGCTTCACCTGCCAGATCTTCATGTCACCTCTGCAGCTGCCTCATTGTGGCAGGACAGAGATCACTTGTTGCAAAGTTTTTGTGGCACATACCCAAAGAAGGTCAGGAATTTTACTGAGAGTTAAATAGTAATGAACAAGAAATGGAAAACGGGAAAAGCCTAGTAACCCCAGAAAAGGTTACAGAATGATGTGTGTTTGTAGAAAAACAGGATTTTGTGGAAAGCAATTTCAAGAGCTTGTTTCAGTATTATTGGCAGAATTCTGGCAATGTTTCAATATTGATTATCAGGCTGTGTCTTGGGGCAGAGACCTGGTTAGAAAGGGCTTGTTGGTGGAGTTTGGGTGCTTTTGAGGGGTGATTGCTGTAATACCTGCATTGGACTCCACCTAAAAGGTGCTATATTAACCCATTTGGGTTGCCATGAGTTGGTTTAGGAAGTGGTCACAGGTACAGATTTTTTAAATTTATTTTTTCCCACTGTCAGGCTACTCTGAATGCCAGGACCTCCATTTTGGCTGCAGCAAACCCAGTTGGTGGCCGCTATGACAGATCCAAGTCACTGAAACAAAATATCAACCTGTCAGCTCCCATCATGTCCCGCTTTGATCTCTTCTTCATCCTCGTGGATGAGTGTAATGAGGTAATTTTAAGGAATTCTAGAATAGTTTGTGTCTGAAAAAATCCCTGGAGGTGTCTAATCTAACCTTGCACTCAGATCATTGAGAACAGTTTGTCAAGACTTGACCTGGTGAGTTTTGTGTATCTCCCAGGATGGGGATTCTGCAGTCTCTGCAGGCCCCTGCAATGTGTGACAACTCTCATGTGTTCAAAAAAGAATAACTTTTATATCTAATCAGAATTTCTCATGGTTCAGTTCATATGGGTTGCCTCTTATCCAAGGACTATTTGGCTTCATCACATCTATGCTGGCCAGTAAAGCAGTTGCTTTCCTTTCAAGCTGAACAGACCTTGCTCTTCTAGCCTCTCATACCTCATGTTCTCCTGCCCTCTGACCATCTTGGTGGCCCTCTGCAATTTTGACTGAAGCAAATCTCATGAGAGTGTCTTGCTCCTGCTTTTCTGCTCTGTCTGTGCAGCTGAAAGCTGGCAATACAAATTTGAACATACTCTGCTGAATACAAGGATACTGCCTTTTCATCCTGTAATGGTTTGACCTGCAAACTTAACACCATTAGTCATTTTTACAAATGGCTGGTCACTGAGGCTGAGACTGCTGCCACCTGTCTATGTGCTATTTGCCTTGGGAATGCATGAGATCCAGAGATTAATGTTGGTTCAGCCACTGTTCTGCTCAGTGTGATTATCTAATTGAGAAGGGACTGGTGAGAGAGACAGAGCAGGCTGAAAAGGAAGGAAGTTCCCACGCTGCAAAGTGCTGCTTTCTGCCTGTTCTCTGGCTAACTTGTAACCCAGGAGAGTTCCCAGAAGAGGTTCTAAATCCTAAAACTGCCTTTTATCCCTCTTCTGCTGTGTTTCCTTGTATTAAAACCCCCAGGGCATTCTCCTGGACCTCCTGGCAGAGAGTTTGGCTAGTGGAAAGGGTAGCTGTGCCATGAGATCACTAGTGAACAGGGGGAAGGGGAAGGAAGAAGAGCAGTGTTGTTTCACTCTTTGGCTGGTGCTGACACAGCCCCCGTGTCCCAGGTGATCGATTACGCCATTGCCCGGCGCATCGTGGATCTGCACTCCAGAGTGGAGGAGTCTGTTGACCGTGTCTATTCCTTGGATGATATCAGAAGATATCTACTGTTTGCAAGACAGTTTAAACCAAAGGTAATTTTAATTTTTAAGGGAACTGTGGAACAGTTGTTCTGTCTGAGGAGGTCCAAAGGAACAATCACTCTGCAGTAGGTTTTTCTCCAGCAAACACCAAGACACTTGGGGTAGTGTTTTCTCAAGGAAGGAGCCATAAACTCAGGTTATTACCTAGAAACAGAGTGTATTTTGGAACCTGGTGCTCCTAAACTCCAGAAACCCAGTCAGCCTACCTGAGACTGTTATAGTCCATGGCAGTCCTTAACCTTTGTCTAGAACAATTGAGGGATGACTTCATGACCTTCTCATACTTCACAGGTATGGGTTATTCAACATGGCTGCTGCAGATTTTTTTGTACTTTATTGGCTTAGTACTTAATCAGTTTGTGTGTCTTTATTTTAAAAGGGTATTGTGCCTCTATTTCTTTGCTTTTTGGTAAAATACAGGACATGGGAAACTGGTCTTACTACTGATTTTTTGGGGTCTATCCAAGTAGCAGCTTGAAAGGGCTGTGTGTTGGATTTTTCATAAGTCTAAATAGAACAGTCTAGTAGCGACAGACATGAATTATGTCTGGAAACAAGTCAGTAGAAGAAGGAAATTATTTAAAAATCTGCTGTAAAATAATTATTGCAGCTAAGTATTACTGTAATGTCATTGTCATTGATAGGTTTAATCATTATTACAACCTCATTTCAATGTAATGTGATTGCCATTATACTTCCATAGAGAATGTGTATAGCATAGAATATTTCAGATAAAAGCAGCAGCCAGTACAGCAAGGGCTATACACTGCCAATCTAATGCAAGAAGAAAAAGCTTTAATACTCTGACCACTGGAACTCCTGGCACTCTGTTTGATGGCACACAGATATCCAAGGAGTCTGAGGACTTCATAGTGGAGCAGTACAAGCGGCTGCGGCAGCGCGATGGCTCCGGAGTGGCCAAGTCCTCCTGGAGGATCACAGTGAGGCAGCTGGAGAGCATGATCCGCCTGTCTGAGGCCATGGCCCGCATGCACTGCTGTGATGAGGTACCAGGGAGTGATGGAGGTCTGGGTAAATGGTCATGGAATTGGCTGGGAGTTGTGCATTTGCTGTTTGTCACATTGGATGTAGTCCTGTGGGTGAGGAGAAGAGCTTGAGTCATGGTCATGCTCAGTCTGTATACCAGAAACACAGTTTTTAAGGATGGCTTGTAAAACTAATGTCAGCTGGTCCAAACTGAGAGCTTGCATGATTTTGTATCACAGCTGTGCCAGCAGTCAGCCTCTTACCCATCAAATCATGACAGTCCCCAACTACTGTCACCAGGGCTGTTGGAAGTTTCTTTCCTGATCTTTCACAGTTTGTAATCTCTTGTCTCTCTTCCATTTGCAATCTGAAAAGCCAAAGTTCACCGAAGTATCTGGACCTCCCCAAGAGTAGCTGTAGTGTGATCTGAGCTCCTGCTCACATCAGCCACTGCTGAAAAGCACATTGTTCTGGCTGTTAACTGCAGTGTGATTACTGCCCCTCTAGTCCTTGCTTTCAAACCCAGCAGGCTTTTTGAAATGTTGATTAGAGGCTATGTGACACATGCAGGGATGGAACCCTGCTCACTGGTTATGTAAGGGCACCCTTTGAGTTCTTTTAAATTAAATTCAGCTTATAAAGAAACAGATAGCTTTTAGGTTATGGCTCAGCTACAGATGATTTTTCCAGTTTTTGCTTTTCAGTTCTGGAGGAGAGTATCATTAATTACATCTCTCTTTCATATTATCTCTGTTCAGACCCATTTCTTTCATGTTTCTTGCTCCACTGATCTTTCTCCCGAATGTTTTTGGCTTAGTAAAAATTTTACTGACTCCACATGATTGCTAAATCCTGAAAGATTAATCAGGCTGCTTTTCCCTCCATAACCCTGCATGACTTTGGAGTACTTGTAGTGGGATATAATTTAACTTGCAGAGTATTTACTGCTTAGGATTAATCAGCTGAGATGTGTAGAAAATCCCTTTGTCAGAGTCAGAGATGAGTCTCTGGAGCTGTTTGAAAACTAGAAGCACCCCTGTGCCTATTTAATATATGTTTTTTTTTCAAATCTTCCTCAGGTTCACCCAAAACATGTGAAGGAAGCTTTCAGGCTTTTAAATAAGTCCATCATTAGAGTTGAGACTCCTGATGTCAATTTAGACCAAGATGATGACCAGCAAATGGAGGATCAAGAGGACCAAGATGGAGTCAATGGTAAATTACTTAGAGAAATTTTTCAAAGAGGAAAGTCCTTCCAGTCTTTGCAGCTTACCTTGATTGAGCATGTGCTTCTCTTCAGTTTCCCATCTAATGAGCTCTAGAAATCTGGGCTCCTGTTCTTAACTCTCTTGCTTCTTCAGCCTCTTTCAGCAACTCACCTGGTTGGTCAGCGAAGGCTTCTCAGTGGCTCAGAGTATTAAATAGCTAAAAGATGTTTTAGATACAGCTTTAAACGTGGGCATGTGTCCAAACAGGTGAGGCAGAAGCTCCAGCTGGGGTCAATGGCCTTGTGAATGGGATCAATGGCCATTCTGAGGATGTGAGCAAGGATGCTGCACCCAAAGCTTCTCTCAGGCTGGGCTTCTCTGAGTACCGACGCATCTCTAATCTCCTGGTGCTGCACCTCAGGAAAGCAGAGGAAGGTAAGAATTTCTTTATTGCAAAGAGGGCAGACCCTGACTTCAGGGAGCAATTGTTACTGCATCTCTTGCTGTTGTACATGGGATTTTCACTCCTGCTGAGATAGCAAACTTGTCAGGTCAGATGTAGACCTATGCTCATATGACAGTACTACATCTGGTGATGGAAATAGGACTTCCTGGAGTTTCTAGCTCTGTTACTGTAGTCATTTATCAAAACCTATGGAGCTGAGCAGCATGTCAGCAGAGGAGAGCCAGAAGAGGCTCATGGTAGCAATGAGCCAGAAGAGGATTTGTAGTGCACAATGGTGTAACCAAGCTAGAAGAGTCTGTAGCAGTGAAAACTGGAGCAAAAGCTTTAATGCATGCCAACAACCACAGCCTGTCTTAAGCAGCTGGATTAGTTCTTCAGAAGCTAAGATATTTCAGTTGCCATGAGGCTACTCCTGCAGGGAAATTCAGTAGTTGTCTCATGGCAGATACTAAAGCTACAAAGCTTTTGGAAGGGTGTGGAGATTAAAGTGTCTGTTCAAATGCTGAGTGCATGTAAGAAGGATGACTCCTGGCTTTGTGTGACAGTGCTTTTTCTTTAGCCCTTACTTAGATGAAAGGTGTGTTAGTCCTTGCCACTGGTTTTTCTTGAAGCTGAAGGCTGATGGGATTTGGAAGCCACTTGAAAGCATAGAACTGAAAGCTTCCATTCTCAATTATGTCCACTTAAGCCATGACACAGCACCCTCCTGTGCAAAATATGGTGCTTTAAGAAAAAATCCCTTAAGTCTGACCTTTCCTAAACATTGTTAAAAGTATGTTTCTCTCTTCAGCATTGTGAATGTTAATGTGTAAATCCTTTTCTCCTACGGTTTGAGTGTAGTTTACTGCTGCTGTGTTCATGCAAATTATTTTCTCTGCAGAAGAGGATGATGCAGCACTAAAGAGGAGTGAACTTATTAATTGGTATCTAAAGGAAATTGAATCTGAAATCGAATCTGAAGAAGAACTAATTAATAAAAAGAAGATCATAGAGAGAGTCATTCACCGACTTACACATTATGTATGTATAGAGATGTGTGGGTAGTGAAAAAGGGTTTTGACTTGTATAGGGTTGTAACTTATATATTAAAATGTTTCCTTTTTAATAGAATACATTCCTGTTTGGAGAAGTCTGTTTTGTTCTTCCATTGATTGATGCAGTATAAATGTCTTCTTTGTTTAACACCTGCTACAGTAATTACAGGAAAAACCATTGAAATAAATTAGAGATGTGTATAAGTAAAAGTTCCAAGTGCTATACTGTGTCACTATAGAAGTGTGATGTTCTTCTGTTTTTCTACAGCAATTATACATTAGGATGCAAAAATACAATTAACACTTGTGTTCAATGGATAGCTTAAAGTCAGAGGGGTATGAGGGCATTTTGGAGGAAAAAGAATGACAAAATAAACTACTTTTCACTTTTAAAGATACAACACCATTACAGTGGAAAGTATTAGGCTGGAAAGATCCCAGAAAGGATACAACACAGAAGTGATTTCCCCTGAATGCTGTTTTTAAGAATCTCTTAGAGGGTCCTTAGAGGTCCTACCAATATAAAAATGCTTTCTAAAGAGTACAAACAAACCTCTCTGAGAATGGTTTTAACACAGCTCTTTGTGTGTTGCAGGACCACATTCTGATCGAACTGTCCCAGTCAGGACTGAGAGGATCCAGAGAAGAGGAGACTTTTGATGATGATCCATACCTGGTTGTCAACCCCAACTATCTGCTGGAGGACTGAGGGCTGAGAATGGCATTGTAACCAGACATCACTGGTTACAAGTTGGAAAATGCATTCTTTTCTTGCAGGGCTTGCTGTGTGGCTAATTGCTTAAATTCCTATGACTGTGCCAGAGTGTGGTCAGTAATATGTGATTTCTCATTTACACTGAGCACACCTAGAAAGCTTTTAAAGACATCACACACATGTATTAGTTCCACTGTTAGCTCTGAATTTCAGTGCCATCATCTGGATGCAGAGGAGAATCACCCAATAGCTATTTTCATCATCAAGCTATGTAGATGTTTCTATTTTAAATAAGATTGATTTTACATTGTTCTTCTTTAGTAGACATTTTATGCTATAGGTTTTTACTGTTTTTCTTATTAACATAAATAAAAGCTCATTAAATGTCTGGGGGTGGGTCTGTTGTTACTCACATGTGAGATTGCTGTTTTCTATGCCTGTCATTTGAGGCTGAAAAACTAGTGATCTAAATATTTAATGTCTTAAGGAAGACCAAATTTCCTGGATGAGTGATGCTCTTTTTAAGAAGTTTTTTTAACTTCCTGTAATAGACAATGAGAAACTGATTGCTTCTCTTTTTTTTTTAGATGGACTAAAGATGTGCAGGCTCCTGTTGCTTATATCAAGTAGAAAATAGCAAATAGCCAAGCCCAAAGCAAGGCTTTAAGTCAGCAGGGCAGAAACCCCTACCTTGATGAATGTCTTGACTTGTAAGTGAATTAAAACCTGCCACCATTTGTGGGGGATTTTTTAGACTATATTTGTAAATCTATTTGAAGATCTTTCTATAAGAAAACTTTGCTTGAATTTCTACTCTCAATTTTTTTACTGTAAACTATAGGATTATTAAATTATCTATTAAGAATTTAAAATATCTGAATATTTGTCTTGTTTCCTGGATACCAGCACTTCAGAAACATTTGTAATGCATGAAAGAGATCAAAGTTACATATTTTATTTAGAAATAGTGTGAAATAACTATTTCTGAGGGAGGCTCAGAAATGGAGCTGGTTTGTAAGACAATTTTCTTTTCCTCTTAGTGTCTCCCAGCTTTCAAGAGTTACACTTGGTCTAACTAAGCATGTCATTAAAAATAACAGTTCTATTTAAGGAGTAGAGGGAATAATAAATATTTGTCATCAGCACTACCCCATCACTGGGCACTACTACTTCTCCACTCATTTCTTTCATAAACCACATTTTGGCAAATTCTACATTTCATTAAAAATAGCCACCCACCTGCAACAATACTTTCATGTTATTCTATATTGTTCCTTTACTTTCAAAATAACAATAGGAAGATGTTTGGCCTTCATTATGTTTCCCCCTCCCCTCCTCTCCATCTTAGTTTGAAAATAAATGCTCTTCATGTAGGAGAAAGTATTTTTTTCTGCTTCTTTCCCCAATTCTGTAGGCTGCGAGGTGTTTTCTCTGAGTTAATGCAGCTCTACTGAAAAGTAAGCACCAGGTGGTGCTGTAAAGTTAATTTTTAAACTTGCTATTCAGACATCAGAGTGGAGGGAACTTGTTCAGAGCACTCAGCACAATGTTGTAGTGAGTTCTGTAGGACATCCTGAAAAATAATCTGCGAATCAAATAGAGTCAAAGTACTGTAACTTAAAAATAATATTGCTTGGCAGCAATAACTTGCCTAGATGATTGAAGATAAGCTTTAGACAAAATTTTCGTTATTAAAAGAAATTAACTCTGAGATAGAACCAACATTTCATAGGTATGTAGAATTTTGTGTTTAATTGGCTTAAAACTGTTCTCACTCCTTCAGTTCTGCTGTACTGGAATGTAGAAGAGCTGAGCTAGACATGGAAAAGCAAAAAATTGAGACTAAAATTCCTGGATATTTTTGGGTTGGAGGAACCACATACTTGCTGCTGCCTGAATTCATATCAGAGTCACCTTTCCAGCTGGGTGAGGTGCCACATCTCACATTTCATTTATCCCTCACATTTCATTTATCCACCCAGGATCAGAGCACAAACATGCCTCCTGCTGCCCTGCATGATCTGAGCTGGTGAACCCAGCCCCAGCCATGCAGATAACACTGCTTTTGTTGGGTTTTGCATCCAGAGCTGTGCTGGGATTCTTTGAAAGCTGAAAAGGCCAAAAAGAGAGGGAAAGTTTATCTATTTATTTCATCTTCCTCTAAATGGGAGGAATGTCAACTGATATTTAAACATAAAGGGAAACATTATGTTTCTGAGATGCTTAGCATCTCAGAAAATGTTTTCACATGACCTTTCTCCACCTGATTGAAAGTGATTTTTTGCTCATCTATGTTTTTTTTATCTACAGTGAGAGTCCTGGTCTGTTATTTCAGCGTCAGCTAATTCAGAGAACATTTATCTATGGAACAGATAATTTCAGTTAAATATTACTTCTACTGGTGTATAAGTAGTGTGGAGTAGTTGTTTTTGAAGCAAGGTTCAGAAATGGACCTGATTTGTAAGGCAGTCATCCTCTTTCTGTTGGTTTCTCTCAGCCTTGGCATAGATGGGGAATTGGCTCAGAATTTTATCACCATTGCTGGGCCTCTCCCCGGGGATCTGGCAGAGAGATGGGGCGTGCAGGAGCAGGGCCCTGAATCCCAGGCTCCCCTGTGCCAGGCAGATGCGATGGGTGCCGAGCTGCCCCGGTACCTGCGGCGGCTCCGTGCGCGGGGGGTGACGCACTGCGGGCTGTCCCTGCCGTGGGGCCGCGTCCTTCCCGGGGGCAGTGCCCTGGCTGCGGACGGAGCCCGGCTGCGCTGCTACCGCCGCCTGCTGGAGGCCGTGGCTGCCGCGGGGCTCAGGGCCGTGCTGCTGCTGCACCGCGGGCCCGTCCCCGCCCTGAGCACCGCCAGGCCTTTTCCCGAGCTCTTTGTGGAGTACGCGGATTTCAGCTTCCGTGCCTTCGGGGACCTGGTGGATGTGTGGCTCTCCTTCAGTGACCTGCCGCAGGTCCTGCAGAGCCTGCCCTACACTGAGCCCCAGGAGCGAGTCCAGGCCGTGGCTGCTGCTCACAAAGCATTTTACTCCATGCTCCATGAGCAAGTGTCACCAGCAGGTAAGGAGAGCAGGGTTTTTCTGTATGACTCGCTAATATTTTGTGGTTGCATTAAATGGCAACTGCTACATGCAGTCTCTATGTAGATATTTTTGTGTGCCTCTTCCTACCCACAGAGGAAAGACCAAAACTTTTCTGAAATGTACCTGAAACTTTGAAAAAACAAGGCACAGAAAGTCTAACTGTGAGGAAGTCTGCAATGCCCTTTGTTTGGCTTTCCTCATTGCAGACACTGGGGTTTGCAGTAATTAAATCCCAAACCTACCTGTGTTACACAGAGCAACAGAATTACACCTCTTCCATGATGGGTGGCTGGGATGTTCCAAGCAAATACCTCCTTGGGTCTGCCTTCTTTGGTCTTTTCTCTCCCAGACAGACAACCAGTAGAGCTGGCTGAGTCACTATTTCTTCTCCCAAATTTTTAATTAGTTTATTAATTTTTAATTCTTGCATTTGTCAGGAATACTTTGTTGTACAGTTCACGCTATCTGGTGATAGCCCTTAAAAGTTCCCCACATCCCTCCTGCATCTCCTGTCCCTCCAACTTCCTGTCTATTCCAACATCTCAAAAACATTCAGCATAGAATGGATTAAAAAAAATAAAATTGTAGAACCGTCACAAAGGCATGAAAATTAGTAAAGATATTACTTATGCAGGGAGTAGAAGGGCATTTTGTTTACAAAGGCTCTTTGAATGGTACCTTTGAATTTCTACCTTCTTCAGTTCTCCATTGAAATCACAAAGGGTATCCTGAAATCAACTACCTGGAGCAGTGCCTGGTGTTCCACAGTTTCAACAGTTTAAAACTGGTTTTAAAATAACTGCAGTAAACTGAAATTTTTATTTGTCCTTAATATGTTATCAACAGACTGCCTCTTTCTTTCTCAAGGTGGAAAGCTGTCCATTGCTTTGGAAATGGATGATGTCTTGGACAGTGCTTCATCAGAATTGCTTTCAGTTTCTCTTCAGGTAGCTCATAATATTTCCTCATTAAGGGAATATTTCTAAAATTATATAAATTTGCCTTGATCTAGCTTTGGTTTTATGTATGGGATCAAATGACTTGTTGCAAGTCAAATAAGATTTTAGCAGGTTGACTAGTTTGTAAGCTTTAATTATTTGATTAGTCTGATTATGTGAAATCAATTATTTAAGAATTGTTTCAGCATCCTTTCTTGGCTGGTAGGCACTGATTAAGCTACATGGAGACAAATTTGCTCTCCTAATTGGCAATGTCAGCAATATACTTGCTAAGTGACAAGGTGTCTGCAGAAAGTGTTCCTGTTACCCCCTGCAGGGGTACTTAGTGCACCACCAAAGATATGGATACATTATCCTAATTAGCTGCTATTTAAAATATCTGCTGATTATGGTAAAATCTAGACTGAGCTGTGCTGAAAGTACAGTGATGTAGTTGCACAGGGATGGCACAACACAAGGAGAATGTAATCTCTGCAAAGGCAATGACATTCTTTCTTAAAGATCCAGGTCCCTGTTCATAGCTGTCCTCACCCAGAGGATGTTGATGTAGGTTATAATGTATGCATGGCAGTGCAGGGTTTTCTGCTGTATTCATAATCCTTCAAAACTTAGAACCAGATCAAGCAATGTTGTAGGATTTAAGCAAGGTGTGGTTTGTAGGGAGAGCAAAGATGAGCTGACTGGATAGAAGAGAACCTTGGACTGAAAAACAAACTAAAAGCTTATCTGTTTTATTCCAACTTCATCACCTGGTTTAACAAGAGATTGCCATCTGTTCCCTTGAGGTTGATGGCTGCTAGTGGGATAATTTAATCATTCCATACCTGTGCTATAGAATGATTAAAGATTTCTGAAGTGGACTTTCAGCCAAGGGTTATATGAGGTTATATACCTGAATCGCATAGTTATAAAGGTTTCTCTGATAAATCATAAACAGACATAAAGAAATTACCTGTAAATCATTAATTTTAAATTAACAAAATAGAGTTTAACGTAGTTGTTTAAGTTGTATGTTTAGAAGGAGACATACAAAGCACATCTTCCCATACAGTTTCCAGTTTGTGCTCTCTGTATTGTCCAGTGCTCCCATACAGCTGTATGGCTTCTTGCTCCAGCAATATGTCTTTATCAAACCTTATACAGTTTTATGTATTTTTAATGTAATAATTAAAAATATATAATTTTTCTCCAGCATGATTATTTTCCTTTTCTTTTTTCCAGGATTCAGTAGACTTTGTGTCTCTTAACCTTCAGTATCACTGTGGAAATGAAATAGATTTTTACAAGAAAATGAGTGAATTCCAGGTAAAGTTATGCACAGGGTTAAAATGATAGCAGCAAACAACAGACCATAAATAGGTGCAGAATTTCATGTGCTGTGATGCATGTCTAAAGAGTTCTGATTTTCTGTGAAAACTCAGGCAGCAGCCACATTAGGAAGCAGCTGCAAAGTGCTCATTTCTCTGTTGTTATTCTGACTTAAAAACTGTTATTGGAAAATGCTGGAAAGCATCATCTCGGTCAATGCTTATTATTGATGCATTAACAATTAGAATGGCAAAATTCTTTTATCTGGGACTGAACAACCTCTCTCACATGCTAAGTGTTTGATAACTAAGCTGTTAGACCAATACCTAAGTACTGAAAGATATTAAACTCTAGCTTGAGCTCTACAGCAGTGCTACCAAACTTCACATTCCTCATCAGCAGGAGTAAAAATCATCAGGTGCCAGAAATGCTACTGAGGGGGAGTTTATTTAAGGATCAGATCTGGCAGCACCAACATCAGTGATGCTGTAGGCTGGTACCTATTATAACCAATATAAAATCTCTGGCAGTGAACTGCATTCTTGAAATTCATAAGGAAAGAGTCATCCAGCATCTGGGTAGCAGGATAAGGAGCTGCCCATTTAAAATGTAAAAAATGCCAAGACAGGGTTTTACTAGCTGGCTGGTGCTTCTCTTCATACTACTTTCTAATTTCTGGTTTGCAGAGTGTTTGGAAGGACAAAGATATCTTGGTTTTTAGTTTAAAGGTCCTTGACTGTGCCTCCATGGAAGAGCATCCTTTCATACCAGTAGCTGCCATCGCCACAGGTGAGTGATGTTTGAATAGGAAGAGTTTTTTAGTTAAGATCTGCAGGAAGAGCAAATTCAAACTTAATTTTCCTCTACAATTAACTTGTAGAAGAAATTAAAAATCATCCAATTTAGGCTGCTGCTATTAGATGAAATAAGAGTTTTATATAGTGTTTTTGGAAAATTAAGGATGGATGGTGAGTGTTGAGGGAGGGGAAGCAGGAAATCTTTTCCAGATCTTTTCATCAGCCTCAAATTGCAGAAAGAGAAGTTTAGGTTGGATATTAGGAAAAACTTCTTTCAAGATATAATCCTTTGTTACAAATAGTGTTGTGCAGTCTATGGCATCTAAGACTGTATCCATTACTTACCATTTGTTTGTTTGCAGCAATTAATAAAGAAGAAGCACGTATGATTGGGTGTGACGTTAATGAATTCTTGGACTACTTACCTCATGTTTTAAGGTACTATAAAAATGCTGTAGCACCATACATTACTGTAATAGGATACAGTACTAAAACAGCTTCCTCTAGGAACCTATGTGCAGGCAGAGACAGGATGTTTTAGTGGTAATGTCTGCTGTTAGCTGCTGAAAGGGCTGCAAAGGGCTGTTTTTCTGCTGAGCCCAGTCTGTTCCAATTACTTGCAATCCTCTAATCCTATAATGTAATCCTCTTCCACTCTCTCATCCTTGGTTACCCAAATTGCACCTTCAAGCCAGTAGTAACAAGTACATTTTTCAAGCCTTCTGCTTTTTTCAAGAGCAAAATGGTTATAAATAAACACATCCAGAGGTTTTCCCAGGGGAGAAGCCACTTGAGCTTATAGAAATGTGGGAGATCTCATGGTGCAGGGAGATGCTAAGGATTACAATGGCAGGAAACTCATGAAGCAGTTATAGCATGGGAGATTGCTGCTTTCTGCAGGGATTTTGTTTGCACCTCTGACCTAACTAATGGATGATGAGACTCTACATGCAAAGAGCTGCTTTGCAGTTACCCACTGCCCTCATCTTCATGTCCCAGCTGGGAGAGAGCAGTGCTAGATTGGTCAGATGTCAGAGGAACTATAAATGGCTTATGTGACCTGAATGGGAAGCAAACTTCCTTTATACTCCATGTTTGCAAGTTTTATGGCACTGACATCCTCCTTGGAGATTTTAACTTCTATTCATTATATTTGCAGTGAAACAAATACTCTACAGGAAAAGCCAGATGCTGTTCTTGCCCCTCGGTCCTCCTATCAAACAGTCTGGGAAATGTTTGCTCAACAGCCTGAATCAGAGAGGGATTCTTTCCTGCAAGATGTTTTCCCAAGTGGGTTCCTCTGGGGCGTATCCACAGGTGCCTTTAACATTGAAGGAGCTTGGGCAGAGGATGGGAAAGGAGAGAGCATCTGGGACCAGTTTGGCCATGGGGGCCATGTCCAAATGAACCAAACAGCAGACGTGGCATGTGACAGCTATTATAAAACCAGCTATGACATTTACCTGCTTAGGGGTCTTCACCCCCAGCTGTACAAATTTTCTGTATCCTGGTCTAGAATTTTCCCTGCTGGCAGCAACAAGACCATCAGTTCCAAGGGGGTTGATTATTACAACCGCTTAATTGACCGCTTGGTGGACTCTAACATTGAGCCCATGGTGACTCTGTTCCACTGGGACCTGCCCCAGGCTCTGCAGGCTCTTGGTGGCTGGCAGAATGAAAGCACCATCGATGCTTTTGTGAGCTATGCAGATTTCTGCTTTTCCACATTTGGGGATCGGGTCAAGCTCTGGGTTACGTTCCACGAGCCCTGGGTTATCAGCTACGCTGGCTATGGCACCGGAGAGCATCCTCCAGGAATCACTGACCCAGGAGCAGCATCTTACAAGGTAGGGGCACAGGAATAATTAGGATCCTGCAGCTACTGTTGTTGGGTTGTTTTCCATGATGGTTCTGTGCTTTAACTATGTTCAAATGTAATGTCGCCTCTGAGACAACTATTTGATTGCTGAATTTACAATACTTGTTAAAAATGGGTTTGTTAACAGAGGCCTGGTGTTATTTTATTTTTCTATTCTAGACTGATATGGATGGATAGTCAGATTCTTTTGCTTTTTCCAAAACTTACTACACTCCCTTGTCTATCATTAGTTTTGTCAAGGTGTTTTCTTTTGGATGGAGAGGACATTTTCACATGGCAATAAATAAACCCAATGCTTAAGAGTTTTTGTGCAATGCAGTGTGACACGTTTTCCTCTGCTTTCTGCTTGCCAGGTTGCTCACACAATTCTCAAGGCTCATGCCAGGGTCTGGCACCTGTATAATGACAAATACCGTTCTCAGCAACTGGGAAAGGTGGGGCTGGTGCTGAACTCAGACTGGGCTGAACCCAAGACTCCGGGCAGCTCCGAGGACGTGAGGGCATCTGAGAGGTACCTGCAGTTCATGCTTGGCTGGTTTGCTCACCCCATATTTGTTAATGGTGATTACCCAGATGTCCTGAAGGCTCAGATCCAGGAAGTGAACCAGCAGTGCTCCACAACAGTTGCACAACTGCCTGTGTTTACAGAGGAGGAGAAGTCCTTGGTGAAAGGGACTGCAGATTTCTTTGGCCTTTCCCATTACACTGCCCGCCTGGTCAGTGCCGGCACTAACGGGATGTGCACAGCGGGCTACGAGAGCATTGGGAACTTCTCCTTGCATGTAGATCCTTCCTGGCCACAGGCTGCCTCTTCCTGGGTCCATGTGGTCCCTTGGGGATTAAGAAGGCTGCTGAAGTTTGTATCCCAGGAATACACAGGGTCAAAGATCCCAATATACATAGCAGGGAATGGTGTGCCCACAGGAGACACCGGGGATCTCCTCAATGACACTCTGCGAGTGGATTATTTCCGACGCTACATCGATGAGGCCCTGAAAGGTATGGAGAAACCAAATAATTTTATTTTATTTTAATCATGGCAAGTGGTTACTTTAGCCCTTCCATGGTGGTTAACTTTAAAACATCACCACTTGCACAGTGATGTTAGGCCAGCCTCCTGTTGTGTAGGTAATCAGTGTGACTTTATATGCTTAAGCCTGTCTGGTGTGCAGATATGGAGCTCTCCATTCTATTTAGATATTGGAATGCATTTTTTTATATATGGATTAATGTAGCCTGGACCCTAAGTTCAGTCTCTCTGTGAGGACACTGTTCATACACTCCAGTTCTCTTGGAGATGACTGGCCTAAAGGCTTTTGCCTGTAGACCTCTCATAAACTGGGGCTGAGCTGCCTTTCCCATTAATCAAACCTACATGGCAGCAACCACTTCAGACTGGAAATGTCTTCCTAACATTTCTACCTCAATCATTTTGAGAATGTTTAGGTTAGGCTTGTAGAATGTTCAAGTTATGCTTGTATCTTTGCAAGATGTGTACCTTTTGACATAAAAATAGTGTTAGTGGCAAGTTCTGTACTAGCATAGAGAGCTGAGATTTCAAATAGAAATTTGACTGATGCTCTCTAGATAGGCTAAACAATACTGTCAGGAAAACATTAAATATGCTGTAATAAATATGTTGGTGATCAGTGTGTACAGCATTTGATCTGCTTGACCTAGATCTCAACATACTGCTAGAAGTGCTGAATGAGCTACAGAAAACACAATTTAGTGTTGCTGTCAGGCCTCAGCAGAAGAGGATGGACTGCACATGGGAGGGAACTTTTTTTGAATAAGAGAGATTTAGTGCTTTTTTGTAAGCAATGTGAGGAGGGATGCTAGACTTGCCTCTGCTGGTATTGGGTACACAGTTCAGCTAAAAGAAGCTGTCTGTGCTCAGGGAATATGGGCAAGCACTAAATACCTGATTCAAAATCAATGTTTCAGTTTAATTACTGTGTTAAATCTAAAAGTGAACCATACACCTAAATTGATGAAATCTGCTTGAAAACAAGAGCAAAGGGGAAGGGATACCAGAGGCACAAGTGTCCTGTCCTCAGATATCTCTTGACAAATACTTCTTTTCTCACACATTCTAATCATTTCACCAGCTCCTATTACCGTGCTGGCTGCTTTTCCTACCAGATATTCCTAATTGTTAGGAAGTTGTTTTAGCCTTTAAAACCATTTGTAACTGCTTGGCTTGTCACACCTCTCCTTGGCTGTGGTGCTTCTGTAGTGCTGAGCTGTGTTCAGGAAATATTCAGGTGGGTAATTAACAGTGTTTTGTTTCTGTGGCAGCGGTGAAACTGGACGCTGTTGATGTCCGGTCCTACATTGCTCGATCCCTGCTTGATGGCTTTGAAGGCCCAGCAGGATACAGCCTAAAATTTGGGCTGCATCACGTCAACTTTGAAGATAGCAACAGACCAAGGACTCCCAAGGCATCTGCTTACTTCTATTCCAGAGTTATTGAAAAAAATGGTTTTCCATCCCAAGCCTTGAGCAGATCTGCACCAGTGGTGTTTGACCGACCTGTGCCAGCGAAGCTGCCAAGTTTACCAGCATCAGAAGTTCCCTCCAAGGCAAAGGTTGTCTGGCAGAAGTTTTCATCCCAGACTGCCTTTGAAAGAGACATGTATTTCTATGGGACCTTCCCAGAGGATTTTACATGGGGTGTGTCTTCCTCTGCCTACCAGATAGAGGGAGGTTGGGATGCTGATGGCAAAGGCCCCAGCATTTGGGATACCTTCACCCATGTCCCAGGGAATGTAAACAATAACGAAAATGGAGATATAGCTTGTGATAGCTACCACAAGGTGGAGGAAGATATTTACATGCTGAGAGCCTTAGGGGTAAAGAACTATCGCTTTTCCCTGTCCTGGCCTCGAATTTTCCCCACTGGAAGGAACAACTCGATCAACAGCCATGGAGTTGCATACTATAACAGTCTCATTGACGGACTGATTGCAAACAACATCACTCCAATTGTCACTCTCTACCACTGGGACCTACCACAAGCTCTCCAGGACATTGGTGGCTGGGAGAGCACTGAGCTGATTGACCTGTTTGACAGCTTTGCAGACTTCTGTTTCCAGACCTTTGGGGACAGGGTGAAGTTCTGGATTACCATCAATGAACCCAACATCATTGCCCAGCTGAGCTACGGCGAAGGCTTGTTCCCACCCAATGTCAAGGAGCCTGGCAGCGCTCCCTACAGGGTTGCCCACATCTTACTGAAGGCTCATGCCAGGGTCTACCACACCTACGATGCCAAATACAGAGCGAGTCAGGGAGGGGTCATTGCCCTGTGCCCCTTCATTAGCTGGGGTGAGCCAAAGACACCGAGTGACCCCAGGGACATTGAAGCTGCTGACAGGTACCTGCAGTTTTTGGTGGGTTGGTTCACACACCCGATTTTCAAAAACGGGGACTACCCCGAGGTCATGAAGTGGAAAGTTGGGAACAGGAGCGAGCTCCAGAACCTGCCGTCGTCGCGCCTGCCGGTCTTCACAGCGGAGGAGCGCGAATACATCCGGGGCACGGCAGACGTCTTCTGCTTCAACACCTACTCCACCAAAATTGTGAGCCATTCCACAACACGTCTCACGCCCTTCTCTTATGAGTATGACCAGGAAGTTTCAGTAACAGTTGACAGCTCCTGGCCGTCCTCAGCTCTCCCTGACCATCGGCCTGTGGCCTGGGGTCTGAGGAGGGTACTGAACTGGATCAAAGAGGAATATGGAAACCCCCCAATCTATATCATTGAGAATGGCGTGGGGAAAAAGGCCGCATCAGATGTTGATGACAATGCCAGGATATTTTACCACAAAACGTACATTGATGAAGCTTTAAAAGGTACCAGAATTTGCTTTTGTTCTGTGTTTTGTTCTGGTGTTGTGTGTCTCCTCTCTAGATTTCTGGTTACTTAATTCCTCTGAAGAGTACTTTTAAAAAGTGATTGATATCGGTCTTTAAATAGTCTGAACTCAAATAGACATAGTGTTTGATTTTATGATCTCCTTTGCATGGGTGTACTCTGTTTCCTATGAAGCTATGAAGATTCTCTCAATGATCTATTTGACCAGTGCCACCTGTATGAAACTAGCAGCCTGTATGTGCTTGCATGTGAATTCCTTAGGGTTCATTTAACGTGCGATTATGGCGCTGATGCTCCTCTGGTTTTTTTTCTGGTCTTTCAGCTTACAAGGTAGACGGTGTTAATCTGAAAGGATACAACGCTTGGTCTCTGATGGATAACTTTGAATGGGTGGATGGTTATGGTCCAAGGTTTGGATTGCACCAGATTGATTTTGACAACCCCAACAGGCCAAGGACGCCAAAGCGCTCTGCTGTGTTCTATGCTGAAATCATCCGCAATAATGGCATCCCACTGCCCAAGGAAGATGAATTTTTATATGGAGAGTTTCCAGAGAACTTCCTGTGGAGTGTAGCAACTGCAGCTTACCAGGTCAGGAAACTGAGATGGACTCCTGAAGTATCTATGGACAGTTAATTTATTGTATGGCACCAGACAGAATAACAGGCTGAATTCTGCGCTTGGCTGAGACCTAAATTTGGGTTTGCTAATAATTCTTCTCGCATTTTCAATCACAGATTGAAGGAGGATGGAGAGCAGATGGGAAAGGACTTAGCATTTGGGACAAATATGCCCACACTCCCTTGAGAATCGGCAAGGATGCGACTGGAGATGTAGCTTGTGACAGCTACCACAGGATTGAGGAGGATGTGGAGATGCTGAAAAGCCTCAAGGTGTCTCACTATCGCTTTTCCATCTCCTGGTCCCGTGTTCTCCCAGATGGGACCACCAGGTACATCAATGAGAAGGGACTGAACTACTATGAAAGGCTGATTGATGCCCTTCTGGCAGCCAACATTGTGCCTCAGGTAACTACACCCAGTAACTTTCAGGTTACTAAAAAATACCAAACCCCAAATCTGAGCTCAGAGCAACGTGTGTGTTTCCATCCATAACCTCATTCACACAGAAATTGTTTTTCATGGGTTTTAATTACATTTTGTGAAGAAACATGGGGTATTGCATAGGCAAATGAACTTGGAATGTAGGGATGTGTTGAAATTACTACCCAGAAGGACCACAGTAAACTTACTTTTGGCTGTTTCCAATGGCCTTCTTGTCCCTTTACCTTGGAAATAGATTCCACAGGGACCTATGCAGGAATCTTTCAGACACTGAGGTGAGACTGAGTAATGTAGTTCCCAGGATCTTCCTTCTTCCCTTTCTTAGAGATGGATGTAACTTTATTTTTTTCCTGGGAGTCAGGAAGCTCCACTGGTCAGTATTATTTGTCACATACAATGGACAGTGACCTCACCCCTGCATCAATCAGCTCCTTCAACACTGTTTAGTGACTTTGAGCCTTACCAGCCCAGACAGGTGTTCTGGTGGATTGTATTTCAGCTGAGAGTCGGTGCAGGTGCAGCAGTTCTTCACTGATGAGTTCTGGCTGTCACAAGGTGGTTTTTGGTAAAAGCTTCATCTTCACCATTAGGCAGTCCCTAAAGAAACTGGCAAAAATGTATTTTATTGGGGGCATGAGTGATCACTACATTAGGAACAGGTAACTGCAGGTCAAAGCACAGTTTATTTGTGGTGAGAAATGAATCTGAGTTACTATGAGATTGGCTGGTTGAGTCCTTTGTCCTCCTGTCTTTCCCCACAGGTAACTCTCTATCACTGGGACCTCCCACAGGCACTGCAGGACGTTGGTGGGTGGGAGAATGAGACTATAGTTCAGAGGTTTAAGGAATATGCTGAGGTCCTTTTCCAGAGGCTGGGGGATAAAGTGAAATTTTGGATAACTCTCAATGAACCCTACAACACTGCCTATCTTGGCTATGGCACTGGCACAGCTGCTCCAGGTAAGACTGCTGGGCATAGCCTCAGAGCCCTCATGGCACTGTCAGCACAACTGTTTTATGCTGCAGCAGAGCAGTTCCTTGGGGCTTGCAAAGGTAGAACAAGGAAAATGGTGTGCTGTGGTTAGATGGGGTTTGGATTGCTGTGGTGTGCTGAACAGGTCCTTCTTTTACTCTGCCTGTCACCTCCAAGTCTGGATTACACTTGCTGCCTGGAGCAGACCTTATTTCCAGACCAGCTCCAGGGACTATAGAGAAGATTTAGGGCTGAAGGAAGACCCAGCTCAGCAGCAGGGTAGAACCAAAAGAGGGGATGCGAGCTGACCTGAACACACAGCTTTCTGCTTTCCAAACTGGCAGCAGCAGCCTGTTGCTGGCAGTCCATGTCCCACTCCAGAGGGAGGAGGGGGCAATGCAGGGTTCTTCCCATGGCAGCTGCTCCTTCAGCTGCCTCTGCCTAGCACTGATTCCAGCCCAGGGCTGGCCTTGGGGTTGTGCTAACCTGGGAACAGCCCTGCTGGGGCTGGGAGGTGCTGCTCCACTGCCCATGCTGTCCCTGTCCCTGCAGGTATCTCGGTCCGGCCAGGGCGCGCTCCCTACGTGGTGGGGCACAACCTGATCAAGGCACACGCTGAGGCCTGGCACCTCTACAACGAGACCTTCAGGGCCAGGCAGGGAGGGCTCATCTCCATCACCATCAACTCTGACTGGGCAGAACCACGCAACCCACACAGCCAGGAGGACGTTGAAGCTGCCAGACGGCTCATGCAGGTACAGAGAGCCCTGGTCACAGCTCTCCCTGCTGCTCCAGGTGACACCCCCTCCCTTGGGTGCTGGACATGCCCAGAACCCAGGTCAGCATCTCACTGAAGTAAAATGGTGAGGCAGAGGCATCACTGCAAGGAAATGTGTCCCCCTCTTAGAGAGGCTGATCAAGAATGCAACAGAAATGAGACAAAACATGGTTGCAGTGACAAAAGCTTATTAAATTTACTGCTGTTATATGGGCATCTCCTTGTATCTCCATGTGCCTGTTGTAAATTTGAGTATCACCTATAAAGCAGCACATAAGAATGGCTAAATCCCAAGTTTTGATATATGATTTATCTTCCCTTAACTTCTGATTTAGTTTTTTCTAGGTTGGTTTGCTCACCCCATTTTCAAAAATGGTGATTATAATGAAGTGATGAAAAGAAGGATTCGGGAACGAAGTCTGGCCCAGGGCCTGAGCAAGTCCCGGTAAGTGCCCAGGCACACACCTGCTTTTGTTTCACTGGCTGTGCTGAATCATGCTTTTCTTACAGAAATGATACATTTCAATGATTCTTTTCCAATGTTACTGTAAAAAATCTTACTATATCCTCACAGAAAAATTCTAGTGTCTATTTTCAGAGAATCAGAGAATGGTTTGTGTTAGAAGGGACCTTGAAGATCATTTAGTTCCAATCTAGGCAGGGGGGCTTTATCTATTCCCTGTCTTTACCTCTCTTGCAAACTAAATTGATTAATATATCTTTGGGGTAATGAATTGCCGGCTCAGTGACACAGTAACTGCCCTGCATTAGCCACGGTACTTTACCTGATGCTTGTGGTAAATTTAACTTTTCTTAAAACTATGTACTGAACTCATTGGTGCCTCTCAGTTACATTTCTCATTTTCCATTCCCAGTTCCCAGTAAGGAATTTCTCTCCTTCTGTTTGTGGTGCTAGTACCAGAGATCCCAGCATTACCCATGGATTGTGTGCAAAGTGTATTCTCTGTTATCTCTTGCAGACTTCCAGAATTTACTGAGAGTGAAAAACAAAGAATTAAAGGCACATATGACTACTTTGGTCTAAATCATTATACCACAGTTTTAACATACAACCAAAACTATCCTAAGGGTGTTATGTCATATGACTCTGATAGGTAAGAGGTGAATGTAAATTATTGCTCAAGTAAAATCTACACAGCTGGAGCCTGGGTTAACTGACAAGTGTAAATTTATAGCAAAATTTAGGTGTTATAAGCTGTTATAAACCAATACTAGGGATAATATAACCAAGCAGTACCTGAGGTGCTGTTATTTTAACAAAAGTCCAGCAACAGCCTTTTTCTTATAGACATGAGGTGATGAACAGTATTTATCATATTTCCTGCCTCCAATCTGCAGTTTAAACTGTGAGGTGTTATCCTGGTTTATGCATACTGATCCATTTGGTGTTAAACAGGTTTAGGTCCCTCACTGCATTGGGTAAATGTAAGTTCAAAGCCTAAATAGCTAAATCACTTCATGGTTAAGTATAGATTAAGTCAAGATGTTTTATTTAGATACTAATTTCATTTCTCAACCTCAAAAAGTAAACAGTAGGAGCTTACTAGTTTTTGTAATGAGAATTCAGGTAATGGTGTGACCACATGTGGGGATGAAATTGTCTCCTTTCCAAAATGTTTCCACAGGGAATAGATGAAATTGGAAATAACTTTGCTTTGCTGGTACATCCCAGCCCCTAATAGCTTAACCCTCTAGGACAGCGGGCTCATTACATTCCTGCAGGTAATGTCAAGGGCAGTTTTGTGTGCTCAAGCATTATGCCTTGAAAAGCAGAAGCAGTGTTGTAGCATGCAAAGATTTGGAACCAACATCCCATTGGCAGCCACAATGGCTGCTTTGCACAGAGTGTAATTGTAAATGAAAACATGAGAAGAGATTTTTAGGCTGGTGGGCACAGAGCTGCCTGGCAGTGGGACTGGCCCTGAGCAGTGTCCTCCTCCCCAGGGGCGTGGCCACAGTGACAGACCGCAGCTGGCTGGGCTCCGGCTCCCTCTGGCTGAAGGTGACACCCTTTGGGTTCAGGAAGATCCTCAGGTGGATAAAGGAAGAGTACAACAACCCTCCCATTTATGTGACCGAAAATGGGGTCTCAGAAAGGGGAGCCTTTGAATTCAATGACACGTGGAGAATGCATTACTACCGGACCTACATTAATGAGGCACTGAAAGGTGAGAGTGAATATTGACATCTGGTCAGCCAAAGCTCTGGAGAGCAGCACTGGCTTTGCCACAAAAATGATGTGTATAAAGCAATTTGTAAAGAGCTGAAAGACCACTGCTACCACACTTGAAAGTTACAGTCCCATGGGCTTACTGAATCCACTTCCAAGAGCCTTGGGGTTTACCAAAAACTGCCCATAGATAGTCACAAATGTGCCAGGAAAGATGATCTAAAGGAAGAGAACAAACCCTGGGTTTAGTGGGGTATCCTTCAGGTTACTTGGTTTGCTGCACCTGCTGAGAGAGGTACAACTACCTGATAAACTCCTTCTAGTCTGACTACTGCTGTGTCTAAAAACATAATATTTAAAAAAACAACAGTATAAACCCAATGCCCAAATTGGTTTCAGTTACAGCAGTGGTCAAACAACTTCAGGAAAGGGCTTTTTCAGTTTGCTTTTCTGATGTACTGAGAGCAGCCAGGTGTTCAGGCATTTACTGCCTTGCAAAGGCCCCACAAACACTTGTTTAAGCAATGGTTGCATTTTGATGGATTTTCTTCTCTATTCCTAAACCTTTGTTTCTTGTACAAAAGTTCTGACTTGGAGCAGAGAAAAGCAGTGTCCAGTCCTGGGCACTGAGTGAACCTGCTGGGTGCCATGTGTGGGTGTTCTGGAGCACCTTCCTTCCCTGGCTGGCCAAGGGGTGAGCACTGACCTGTTCTCTCTTCTCTCTGCTCCTGCCTGCAGCCGTTGTGCTCGATGGTGTCGATCTGCGGGGCTACACTGCGTGGTCACTGATGGACAACCTGGAGTGGGCAGCAGGTTATGAGGAGAAGTTTGGGCTCTACCATGTGAATTTCTCTGACCCTGCCTTGCCACGGCGCCCCAAGGCCTCAGCCAAGTATTACTCACAGATCATAAACTGCAATGGCTTTCCAGACCCAGCCACGGGCCCACATCCCTGTCTGGAAGAGGAGCCAGAAGGTAAGTGACACAGCAGAAATGGTGCTTGTGTGTTTGCATCTAATCCTAGTCCCAAAAGAGTTCTAGAATCCTAAGGTTTTTAGAGACACCACCATTTTCTGCAATAGTTTTTTAAAGACTGCAGTTAATGTCAGTTCCCTATGCAAAACCAGACTAACAACCAAACCTTGTGCAAGAGCACCTCAATACATGCTTGTCTTAAGAATGTAGCAAAAGTTACTCCATTAGACTTTACTCCAAGAGAACTGCCCAAGATGTTTTCCAAACCACACATATGCAATATTCCCACAAGATTGTTTTAAAAAAAAAAAATGAATACTTTATACAAATCCTCATTTTGGGTAAGGCTTTGGAAATACCAATTCTTTTGTCATTTGTGTCTTCTCCACTGAAGCAGTACAATGAAAAGCAACCAGTGTTAGGTGGGGGTTTGGGAATGAGAACACTCACCTGTGCTATCAGGAATTGCACTGTCAGCCTCAGCTGTGCCTTTACTCTGAGCTAGAATTGTATCAATCCCTGCTCCTGCCAGAGTATTGAAGAGAGGAGTTAAAGGCTGGTGGAGGCAGGGAGCAGCAGTGCCACAGCTGCATGGAACAGGCTCTGCACTAACCCTTCCTCATTGTTTTCCCATTCAGTGACTCCAACAGACCCCACTCCAGGAGCAGCTGACAGCGTGAGCTTTTTGGGATTGGATTTGACATCCCAAGGGGCAGAAATAGCACTCTATGTGCTTTTTGCTCTTTCTATAGTTGGAGCACTGAGCTTGGCTCTTTTTGCATACAAATACGGAAAATTGTCCAAAAGATCACATAAACAAGCACACATGGAACTTAGTAGTAAACTGTAATATTTCCACCTCATAAAATGTTTGTTTGGTTTGTTTTTTCTTTAAAAAAGTCTATACCAACAGGAAAAGGAACTACTGCTTTGCAGTACTGCAGCTTTCTGTCTTGCCTCAGATGCTTCTCCAGCATTTGGTTGTTTTCCAATTTAAAAAGCGGGAGGAAAATTATTTTTCTATGTGACCTGTCTCTTTTGTCCATGGGCATTATTGATTTGATTTCTTAAAGATCAAAATAAAATTGGTTATTCCTATCTGCATATAAAGATTCTGAACATCAGCTGGCATCTGTCCTTGCTTCATCATCATCATCATCATCAACAGTTCTGAAAGGACCCCTGGAAGTTCTCCTGCTTCTCAGAATTTTAAGACAAATTAGTGTCTCTCCTGGTGAAAACTGTTATACTGCAGCTACTGTACAGATTGGATTTTCACCCCCTTTTTCCTTTATTGCATGTACAGTAAGGTCATTTAACCTGGAACAAAATGTTTGTCGGCTGTATTTTAAATTTCAGTGAATGATCCTGCTTGCTTTCCTTGTGATACCAGCACATCAGAGGAACTTCACAAGGTAGTCATGTTTTCTGGAAAATAGTTTATTGAGTGCTTAGGGAATTAAAAACTACAAGGTTTTGCTTGCAGTTGCAGAAGCAAGAAAAAAGTTAAACATAAATTAGTTACCTGATTTGCTACTTATAGTGCTTCTGAAACCCTCATTTTAATCAGTCATTGTCTGCCATGACCTTTATATGAATATATCTGGCCCTTAAATTTATGTAGCAGAATATTTATAGATTAAAAAGTGCCTTTCTATGGCATAGGGCAATATTTATGAAAGCTGATGGAGATTTTCAGTCTTTTTACTAGGTTTCACCTACACCCACTTGATTTTTTCTGGCATAAGTGACTTTATTCCATAATCCACCAGGAATAAGAATTAAGTAATTCAGTCAGTGGAAAATAAGCCCCACTTGTCCAGAAGCTTTAGTTGACAGATCAAATAAGAGAAGGAAAAAAAAAAGCAGCCAGATAGTAACTGCAGTTACTCAAAACTACATTTGTTGTGTAGAATTTCCATTCCAAGTATTGTTTTCATCTTCTCCATCATCTTGAGTCCTCAGTCTATATATTTTGCCTTCTTTTTTGAAGTCTTCCCCCCGCTTTTCCACTACTCGTTTCCTGACTGCTTGCCTAGGGCACAAAGAACAGTGAGGTTTGACAGTTTCCTCAGTAATAATTACACAAGAGAAGCAGCAAATGCAATAAACACAAAACATCCATCCTTCTCTTATCCTCAAGAATAGTTTTCTTCAACCCTTTGTTTCCTTGGCAAGCAATACCCAGGTGAAAATTTGTCATTTAGCAGTCAGACAGAGTGGCAGACTCTCACTTTCCCTGTCATTGAAGCAGTAAGTGGCTTCTTCACCAGAAACAGCTGAGCAGCTCTCCTGGTACATGGGAGATCTCATTCTCTAGGCAATACAAAACCTGTCAAAACCAGACTTCATCTGCTTCTGTTTCTTGAACAACCATCCCCTAACAGTTTGATATCTCATTTTTAACATTTTTATCTTCCAAACAGCATCAGCTGAAGTGAAGCTCACCTTTGTAGTTACAGCTGAATTCCCTATTCATAAATAACTGCGAGACAATGCTGTTCCTACTGTGTAATTGGGAGTTCAGTTCCCCACTGCAAGATTAAAGCAATTGCAGCAAGAGGCTGGAGAAACAGCTGCCTGAAGCACTTTGCCTTACCTGCTTTGCTCGAGGCTGCCCGAGGCTGAGGGAGCTGAGTGCTCCTGCTGGTGAGCTGATCTCACAGAGGGCTGCGAGGGGGGTGGGCTCGTAAACAGGAAGTTGCTAATGAATCTCCAAACCGCTAGGAGGGGGTAAAGGATTGTGCCCAGGAACTTCCACAGATCGCTGCCCGAAGCCTGCACAACAGAAGTCGCAGGTCTTCCCGCCTGTCAGGAACACACCAAGCAAAGCTGTCAGGTATTGAAGTCCTGCTCTTGTAGACAGAGTATTTCAGGCATCCTTAGACAAGTATCTAAGACAAGTCACCATTTATCAGAGAAACTGCTCCAAATCAGTCCTGACAAAAACCAGAGTAATTTTGCAATCTTTAGACAAAGAAAATCCCCAAATTCAAGCCAAATAATTCATGGCCAACTAACAGCAAGTATCCAGCTACTGTAGTGCTGTTTGAAAAATCAGACACCAAAACCCATCACCTACCGGCAGCAGCACTACTGAAGCACTGGGTGCCAACTCGAGTTCCAGTAACTTCTTTCCATAATCTTCTTTGGTAAACTCCCTCCTGGGAAACATTGTTGCCAGTGAAAAATTGCCGTAAGTGTTACCAACCGTCTGTGAAGCACATAAAGAAAACATTTTATTTATGACTGCTCATTTTCAAACAACTGCGTATTTGCCAGCTGAGTATACCTTAACAAGAGTTTTGTATCAAACTATCAATCATCCTCAAAGTAGGAGATGAAATATTGTTCATTTTTCTCTATATCTTACTAATACACACTGCAGCAATCCAAAGGCACTTGATGGCACTGGAGAAGGCTGCTAAAACTCCCTTCAAATACCCAATAAGGAAAGGAGTTGATGACAACTCCACCACCATAACAACTACTTGAGGCTCAACAAATCATAATCAGCACCTAGCTGAGAAACAAAATGCCCATATTACCTGTGCAGCAAACTGCCTGGCTTCTTCTAGCCGTGCTTCAGATGGGAACTGGTTGGTGAAGGAAGATCCATCGGGGAGGCGGAACTGAATCCTGGCTATTGCACTGTGGGACAGGCATTGGGGTCAGTCAGGACATGAACACTCACAGACAAAGGCTCCTGGGCTTTGAGCTTGGTACTACTGAAATGTGGCAGAGAGGGACAGTCATGCTGCCCAGGGCAGTGCAGAAGGGTTGTAAGATGGAATTCACAGTGAAGAACCACCTGCTGATCTCAATGCATCTCTTCCACAACTCCATATAAGGTTCCCATAGGTTTGGATAATTCTTAAACCAGCAGCGCTGGGCAAAGCAGGAGACAGCTCTGACATGGGCACTGATGGCCCCATCGCAGCCTTGCTGAATCCAAGCCATCCACACACAGCCCCTGGATCTGCACCAAGCTCCCCAGCAGTGCTGGCATTATCCAGTCATTCTGCCCAGGCATATCTTTGGCATTCTCACCTTATCTAGTACCCCACCAAGCTCCATTATACTGGTATTTAAATCAAAGCTCAGACACAAAACAGCTCTTAACTAACTAAAATAACACACCAGTAAAGGTGGTCAGTGTTTCATGATCATGAATGTCAAAAAGATGAAAGCTCTCAAAGAGCATCACGTTCATGTAAACAGCTGCCTTTAATGTCACTACTTAAACAGCTCAACACGGCAACATGTTGTCAAGAGATGAGGAGATATATTAACCCCTTTAAAAAAGTTTCTTTATCTCTCTCCCCCAAAATACACACTTTTGTCTCTACTGCAACTCACCTTCGCTCCCTTTGAGCTGCCTCTTTTCTGGCCTCTATTTCAGCCTGTTTAGCCTGAAGAGCTGCAGCTTTTGCAGCTTCTGCTTCTTCCTTCGACTTTGCAAAGCGAGCTGCCCTCTCAGCACGATCCTGTGAAGGATCAAAGAGAAACCTTAATTGTTAACATAACTTGTTGCTTAACATTCATTAGACAGCTGTGATCTATGCTCATGAACCAACTGCACAGATACAAACAGACCATATGGAGAAAAGACAGTGGAACTGCAAAGAATTATTCAGTGCCAAACTGCACAATCTCGTGTCATGAGCCAAGATGACACTTCTCACTGAGTCACTTCCCACAACCAGTTGTTAATAGATGATCTTCCCATGCAAGCTCAACACTCCAGGGAAGATAAAGGCAAAAACCTTACAATGAGTTACACACCTGCAATTCTGAGTGTTCTATACCAAAGCCTAATAATGAGGAAGAATTTCAGTTGTTATCTACTGTTTACATCCATATATGCACACACATATATATACTAACTTGGAAAATAATCCTCCTCACCATTCTGAGAGCAGTGTTCTTGTGTATTTTCTACAATTAAATACTCCCTGTGCTTCTCTTTTAGCACCATGCCTAAATTGCAATTATTTTTACGTTTATATGATAATTCTCCACTAGACTCAAGCAATATGACAGAAATGTTTGTTCATATAGAATTGTGAAAATGAAAGCAGAAGTTTCATTTCATACACAGGAAATGCCATATAAACCCCAAACACAAAAATCATTACTATACAAGGCTAGTGGATTCCAAATGGAAAAATGAATAATCTTTCAAAGCCTCAGCAAATGAGAAAAATTATCATTTTAGTACACTGTGAGAGAGAGAAGCAGCACACTCTCTCCCAAAATGCAAAATTTACCATTGCAATCTGTTGCCTTATGCGCTCTCTGGCAGCCCTCTCCTCTGCCTTTTCTCTGTTCCTTTCCTCCAACATGCGTTTGGTCAGTTCTTCTTCCTGTCGTCTTTTGTACTCCAACATTTCTTTGCCAGTTTTCCTTCTTTCAATTTCTTTCTTAATTTCCTTCTGAATAGAGAGATATAAAAATTGAAGCACAAAATTGCCTCAGGCAAGAGAAAAGACTGAGGTATGTTTGTGTAAGAAGGAATTAATTATTTATGATTTATTCAAATAAGGGTTAAAAAAAACCAAACCTGCAACAGCAAGAGGTTTTACATTTTTGTGTTACCTGTTCTTCTTCTTTCCTTTTCTCTTCTCGTCTTTCTTCAAGCTTTTTTGTTAACCTAAATTTAAGAATAGAGTCAAAAGTCTTATCATTGCAGTATTTTCAAATGTTAATGGAGCATTTGCAAACCCAGGAGAACACATGAAAATGAGCTGTAGCACAGTGCTAATAGCTCATGTACCAGCAGTGATTCATTCCCATGCGGGTGCACCTTCCATGCAAAGGGCAGTGGTGATTTCACCACCTCCTTTCTCACTTTAGAGCTGTTCTAACCTATTCCTTTTGTCCCTTTTCCACTCGTTAAATGAAGATTCCTGCATTTTCCTGCTGTCGAACCAACTTATGAAGATATACAATAAGCAAATACTATTTATGATCTGTGGTAACAGAAACACTAAATCTCAGTCTCTTTTTAGCTATTTAAGCCATCTGGTTTCTTCTGCACATCACCTCCTAAAATGGAACACAAGTAATACAGAGCCCTGACATAGATGCATAAGCATCTGTCTCAGCTATTCAGAAAAATGCCTCAGAATAAAGATTAGCTTAAAAGAACAAAGTAAATTTCTAAATACAGATTGGCAATAAAATCCCAACATAACTGAAGTCTGGGGAAAGGGCAGGCATGACCCAATGTGAAAAGCTGTATAATCAGAAAAATGTATGGTAGCTGTTCAAAAGTGGTGATTACCACAGAGCTTGGCCTCTTTCTCCCCTTGCAAACAATGCTGAAGATAAATTATGCATTATTTTAAAAGGATCACTGATAATTATATTAAAATATTGACTGCATTGTCTTATCAGTGGTGAGTAAAAAATATACCTTTTGTCTAATAACTTTGGAAGAAAACTAAAATAAGTATGAAAAAGATTTAAAATATATTTTAGCATTATAAATATTCCCATTTGCTAAACATGTGTTATGATTTTAGACAAGATATTTCAAATATCAATTACTTACTAAAAACAAGTTTATAAACAATATCCCATATTTTAAAAAAATTATAATGAATCAATATGTTTTGAGCCAGGTGTTTCAGATCACCATACTTCAAAAAACTGAACTCAAGTCATTACTGTTCACTGATCAAAACATGAGTCTCAGAATAGGATTCCACTGACTTTTCCACTATCCCTAAACTAGAAACAATCACCAAACCAACAAGAAGAAATAAGATGACAGCTCTATACAAAACCTAGGTTGGCATTTTATTGCACCAGTTTCCAGTGTTTCAATTAATTCAAGAACCTGCAGCAAACATATCCTCTCTATTGAAGTTATATCAAAGGTGAACACTTAGAGTTTTCCAGATTACCTCTTTCTTTCAAAGTACATGAGGAATTATATTAGTTAAAAACCTGGTTTGGTATCAGCCCTAGTATTGTCAGAGACATGTAACAGAACTAAGACCACATAAATATTTGCCAGATGACAACAGATGAAGGACCAAAATCCTGTAATTAAATATGTTTGTTAAAAAATCCCAAACCAACCCGAAACCCAACAAAGCTGCCTCCTGAGAAACAAATACAATACATTAAGAAGTCTGCAAAAAAAGACTTGCCTTTCTACTTTGAGTGTAAGATCATTCACAGGCTGAGCATCATTTGCTTGCTCATCTGCAGAATTAGTTGTTTCCTGGCTTGCTTGAGCTGAATTTGCTTCATCTTCAAGGGGTTTACAAGAAAGCAATGCATAAGAAAAAACCAGAAAAGGTGCATTTCTTATCATAACAATCATCAGGCTCATTGCTAGCCACAATTTGCAGCGACTGGGATATCTCATACAGGTTCTGTTACTTGGACTCCCCCCTCAACAATTTGGTTTCAGGTTACTAAGCCAAAAAAATCCTTAATAGAACCCTTTTTCAGGAAAGCATACACAATTTTATTGAGTTATAAACTCAACAGATTCCTCACTTATTAAAACTAAGCAGAATGACAAGTTATCCTTCCCTCTAGACTTGCACAAAGCATTCTGGAATATCCCACATTTTTCCTCAGCGAGTCTGCTCAATATATGGCCTTTTATGTACCATCATGTAACAAATGAAGACAAACCATTTCCAAAGCAAATGAGGTGGCATTTGAGGTGGCAAGAACACTAACCATTACCAGCAGAAGATGCTAATGTCTCAGGCATGAGAGGCTCAGCAGAGTCACAAGGCCCTGCTCTGGATTCTGCACTTTCTGGAGCACCATCAGACTGAGAGGAGGGACAGGGAGCAGCTGCCTGAGTGCCGTTCTCCACAGGCCGCCCTTTCCCCGTGTGCATCTAAGAAATTGGGAAGAGAGAATGGAGCCTATGAAAGTTCAAGTATTTTTCACAGGTTAAAAAAGGTCAAGACTAAATTATTAGTGAAAAATCAGCCCTATTGAAAATACAAATCTAGAATTATCACATATTGTTTAGTATGGTACAATCATGCATTTCATATATTTTTCTAATTTTAGTCTTGCACTTGAAATCAAAGTGATAAAGCAATGTACACTTGTATATAATTTTATAAATCCACATTACAGAACAATATTACATAACCACATTATAAGCTGAAGAGTAATCCCTTTAAAGGTGAGTTGTCACATTTTGTCATTCCAGTTTAGAGCTCTTGACACATTTCTCCAGTACTGTGGGTTTGTTTACACAGGTGATCTAAACAAAACAAAAATGAATGCAGCACATGTTCACAGTGCTTCAGTGTGTACTGAACCCAAGGTTGCAGATTTTATTGTTGTAACTCACTGGTTCTGCTTCCACCAGTAACTGCCAAAGGCACAGGCTAAGGGCCAGGGCCATCACTGAACTGAGCATTCCCAGCTCCAGCTGAAGATGCAGCCTGTCAGCATTACCTGTTTGACTTTATGGATTCTGGTAACGAGCTCCTCCACAGAAACGCTGCCAGCAATGACTTCCAAAGGGATTCCATTGTCTCCTATGAAAAAGCTGGATGGGACACACACCACAGGATCTGCACAGGCAGTTAAGGGCAGTGAAAGGCAGGAGGTGACACAGAGTAACTTCACAGGGCACAGCAGCCCTTCCTACAGCTTCTAGCCCAGTGCTCTCATCTCCAACTGCTCACCAGCAGCCAGGGCCAAGGGAGGAAGAAAGAAGAAGATGCTGGGAAACATTACAGGCAACTGGTAAGCATTTCTTCTTTTCTTTTTATTGGTTTAGGCCAAAGTATTTTTCTCCAACTTTTTAGGCAACTGATTATGCATTGACTTGAGAATCTTTTGTTTTAGTGTCAGACAACATCTTAAGTAGACAGTTCTGAACTCGTGAGCATGAAGATATCCAAGTTAAGAATTCCCAGCATCACACAGAATGAATGAGCTGTGAGCAGTGACCTCCTTGAGGCAGCCAGGGCTTTACCTGCCTCCACACCTGTGCATGTGACAGACCCAGCCACTGCTTCTTCCCCCTCCTCTGCACCTCTGAGCCCCAGCTCATCATTTAAAGCATTTTTTGTTTGTTTTCTAATGCTAATTAGTAGGACCAAGAGGTTATTTAGATTACATAAAGCTTTAGATAATTTTATATTTAGAGAATTACATAGGATTAACATAAAAAAACCCAATTTGCTCACTTTCTCTAATAACTGACAGCTAGTTGAATACACAGATGGTATCTATTAACATAGTTTATTGCATAGTTTTGTGCCAAAATAAGTATTTTCAATAGCATTGCTTGTAAGTATTTGTCTTAAGAAGGGTATTAACTTTTAAAGAGCAATTATCTGTAATCATAATGTAGCATCTAAACAGATCTCAAAGGATACAAATTTGAGAAAACTGCAGGCATGCTTCACTGTTTAAAAGAAAAGATTCATTTAGGAGTAGCAATCATTTTGCAACAACTTCAGATTAAGTCTTTCATCATAAAAATAACTGTCCTACAAAACTATTTAAATACTTGAGAGAACACTAAAAGCAAATTTGCACTGCATCTTATCATTAGCATTTTGCAAAAGTGTTGACATGGTGACAATCCTTGGTTATCACAGTTGACTACATAAAATTAGGAAAGCAGTGCTAAAAGGCAAGTCAGGAAAAAGAAATCTAGTCTATTGAGCACAAATAATGTAGTAAATCTAATAAAATGTCTATAGAGCATTTCAAAATAATACCATTTGGGGAAATGTCAGTGCACTTTGTGTACATGGAGTGGAACACAAACATTAACAAAAATAGCTGAGTAATTTACCCAGGAGCTTAAATGCTTCTCCATTCTATGTGCATACAATGGAGGCAAACACATTTGCTCTGGGGCTTTACAGATTTTTATCTTTCTGAATTCATGAAAGGTTTTTAATTCATTATGTAACTTGGCAAACGAAGAACTGCCTCTAGCACTTGCATTTTTAATAGCATTTTTGTGTCTCTTCCAGTTGAGAAAGGGCAACCTCAAGCATTCTATTACTAGTACTGGAATACAGTCTGAAATACTCAATGAGTATGTGCAGAATTGACATTTTCTCAGGCTTTAGGGACTCCAGGAGTACTGAATTCACTTCAGTTCTGGAACCCTGTATTTAAACTACCTCCTATCAAGGTGAGGACTTCAAAAGCCTCTTACTCTCATCATCATCAATGAAAGACTGTATAAGAGACAGAATTAGAATAGGCTCAAACCTTTTGGTGTCAATTTTAATAGCAACAAAACCATCTGATGCAGCTTCAGTCACCTTCTCATCTTCCCACCTTGCAGCCATCTCAGTAGATTGTTCATCTTCACCTGCAAGACACAGCACACACATGAGTTAAACCCACCACAAATTGCTGCTTCTGCCCTGATTTTACCTTTCCTTCAATCCCTTGGATTCACCTTTGTAAAACACTCTAGGGATTATTTTCAAGTCAGTTTATAATTATTATTTTTAATAATCTGGAGACAATTCACTCCAGCTGGTTCACTTTGATATGTCAAAACTATCAAAAAACTGTTCTGCTTGCCCTTCATAACTTTAATTATATATTAGTACATCAGCTGCTAGTAGGTAAACCTATGGTCTTCACTCCCTGTAAATACATAATTCAGCAGGTAAGGTTTCACAGTTTGACAGTGTAAAACCAAGAAACATTTATTTGCAAACTATTTATAACTTAGTTTTGTATTCCACTTCCTGACATTAACAGTAACAGTATGATGGGAGGAAAAGGTGTGAGGAGCACAGAACAAGAATAACAAATGCAGAGGAGATCCTTGGATAAGAGAAACTGAAAAGGTGTTCAGGGGCCACAGATTCAGAGGTGTTATTTTAATCAGATGAAACAGATCAATCATACATTTATCTCCTAAAACACCAGTTTAGTGAGGGTGTGGGTTAATAAATAGATTCTGATGAATATTAACCATCTTTCAACAAGTACACTGGCCTGCAACCATTTCTTTATCTTCAATCTGTATTAGTTCCTAGCAGCTTGGAATGCACTGCAGCCTTGATAAAGAATCCAGTCACAAGTATAGAAGTATAGTAGTCCATTATTCAGTGACAACAACAAACCACTTGTTTGTTTCATCCCAGTTGCCATTCCATGCAATATTTTTGACTTGTTCAAGATCAGGAGTTACATGTGGAATCTCCCAGTGAAGTGCTGCTATCTGGTCACAAGGCCTCTCACAGGGGCATGTATCAAAAATACAATTTTGGAAAAGTGGTTTCAACCACGTGTCTCAGTTTTCCCTGGTAATTACTGGAGCAAGTAAGAAAGCATCTACCTCTATTATTATTCTTCTGCATAAGCAAGCAAATATTTAGGCTATTTTACGTGGGAACTTTCCTCCTGCTTTAAGTGCAGTGCTTCCAAGTGTGGTCAGTGCAGCTGTTGTGCCCAGAGCAGCTCGGCCTCCTCTCCTGTTTCCAAGTGCTCCCTGGCAGGCAGCTGCTTCACCACACACTGTTTGTAAGGACATGTGCTCATCTGATTAGGCTACTAAAAATATCCAAATACTTGCCTAACACTAACTTTTCCACACAGCCAACTGCTGGAGAAAAAAGAATGCTGAAAGACACAAACAGGGCAGAGGCTGCTCACAGTAGAGTCTGAGAGATGACTGAATGAAAGTGCTGATAGCTCACATTTTATAAAGCTCTGTGCCATGATGCACTGATTAATATTGTCACTACCCACTGAACAGTTGCTTATTCTCATACATCTTTGTTCTGATAACACTTTCTCATTTAGGGGTTACTGTCGGTTTCTCAGCTGTTTCAAAGACCTGGAAAGGCTCGAGGTGGCCTTGGACAGCCCGTGCTTCAAGGACGAGAAGAGACTTCAGGTTTTTTCTCAGTCTCAGGTGTTTATTAATTGTTTATCTAAAAGATTTTCTCTCGGCCCGACAGAGTCTGCACAGCAGCCAGCCATGAGCACACTGAGAGCCCCCGGGGCGGTCACTTATCTTTATACCCAAAATTACATATACAATATTTATCAATTTTCCCCAATACCTTTTACCCTTATTGACCAGTGCCCTTTTAGTAATAACCAATCCCAAAGTGCCAACATCACCACAGAAGATGGAGGCCAAGAAGAAGAAGAAGAAGGACAGGACACGCCCCAATTCCTCCATCTTACTTCTCTAGACCCCCCTGTACAGAAATCTTAAACCCTGTGTTTTACACTCTAATTAACCCATCCCTTCACCATTCACCCAGTGAAATCCTCCCATCCTCATACAGGTGTCATCTCCCGTGTAGGATCAAAGTCCAGCCACCAGACACTGCTGGCAACATTCCAGGACCTCCGAGCCCCCCAAGGGTGGTCTGGGTCACTCTGCACATCAGTCCTGAGGTGCTGAGATCCCACAGGTTACGGTTCATTTATTACAGTTTGTAGCAGTAATTATATCCTGAAATCAAAACTGCCAGGTGACAGGAAAAACATTAGAAAAGTCAAGAGGTCAAGTGCAGCAGAATTTGACATAATTAATAATTCTGCACTGAGCCAGCACAACAGCCTTAGAATTCTAGATCCCAAACCTCTCAGATTTCTTGTTTCTCAAACAAAAACATTACTCTATTTCACTTAGTGGAATGATCTGTAAACAAGTCAGTCACACTTCCTCATCTCTTAAACCTGATCAGGTAAATCTACATAGTGAAAACATAGATCATTTCTCAAATGATTCACATACTGGACAAGACTCTTTTTCTGCAACAATTTATTTCCTGTATGAGGAACTTAGTCAAAACCATCACAGGCTGTCAGAAGATTTTAATTCCCCTCAGCACACAGTTATCAGGGAAGTGTTTTCCTTTCAGAAGGAGAGAGAAGCCCAACTTATTTCTCCATGTCCAACATTTCATAACTACTCAGTAAGAGAGGATTGCCATTCTGGAAATGCCAGGAAGCCAGGACATTAAACCACTCACCTCCTCCTCCTCCTCTGCAGCATTTCACTTCTTTAACTTGCACAGTGCCTTGATACATCTTGGCTACAAATAACTAACAAACACTAACAAACTTATGTGTGCAAATCACCATTTTGTCAAAAAATTAGTAAAATAATAAAGTTATGAAGAAAGGGAGGAGGGTTTCTACAAACATTATTGAAACAAAACAAACATTTTCATTTAAACCTTTTTATTGTCACACACATACCATTTCATTTTTTCACTCTGAAAAGCACTTTTTATGAGTGGCCTGGTATTTTAATGATCAGAACATGTCTAACCTTTGGAAAGATATAAAATAATCTGCAACACCTCAGTCAGAACAGAGGAGGGTTTGTATCAAATGAACTACCAAGTTTAGGTTAGTGACTGAAAGGATTAAAGGCTACAAAATCATCTGCAGAATAGATACCAACAAGATACCAGGCATGTTCATAAAATCATAATATATTCTGGGCTGGGAGGGACCCAAAAAGATCATTGGGTCCCTCCCAGCCCAGAGGTCCCACTCCTGGCCCTGCACAGGACATCCCAAAAATCCTCCCACGTATATTTAGAGAGAGCATTTCCCAAATTCTCCCTGAACTCTTCCCTGAGGAGCCTGTTCCACTGCCCAACAGCCTCTGGGGACAGAAGCTTTTCCTGATATGCTGCAGCTCCCCTGCCACAGCTTCACACCATCCCCTGGGGCACTGCACTCCAGACCTGTTTCACTGCCAGGAATGCTCTCCCTGTGCCATCACTCCATGGCACAGAGTAACTCGTGTGCTCCCCAAACACAACCCCCCAACATCTCACCTCAGTATTTCAAAGCAGTTTCCTGAGGCAGACCTGCTTCACCTCATGCTCTCTGGGGAGAATGGAGCAATCCCTTTCACTGCAACTTCCCATGAGTTCATCTTTAATACCTTACACCATCCTGTCACCAGAATGTGCCGTGAGGGTTTTAAACACTGAGCTCAAAATGCTGGGATTATGGCTTAAGGAGAAACCTGCTGGAACAATGCACACTTACAATCACAAATGCCACCTCATTTTTAAGATAAATAACCACATTATTCCTTGCTTGACAAGAAAATATTCTGGAAGCAGAAAGAATAATTAATTTCTTCATTTTCTAGAGAAAATGTAAGTGAAGTGCAGAGGAGAGGGAGAGTGGAACAGGCAGATGGTGGTGGAAACCAGACACAGATGGACAAATCTGTCCAAACAGAATTTCCTATCCTAGTTTTTGTCAACTGTACCTAACAGCTATCCTACACAATACAATTTCAATTTCTCACATTATTTTTCCCTATATATTATTGGATGAAGTGTACAGAACCAAACACTGCTGAAGGCCTGCTCTCCAGGTGCTTTCAAATGCCTGTGTCCAGTAGGAAGTGTGGGGTGTAAAGGCTCAGAGTTACCATCACTGTGCAGTGTGAAACACATTTCTACCCAAACAACAAACCCAATCTGTGCTAACACAAAACCAGACTATTCTTCCAGCACTCCACATCCTTCAAACACAGCTGCTTCCACACACACTGAGAAAGTTCGTGGGCTTCCCAGCTGCCTCTGCCAGCACATGCAACAGAACAGTGCCATGATCAGCTCTGGCACAGGTCAGCTGCCCTGATCCCACGGTGCCCAGGGTGGAGCAGATGTGGGCAGAACTCTCCAACTTTTCCCTTTCAGAGATGTGCCTGGCTAAGTCATGCTCTGCCTTCTCCAGGGCTCATAGGAACAAACAAAACAAATCCTCACAGCACACACTGTGACAAAACTAGGTTACATCCCTGCAACCATAAATGTATCTCCCCTCTGTATCTACATATTCCTACACCTACCTAGTCAGCATCAGAATCTAATGGGCCCCGTTTTGTGCAGAACTTATGTTTCATAAAAAATACTGGACATAAGTTACAACATGCATTTCTCCCTGATTTATGTATCAAGCTGAAAAACTACTGAGAGGCCCACCAAAGTCCCTCTGTCACTGCCCTCCTCAGCTGGGCAGGGGAGAGAATGTAATAGAAGGTTCATGGGAAGAGATAAGGATAGGGGGAGAACACTCACGTGTAATCTTTGCAGGGAAAACAGACTTGACCAGGGAAAAAAAATTATTTAACTTATTACTAATCAAAAATTAGAGCAGAATCATGGGAAATGAAAACAAATCTCCTCCCACTCTTCCCGCAGTCAGTTCCTCACACCTTGTCCCTGCTGCTCCTTCCTCCTCAGGGGTTGGACTCCTCACACTCTTCCAGCATGGGGTCCCTCCCAAATTGTGCAATGTGATTCCTTCTCAAGGGCTGAGCTTCTTCATGAACTGCTCCACCCCGTCCCTTACTCCAACACAGCCCAATCTGTGCTCGGACAAGACCTTGATTTCTATCAGTACGTTTATTAGCCAGCAGAAAATGCTGTTCTCCAAGTACATGGAGAGCTGTGTTAAAGGAATTTAACTGCACTTTGCTGCTCACATCCCCTTTGGGAGTGAACTTGTTGAAGCCACGTGAGTCCCACAGTTCAATAGTTCTCAAGGGAACGACACCGAGTCACACATTCAACATTGTTACTGTTTCTTGAGGCACCCGAAAATCTTCAAACCACGAGCACGGAAGGCAACAGTAAAATCTTAAGAAACAACGCACACAGAGATACGCAAAAGCTAAAAAATAAGTTAAAGAGCTTGTCTAATCACAGAATATCACAGTTTCCATCGTGTTGGAAAAGGCCTCTGAGACCATCGAGTCCAACCTATGACCAAACCCCACCTTGTCACCAAACCACGGCACTGAGTGCCACGTCCAGCCTTTCCCTAAACACTCCCAGGGATCACAGCACCGCCTGGACAGCCCGTTCCAGTGCCTAATCACCCGTTCTGGGGAGAAATTCCTCCCAATATCCAGCCTAAACCTCCCCTGGCGCAGCTCAAGACTGTGTCCCTCTTTCCCATCTTTTTTTCATAGAGAAAGGCAGCGTACACAAGACGATGTGAATTCCCACAGGTTCCAATTACGGTGTTATGAAACACGCGCTGTCGGTACGAGGAACGGAAACAAAACACAAGGAGCAGCCCGGAGAGCTGCGCCGGCGAGAATCGGGTGCAGGAGCGCAGAACGGAGGGACGGCGGCACCTCGGACGGGCGGGGGCCGGACACCGACACCGCGGGCTGGGGCTGACACAGCACAAATCCCGCTCGGCGGGAGGGGCGGCGGGCGGGACACGGCCGGGAAGGCGCTGCCGGGCCCTGCCGGCGGGGGCGGCGGGCGGCCCCGAGACGTACCGTACCGTACCTGCCACGAACACGACGAAGACGGAGCTGCGCTCCTTGGCGGCGGCGATGGCGGCGGGGACGGAGCCGCCGAACCACATCGTGGGACCGCCGGGACCCGCCGCCCTCAGCGACACCGGCACCGCGCCTGCGCCGCCGCCGCGCCAACCGCCCCCCGCGCGCCTGCGCGCGCCGCCGGGCGCCGCTGGCCCCTGATTGGCGGCCGCGAGCGGCACGCGCCACGCCCGCCCGCCCCCTCCCCGACGGCGCGCGGGGGGCGGTGGCGGGTCCGGCCCCCTCAGCCCGGCGCCATCTTGGCCGTGTAGCCCGGGGCCGGAGTGTTTCCACGGGCGGCATCGCCCCGTGCGCTGCTCCGCTGCCAAACGGGCTCGGGCCGTCAGGAGAGGCGGCGGGAGCTGCCCGAGTTTAGGCCAGGGAAGGGAAGGCTGAGAGGGGATCTCATTTATACGCGTCCTGTGTGGAGCGGCTGAGGGGGCGTCCCAGCCTGGCGCAAAGGGGGCTCCGGGAGACCCTGCTGCTGTCTGCAACTCCCTGACAGGAGGGTGGGCCACGTGTGGGTCGGGCTCTTCTCCCACGGAACCAGCGACAGAACGATGGGGCAGAGCCTTAACCTGCGCCAGGGCAGCTTAGGTTGGACATCAGGAAGAGTCTCTTCTCAGAAGGGATGTTTTGACATTGGAACAGGCTGCCCAGGGAGGTGGTAGAGTCACGGTTCCTCTCGGTCCTTGAAGAAAAGCTGGATGTGGCACTCAGTGCCATGGTGTGGGTGATGTGGTGTTTGGTCAGTTTAAACTCGGTGATCTCAGAGCTCTTTTCTAATCCAGTTGACTGTAATGCAGAATAAATACCTCAAATAGAATATAAGTATCTCAAAGTCAGGTACCAAGAGGATGATGCCAGACTCTTTTCAGTTGTGCCCCATGACAGGATGAGGAGCAATGGGCATAGACTAAAATACAAGGAATTTCACCTCAGCATGAGGAAGAGCTTTACATTGCAGGTGGAACAGGGAGGGTGTGGGGTCACCCTCTCTGGAGACTTTCCAAATGCACCTGGACACGTTCCTGAGTCACTGCTCCAGGTAACGCTGCCTTGCCAGGGGCTTGGACAGGGTGATATCCAGAGCTCCTTCCAACCCTGACAATTCCATGATTCTGTGAGGTAGCTGCCAGAACAAGGGGCACCTCCTGTATCTGGGGCTGGAGGACTGATGGCCACAGCCATCCCTGCCCCAGCGCCCACCCTCAAAGTGGGTGGAAAGTGATGGAGGAAACAACACAAATGCCTGTTAAATAGAACAAAAATAGAGTATGGTGTGCATAGATCCTCCATGAGAGGCAGGAGGTGAAGCCAGGACATGCTCCGTGCTCCCAGGCCTTGTGAGGGATGGCAGCACAGGCAGCAAGGCAGGAGGATGCCTTGGTAGACATTTCACAGCAAGTGGGACAGCACAGTTGATGTCAGAGTGCTCTGATGGTTACATTCTGGACAGAACACTGCTCTTGAGCTCTTCTAAAACACCCTTAGGACTGTGACTGTGTGCACTGGGTAACTTGCTGGGGCAGGTACTCAAATATTGAAAGGCCAGAAACCACACTGTCTCTCAGTCTGGAAATCTTCCACTGTTGTACCTTGTGTAACTGGATAATACCAACTAAAAAATCCTGCAGACTTAGAGTGAAAAGGAAGCAAATCAGTGTTGACAGCAGTGTACAGAGTCTGTTTTACCTCTCCCAAGATGCAGCATGTGGAAATGGTGTCAGTAATCCTCACTGGGTAGGCTTTGCATGTGTGTCATGCCTCTGCAAGTTTCTTAAAGAAATACCATCAGAACATGTTCCTGAGATGGATTAAAAAAAAAAAATCAGATATTTTTGTATTTTCTTCACGATACAAAACAGATTTAAGGGCAATGCCAAAGGTTGGATAGTATCAAACTGAATTTGTTTTTGGAGATCAACAAAGAGACATCTCTGTTACACAACTGCATGTGTAGCATGGGAGGAAGAGGTTAGGTTGTAAGGTGTATCTTGAATTCTCCAATAAATTTGGATGTGTTGCACTAATTCTCTTGGCATTTCCAGCAGCTGTAGTTTGCATTTACTGCATCTGATTTGGAACCCTAAGTTGGAAGCCAGGTTTCACGAGACAGGTGAGTAAAATGTTGAACACTGTGTGTTTTGAAAATTATTTTCAAATATGATTTTCGAACTCTTTGATACCATTGAAACAAGGAATTTAAAAAAGGGCTTACTATTGACTGGACATGTAATTTTTGTGGAAGTGTACAATCTCTTATACAATCTCTTACATCCTCAGGAAGTATTTATATTACATTCTCAAAAAACACAATTTTGGAAGTCTCCAACTGTAGGGTCACTGACTTGTTGGATATGTCTTTGCTGAGAGCCTTTAGCACAGTTGTGTCTGGAAACAACAGAGGGCTGCAGTTTGTAGCCCTAGGAAAAGACAGGATAACTCACCAGTAAGTAGAAAATTTTATTGAGAAAAAATAGTTGAACAGCTGGAGCATTACTGGGATTCAGTTCTTTGAAGGGAGATGTCTTCTGTGTTTTCTGTTACTGGCATGGCAAACAAAGCAAGGCAGTCATTTGCATTCTAAGAGAATAATTTTTTCTCCCCAACACCAGAACACATCCATCTGGATCAAAATGGGAAGTGTCTTCATTAGGGAATTCCTATTTTAAATTGCACAGTTGCTTCACCCTTCAATTAATTGACAAATCAAAGTTTAAGCCAAGTAAAAAGTCAGCAAATTTCAGCAACTGTGGAGTCAAGGTCTGGTATAAATCAGTGTGGTAGACTATCAGGGCACACTTAATAATGATGTTGGTTATTAACTACCTTGGAAAACCAAAGAAGGGCAAAGCTAATTAACCCTACAGCTAGGGCAGAAGTGAGGATATGAGAAAAAAGCAGAATGCCAGCATCTCCCTTTCAAATTCAAACTGAGGCCACTGTCATTGAGGTATGATGTGCAATATTGCTTGTAAATGTTCTTTTTAACCTGCCAAGGAATTCTGGGAGATGAAGTGTAACAGATCCCTGGGGGTTGGAGTCAGTCCCTGCCCTTCCACCTCTGCTCACCTGCTCTGAAACACTGCACTGCTGTCAGCACCGTGGATCCTCATCAATCCCAGCTCATACCTGTGCCTCAGGTAACTGGGGCACAGGAGCTGAATTAAAAATAAACCTCACTGTTAAGCATTATCCACAGCAACACAGTTTATTTTTATAACTTATTCCAGTTTGAAAAGCATACAGCTGCCAGTGACACACAGGTTGTCCTCTACAGCTCTTTGGTTTACAGCACCAGGCTCATGTGACATTGGGCTTTCTCTTCCCAAGTGCAGGCACAGTCCATTCCAGCTTTCATGGCCCAGTGAGACTGGAAAATGAAAAAATAGCAGCAAACACTGCAGTGTTTGTGTCCTGGACCAAATTGTAATGCTTGATCAGGTCTTCAGCAAGTTCCACTTCCAACCCAACAGACTTTGACAGCCACTGCAGAACATCAGGTAGCTGCAAGCAGGATAAAAGCTAAACCTTGCAGTGAGGGCTGCTGAGCTGAGCCAGGGCCAAAGCCCAGCCCTGTGGGCCTGAGGACACAAGGCAGACACTGAAGCAAGAGGAGGCTCACACACATCGTGGTGAGAACATAATTGCACACATTTTCAAGTAATCCAAGAGGTAATTTAAATTTACACTGAAGGTTTTGGATGTGGATGGAGACTTTGCTCTTAGGTTCCAGAATAAGATAACTTACAGGGGCTTAATTTTCAGATAATTCTGGAAATCAGGCCCTTTGAAGGGTTCTACACCCAAGAAATGAAGCTTCCAAAATGAAGTCACATTAATGTTGTGCACTTTAATTTTATACTTACATCAATAGCCAAAATACCCAAAATGTTTTAAATGTGAATAGGACATAGAGAAGACCTTCATGAAAAGACCTTCATCAGCCTTCATGAAAACCAAGCTGTAGAAACATTGAAGGGATTGAAATAATTCCTTTCATAGTTAGAAATATAAAAAAATTCCAGCTACAATAATTCTTCATGACCTGTAACTTAAAAGTGTTTTGGTCAGTTTTCTCCAAAGCTTCATCTAAACATTCTTTGCTTCAGGGCTGAATACAGGAACTGAAGCCTGCACCAATTTTATGTGGAAAAAATATAACATGGAGCTAAATAGTATTTATAGAAGTTGGAATTTTGACACCCTTCCAGGCATCCAGGCTAGTACAAGGTTAACTCAAAACAACAGCCAAGTCAAGTGTGAAGTTTTAAGGCACAAATGAGTGTCATAGGATGAGAATCCAACTATTCATTCCATCTTGAGAGGGAACTGGCTTGCAAGAAATGGGAAATAGGTAAAAACTCCCTGTACCCAGGTACCTTCCTGGATTCATGGAACTGCACAGTTCTGGTGCTTTGCTAGAACCCCATTTGCAAACATCCCTGTGCCACCAGATCTTTAAACACCACGTCCTACAGGGTGGAGACACCCAAGCTCTGCAGTCTGAGTACACCACAGCACAGGGTTTCTGTCTTCAGAGACACTCTGCTCCTTTTCCTGTCATTTTTCTAAGTGTATGTGAGTGAAAGGGACACATTTCATATTAGAACAGGTGACATTTGCTCAGGGAGGAATGCCAGGGAAGATGCAAATGCTTGTTCCCAACCAGCCCTGCCTTAGCAAACACAGCAGCCACAGCCTGGCAGGGCTGTGAGGGTGTTTTAGGGGCTGCTGCAATGAGCCACCCAATTCCAGCATCAGGCCCAGGTGGTTCAGGGAGTCCTCAAAGGATGGGGCTTAAATTTATATTCTTAAGTTTTAATTATCAGACATTATATGAAGTGTTCACAGTTCTGGGAGGAATTTTACACTATAAGTGTGTTAATTAAAAATTAAAATCAAGAAATAGTAGCTTTTAGTGGAGTAGGTAATGGCTGCTCTTGTTCAGCTTTTCTGCTTATTCTTCCAGTGCTTTTCTTTAGTTTTAAAAGTTAAGACATGCTCTCAGTAAAACAAAATATATTATGTTGTTGCAATGGAAGTCCCCACTTAATTCCTTTTGCCACTATTTGCTTTAAAAGTAGCTTTAATGGCAAATGAGAGGAAGCTCAAATACACTGGAGTACTAAAAGATTTCTTTAGAACATGACAATGCATTTTACATGCATAAAGTGCTTTTATTTGCTTTCTAGACTGTGATCCAAATCCGTGGAACAAATGCAATTCCAGGGGTTTTCACAGTGCCTGGGCTCGTGTGGTTTAAGGAACCAGAGGGGGCAGAAGGGGATAAAGGCCAGGAAGGTACAAAGTGGCTTGGTTAGATGAGTCTGCATCCTGGTTGCTTACTAGAGGAAGTATGGAACAGCACAAACCCAGGAATAAACACAGCTGTGAAGAGGAAATATTTCAACACTTTGCCCACTGCAGACATCAGAAACGTCTGCAGTGCCAGAGTGCTGTGAATTGTGGGCTCATACCAACACATCCAGATAAAATAACATAACCATCCCTGTTTAACACAGAGTGAAATGTTCTCAGAAAGGGGGGCAGACCTGACTGGAAAGGGTCAGTTTCTGGATTAGACTACAACATGCTTCCTACATGTTTGAATGTTTTATTCTAGGGCAACTTGCATTCAAGTTTATATCTGCTTTGATAAAAATTAAATACTTTCTGTGCCTTATTCCTAACCAGTGTATCCCTCCCTTCCTGTTGCTTGGGCTGCATTCTCCATGCTTACCTCACATTACCTTTTCTTCTCTGTTTATTGGGAGGACAGTTTATGAGATGCAGCAAGCCATGCAACATCCTTTGGAAAGGGTTTGATTTGATACAGATTTAGTGCTGGGCACTTTCAGAAGAGATGGAAGCTCCCAGCTACTGCCTGCCCTTCTGCATCTTGGAAGAACCTTGTTGTGGAAGGAGTTAACAATGGGAGGCACTGCCTGGCTGGGCTGAGACACCTGTCCCTGCAGCCCTTCAATCTCTTAGCTGCTTTTACAGGATTAAACCATAATCCTGAACTAGCATGGCAATCAGCAGGAGGCAGTGACAGAATGCAGCAGTGGCCATGCTGCCTGTGCTGCTCAGAGGAGGGGTTATTGATAAACTGCAGCAAGAAATGCATCCTCAGTACCATCCTTGCAGAAAAGCAGACTGCAATGAGTCTTCTTGTCTTTTATCTGAGACTTGAAGTCAACATCCTCCACTTTGTTTTAGGGGAACATCTAAGCTGACCTTCAGTAAATCCCTGTTGCTATAGCATTTCACAGAATCAAGTCCCATAAAACTAATTCATTAGGCTACATTATTCCCAGACTGGTCAGTTTTCTAAGTTTTCCTCCAAGTACTTCATCACTGTTTGGGTGTTCAGGGATAGAATCATTTGTACAAACAATGGAAATTAATGCTGGTTTAGGCACCTTAATTCTTCACCTTTATCCCCTGTAAAATGTTTTTAAACACCAAGTTTACTTTGAGTTTCCTCTTTCAGAAGTCACGCATGCACAAAGTGATAGCCTTAGGAAGTGAACAAGTAGTTGCTTGTCTACACAGCAAATCAGTTCCTGAGGTAAAAATAAAAAATCAGGAGCAGTCCCTTACAGCATCTGACTATTTTCTCTTTTTTACTTATATAGAGAAACATTTAAATATTATGAAAGGCTGGATAACATAAATGCCAGAGGAGGAACAGCAGGTGTTTTTTTAAGAGGCTCTAAAATTTGTGGGTTTAAGATCTTTCCTCATATTTGAAAGGATTCCAGCCATTAATATGAGCTCATCCAGGTTTCAGAAGATTCCTAGAAGCTTAAACAAGTGCACTGAAAAAGTTTGTGTTTGTAAACATTTATTCTTTTGAACTGAAAAAGGCTTGCATCAGCACACATTGTACAGACTTGCAAATTACACAAGTTGAAAAAAGTTTTCATGTATGTGCAATGAATCTTTAATGTCCAGTGAGCATCTGCAAATGATGAAAACTTAAACTATTAAAAAGGTTTCCAGCACTTACCAAACACAATTATCTTAGCGTGAAAAGGAAGAGAAAGAGACCCATACTGGTGGGAACACAATTAAAGTGCAAACATTTTGTCACTTGTGTGAAGATACATAAAGTTTCTTCACACTTTTGTTAAAAAGAAATATTAAAATGTGATTCAGTGAACATTCTTTGTAACCTATTCATAATCCCCTTCTAGTAATTATTAAACTTGCTGGATCAGAAGCAAATTCTTCAAGGGTACAAACTTGTAATTTCTTTTGACATTGTTTGAATATATTGCAAAAGACAATGACCACCTAAGGAGTTAGTTATTAAAATGATATTCTTTTTTTTCTTAAAGAAAAAGAGAAAAAGAAGAAAAAAAAGAGGAAAAAAGAAAGAAAAGAAGAAAAAACACACAAGGGGCAAAGAACAGGTTAACTTGAAGATGTTGGATAGTTTGCTAGAAAATGAATATAATTCCTTGAGAATGGTTCTCTTTTCCCCTCCACCAATCCTCAGGTTCCTGCCTTGGAATGGACTGCTGCGTGCTGGCTGTGAAAAGGGATTATAAAATACAAATCTGCATATGGATTTTTATGAACATCTGCTGTACAATAGAACTTTGGATCTGATACAAGATTTCAAAAATATAAAACAAAACTACTATAAAAGTAGGGGGCATTTCAGCAGCGTTCCTCGCAGAAAGCCGCCTGTCGCAAAGATGATTCCTTGCTATCGTCTGGGAGCAACTCTGTCAATTTTTTTCTTCATCTTGCTGGATTCACCGGGTTATTTATTCTTCAATGGCAAACGTCACGTGCCAAAACATCCCAGGAGTCTCTCTGGAGAGCACGGAAAGCCCGCGACACCGAACCGCTGGGGGGGAAGGCGGCGGCGCTACTGCGAGCTGGCCCTCTCGAGGCCGTGCGGCTCGCGGTGCCGCCTGCTGCTCCTCAGGCGGAACTTGCCGCCCGCGCCGCCGCTCTGTCTCTTGAGCGCGCTCTGCGCCGCCGCCGTGCTGGGGAAGGTGGCCAGCACCGTGTAGCTGGAGGCCAAGTCCCCGGCGCCCCCGCCGCCGTCCCCGCAGAGCCGCCGCCGCTGCTGCTGCTGCTGGCACTGCGAGTCCCTCAGCCACCGGATCTTGGCGCCCACCTTCAACAGTTCCCCAAAGAGCTTCTCTGCCTCCATGCGAGTGATGCCTTCGGGCAGCTCGGTAATTTCTAGAACTTTGCCCACAACTGAAACAAGAAAAACTGAATCTCAATCTGTTATTGCACTTTTTGATACAGCATCCTAAATGAAAAATTTTGGCTAGCTGGATATTGCAGCTGGGCGCTCGGGACGAGTCCAGGCGTGCAGGAGCTCAGGTTTGCCTCTGGTGGAGAGGCTTCAAGGTGAGGTGAAGGAAAGGAGACAGTTCTGCTGGAGGGTTTGGATCCAGAGCTTTATTCTGGCCCACATCCCTCTGAATGCAGCAACAGCTCCAACACACCAAGGAACCCCGTGGTTGCTGTGTCTTTTAACCCCGGGGAGAGGGGCAGGGAAGGGGCAGGGATCCCACCAACCAGGCAAGGAGGGGGGAGTCTCAGGGGACAAAGACACCTGGATGGCCCAATGTCCCCAGGGCTGAGAGGCATCTTTTAAACTCTGCCAATCACACAAAACCTTTCTGGAATGCCAAGATTGACAGACAGACTCAGCAGGGGCAAGGGAGGGGGAAGGGAGAGGTGATTGGCACACCTGGGGAAGACAGGCTATGACATCACACTGCAACAAAAAATCACTTATTTCATACTTGTATCTCCACTTGGTGATACCAAACCCACAGCATTTGCCTTTCTGATATTCTAGAGAGCCTTTGGTCTCACATTTAGCAGTGCTTATAACTACAATCTGCTTACTTGTACAAGTGTGCAAATGCAAGTAAAAGCTGGGAATACAAAGAGGGTCCTCAAAACAAAGAGAGGGAAATAAAATCATCAACAACTCATTTTGCAGCAGGTTTCAGAACTCACTATAGCATCTCACTGGCCTTGCCTGGTAACACTTCACACATCACCATGCCAAAGAACTAGTCTGTCTTACCTCAAAAAAAATCCTTTCCATTAAATTGTTAGAAAAACTGATTTTTCTGTAACTTTCTGTGAAGAGTTGACAGCAGGGAGCGAAAATTCTCAGTAAAGGTATTAAGATAGATGCCATCAGATTTTATTTTCATCATAAAAGATGACCTCTTTACCAATTCCAACGAGCTAATCTATAGATCTCTTAAAATGTTTCCAATATCCATGTGCTTAAATATACTAAAATGGGAAAAACTAAAACCAAAACAAAGCAAAGAGCACAAAGTTATTTGTGGTTTTTGTTTGATTTCGCTTGTTGGGCCAGTAAAAGGAAGCAGGGGTGTGTATATTTAATATTTAATGTAACAATGTCACAGACCTTAGGCCCAGTAAACTGACATACGTGCTCTTTCTTTTAGTACTCTCCAATCCTGAACTTCTCTGGTCTTTTCTCCAGCCTTCAAAACTACACTTTTCCCATTTAACTTCATTTTTCCCCTCTCTCCATGTTTTCCTCCCCATCCTTATGTTTCCAGTGTCTGCCATGTCCATTTCTGTCTGATTTCTCTTGGCTCTGGCCCTTCTCACCTGAGCTTTTCTTGTGCATTCCCAGCCCATCACCACAATTCATTTTTCTGGAGGACTGTGTCAGTCAGCAGTTGCATACCTGGTTCTCCTGCACCAAGATCTGCTGAAGCAGCCTTCTTTGCTGGTTTCTTTCCCCTGTTCCCATGTCTGTTTCCAGGCTGACACTGGGAAGATTGGCATAAAGAGGGTACGTCAGTGACAATCCACCAGTACCTTGAGCTTTCATGTCAGCTCAGTGACAAGAGCAAGGTCTGGAAAATAACCTGCACTACCATGGGACAGAGAGCACCTTCACATCCAATTTCAGTCACTGAGTTTGATAATCTACATCAGGCACGTTCAATCCTTCACTACAGAGGAAAGGGAGGCAATGATGGGGGGAAAAAATCACCTAAAATCATCTTGGAAGAACATCCCCCTGCCCCAGCCATCACATCCTCCAGCTGCCATTGGCTAGAACTGAGCAAGGCAGAGACAGGGGGTGTGTGTGTCCCAGAAATTAAATAGAGGCAAAGACTTTCCAGCTTTGCTAACACCAATATTTTGGGTTTGTTTTTCTTAAAAGGAACAAACCCACTCTTGGTTTAAAAATTACCACTTTTCTTTTTAGAAATGGTTACTGAATAAAAGAAAATAGTTTTAGCAAAGGGTCCCCTTTAGATTTTTGAATTAGCTAGTGAATTGCTTAAAACCAAAAGCCATAATTCAGACAAACATTTTTCACTTTTAATACAACAAACAAGAACAATGGGGAGTATTGACATGGAATAAAACTTATTGCAAAGCAAGCACCTTCCACTTAATTACTCTCCAAGTGCAATAACACATTCCCCTGTTCTAGGTGCTTGTAATGGTAGTCCTGAATTGTTTTTTCATTGTTTATGAGATTGTTCTCTGTTAATACCTGTTGGCTTGTTACTTGTCCACGTAACAAAGATGGATTGTATTGCAGGGGTTGGCCAAGCAATGGGTATCTGGCATCTCCTTGAAGAGAAAGGCAATTAGAAGGGTTTTTCTGGTACAGGAAAGCTTCCTCCAAGTCCCTGTCACACTGAGAGTGTTACACAGAAGAGAAAGCAGAACTGCAGTGCACAAAGCTGGGAGTCAGCCTGGGCTAACAAACTCAGAGCTGCCCTGACTCCCTCCTGATCCCAAGGTGAAAAGGTACAAACTTGCTGCTATTTAGGGATTACACTCAAAGTTTTTCCTCACTACAGTCTTAGATAAGTCCTTTCATTTCAAAATGACTTTAATAGGTCTAAAGCTCCTCTCAGCATGCTGATTTGGTCATTTCATGGTTACAGCCCTGATTAGAGGCAGGTCCATCTTCAGGTTCCTATTTGTTGCAAGGATGCACAAAGACAATGCACAGAAGTTTTCAGTAATCACAGCAGATGAAGGGAGCTTAAAAGGTGTGCTTCAAACAGCCCACCTGGGATTGATACAACACCAGAACACAAAGCAATGACAAAGATTATGCAACAAATGAGATAAAGACAAGAAAATAAAGTTGGCTTTATCAGTAAGAGAGACATACAGAATTTTCTGTAAGTTTTGCTTTAAAGTAAATCTTTCTGTAAAACAGACCTGTTAATTTTGAGTTTGGGAATTTTAACAGGATACTTTTGCTCACTGACAAAAAGGATTTATATCATTGTATTATCAACTATCCCAACTCAGTGAAAACTCCCTATTTTCTGTTGACATGGCAGCAGAAGATTGAAATTCCTCTACAAGGAATTTTTTGTGTCCTTGGGTGGGTCCTATCTGAAATACTAACTGAGGTACAGTCCTGGCTAAAGGCTCCATCCCATCATGCTTGTTGTTCTACAGAGGAATGAAAAATACATGCTTAGGCAGTGGTGCAATTCAGTGCAGTATTAACTCATGATTTATGGTTAGGACTTGAAGCAAAATTCTAGCAAACATTTTATAAATATTTTCAATGCTGAAATGGGAAATGTCACAATATGAGAAAGCCATGTGCTAGAGAAACACATTCATGAGGAGATGAAAAGCCTTTGAAGATATGAGGGACAGTACCAGTGCAGAGAGATAAGATGAAATTTTAAATGATGTTTGAGTGAATAATTTTGGTGATTCTGCTTCAACAGCAATACTACTAAAAAGTGAGTCACAACTCATCAGAAAATCCTCATATAACTTGTATTTTAAAACAAATAGAAATTTTCAAGTAGGAATCACACACATTTTAGTTAACTAAAAATATACCTTGTCCAGGGACAAAAGGTCTAGAAAACTGGGACACGATAGAAAGAGGTGTCAGTGTGGGACGGATGTTCTTCATGTTTGACAGCTGGGCTGGTGCTGGTGATTGGGCTGGTGAGGTGCCAGGGCTGCCCAGTTGAGGACTATGCTGCAGCTGGAATAAACAACACCTTAGTGGTTCAAAAAGTACTACTGGAACAAGCTGAACAGCACCCACAGCCTTCAAAATTTACAAAAAGTTAAAATAGCTCTAGTAACCAGAGCAAGATTTTTATTCCCTGTGAAAAAAGCCAATCACTTGTTTTTAAAATTTTGAAAGTTTATAGTAATAAAATGGTTATAAAAATAGTAATACAATTAGAGTAATAATAATTTGGACAATTTGAATTAGGACAATATGAGACAATAGAGACAAAGAGTTATGGATGTCCGGGTACCTTTTTCTGGGCAGCACAAGCCTGAAAAAGGACCCACGGTAACAAAGGATTAACCCTTAAAAGCAACAGCCTGTGGCATATTCATACATCTCATATGTGATGCATAAATTCCATTTAAATACAGGATTCTGTCTGGTCAGTGTCAACTTCTTCCTCTGAATCCTAACAGTGCCTTCAAGGCTGGAAGAAGTTCATTTCTTCTGATAATGGAGCAATAAATTCTTTTTCTCTGAAAGATTCAGGTGTCCTGTGGCTGCTATGTCACTGCAAGTCCTTTCTTTAAAAAAAGTATCCTACATAGCATAGTTCCTATTTTAACATTTTTTTATAACCCAAAACTATATTTAACACAGTACTTAAGAGAATTAATACAGCATTACTTTCTACTATAACACATACGACATTAATTTTAATACTTGTGAAAAGCCAATCATAAAATAGGTATTTTTCACATTCCCCAGAAAGAACTTTTGAAGAAGCCAGCACCGATGCACATTTCAATCAGGCACCAGCCCGTACCTGCGCGGCCCCGTCCAAAGTGCCGATGTCGGTGCCCTTGTGCCCGCGGGGGGGCTCGCAGTAGAACTTGCCCGCTCTCCTCTGCGGCGGGGACGGGTTCCGCGGGGCGGCGCTGCCGGGCACGCTGAGCTGCATCATCAGCACCCCCCCGGCGGGCGGCGCGGCTGCCACACAGAGCGAGGAGGGAGAGAAACACGGCACCGTCAGCACTGCCCGCTCCCAAAGGGACAATGACACACGGAACGTGTGCCTCAAGGAGCTGCTCGTTCCAGAAACTGGAGCGGTATCGTCTGTACAATAATTGCATTGCCACTTTCACCTACACCTGCAATAGCTAACTGAGAGAGGGCTTCCCAGAAATGAGATAGTGGAGCCACTGAAACGCATTGCTGAGAATATTTTTGAAAGAAATCACTCTATTTATTAGTAGCTGACAGTATTCAACATTCACTGCAGTTTCTGTCAGAGCACTGTATTGCAGAATGTGATATTGACATACAGCAATGCAGACTCAAAATGTTTTCCCTGATACAATGGCAGATATCAGAAAGACCTGGGATCAACCTTTAGTCTAGGCAGGCTTACCCTCACAGGTTCTCCCTGGAATGCTTCTCTGGGCAGATACTGAACGGATCCCCACAGCCTGTCCCACCCGGGTCCTGTGGCAGCCACAGAAACTATCCCTATATGTAAACCTGAGATATGCCAAACACCTCTACACACACTACCTCTAGCACACAAAAGTGGGTTTCATTTTAATATTGTATGCATATATTTATATATTTTATAATTATAATCATTTACAGCTTACTGGTTTATACACAGTATTTCACTCTGCAACACTCTAGCATACTCTTTCTGATTTATCTTTGTTCTATAAGAATGGAACACCCAACAAAAATATGTTTGTCTTCCAGAAACATCTACACCACCATCTCTAACCTCAACATCCAGCACTGTTGCAGTTTCACACCAGGAGCTGTCAGGAGAGGCTGCCCAAGAGACAAACCATCTCCCCCCTCTGCCCCAAGTAATTTATATAAATGCCCTTTCTATTTGTAAATGGTTGTTTGCAATTTCCTTCTCTGCTTTACAACATTTCTCAGAAACCAAGATTAAAACACTTTAAACATTATTTAATCATCCAGAAAGCAGGATTCTGCAGTCTTCTAAATTTACTGCCACGTCATAGCATCAAGGTACAGATGATAAAATGCATTCATCTGGTGTTTTTTGTAATGGGCTATTGTTTTCACTACCCCTGGGCTCCACAAAAAGAAAGAGACTTCTTCAAAAACCAAACCAAGCTAGGTAGAATAAGGAATGCATAACATTAAAACTAATGTTAGTTTTAATGTTATGCATTCTTTTGTAAATTGTATTTGGAAATATTTATTACATGGCTAACTGAATTAACAATGTTTGCACATCTATATTTTCTTTTTAATAGCAACAAGTTTTACCCAGGTGTTACAGATTGCAATTGAACCATCAGGTATCTGGCCAGCTTTAGCAGAGGATACAAATTAAGGAGTCCCTGCAAGAGCCACATTGTGAATATTTCTGTTTTGTTGCACAAGAGAATAAACTCTGTTTCTGACTGATATATAATATACAACACAACACTTTTCCACTGGTAAAGCCATAAACTTACCTAGTCCCTATATGTAAACCTGAGATATGCCAAACACCTCTACACACACTACCTCTAGCACACAAAAATGGGTTTCATTTTAATATTGTATGCATATATTTATATATTTTATAGATTATAATCATTTACAGCTTACTGGTTTATATACAGTATTTCACTCTGCAACACTCTAGCATACTCTTTCTGACTTATCTCTGTTCTGTAAGAATGGAACACCCAACAAAAATATGTTTGTCTTCCAGAAACATCTACACCACCATCTCTAAAAGAGTGTCAATCTAAAATGCAATTTAAACTGCAAAAGAAAACTTGATGCATTCAGAAAATCATGTTTTTTCTTTTGGTTCTAATTCCCCAGCATTTCAGGAAGTGAAAATAAATGGAATTCTTTTCCTAACCAAGCATCCTGACACAATGAAGTGTGATACAGTCAGTTTGCAGACACTTTATGACCTGTCAAATCCCATGAGAAGGGAAACCCAGAAATCCTTCAAAGCCTCCCCAGCTTTACAGCCTGGTCCCCTGTAACACAGCTCTGCTGCTTGTCTGTGCACCTGCCCATTGGCCCCACCTCAGGGCCCTTCATTCAGCACCTCAATGTCCTCACTTGCTGAAAAGCACAAGTTTTGATTTATTCCCCAGAGTCTGCTCTCCCATAGAGGGCTTCCTCCTTCCTGAAACTTCCTGAACTCCCAGTTTACAGGTCTGAACCAGGCCATCCAAACTGCACAGAACCAGCACTCCAGGATAGGAGGGCAGAAAAACAAACCAGTGCAAGGCTCCCTTTAGACATTCAGAAATGACAACCTTCCAGAATTAAAGCCAAACAAACTTGAAGCAAAATGGAACCCAAACCAAACCTGCCCATGAACTGCTGATCCAGCTCTCTTGCCACTTAACTGCATGTTATCTATTTACTAATAAACAGGTTCAAAAAACACTTTAAAGATAAATGTTTGTAAAAACACCACACCTGTAGCAGAATGTAGGTCATTGATCTAGGGTTGTTTCATCTAGTGCTTGCTTGCAAAATACTGAGATAGCAGAATTTGAGATTATCCCTTTTTGCATCAAATTCCCTAACAGTAAATAAAGACTGTGCCACTGTGGTCACAGGATTGCTCTGTAATCCCTTGTTTGCTGGCTAACCCTAGTGCTCTTATTTTCCTGACCAGTCAATCATCAATTTTATGGCTGGACCTTCAGAGTTTGAACTGTCTGGACATTAACATTTATAAAGGTTTCATGGATTGATAGGATCAATGTCAGCACTGCTTTCAAACACATTGAGGCTTCTGTTTACACACCTTCTAAAAATGACCCAAGTATTTTGTACATCAAAACCTTCTGAACCTGACTTCAATGTTTCTGCTGAGTAACATTTACCTGCTGAGTGAGGGTGGCTCCAGGCTGCCCCCATGAGCCACTGTTTCACTTAAAATCCCATTCATCATTTTAAAAGGTACAATAATAGCAATACAGATGAAGAATTAAAAAAAAAAAAAAATCAGAGATGGCACTCAAGTTGCAGTTGTTCTAGCAGTTAGCCATGAAACCAATCTGCAAATTTACAGCATGTTCTAGACAGAATGGCTTAGATGAAAATCCCAAGAAAAGATACCTTTTTTTGGCTGCATGATGGAAAGACCAGTGGGTGAACTTTTACATGATGAGGGTGGAGACACTATGCTGTAGTGCACAATGGAAGCAGCCTGCTGTGGCTTTGACTTGGATGAAGGTGGCAATAATGTAGGAGGTGATGGCTTCTGACTCGAATGGTTGCTATAAACTATGAAAGTAAAAGCAGTGAATAAGGCTGCCATAAAAACAACACACCCCACACAGCTTTGAAGTTCTTTCAGCTTTCCAGCAGGTCAAAAAGCTACCCCACAATGCTCAGTTTTCAAACTCCCCTCAAGAAAATCACTGCTCCTACTCTGTTAACTGAAATCTAGAATGGTTCTTGAGTAGAAGAGCCAAGTGTGCCTCTTCCAAAATGTACCTCACTCCTTCTGTCAAACAGAGACCCAAATCCCAAGGTTTCAGACCCGTCTGGCTATTGAGAAAAGGATGGAAGTGATTCTGCTGCCAATGTGTGGCTCCCATGTCTGTCTGAACTCTCCCATAGACGTGCAAGGTATTGTGATGTATGGTATTGGATTTTAAGAAAGTAACTGGAGGTATTTCAAAGATTAAAAATTTGAGATTTCAAATTAATCCGCCTCAGGGTTAAAAATGGAAAATAAATTCAAAAATGGAACAAGAGAAGAAATAGAATACAGCAGTTAATTCTAAATCAAACCCTTAATAGCAAATATCCAATCACCCAGTATAATAATAGCCAGACATTTTTTAAGCTTATCAATAAAAGCTTTGTTCTCCCAACCTGCACACTGCTGTCCTTGAAGCTGCTGTGAGTTGCATGGTGATGATGTTCTAGGAAACTGTATCTGCTCTGATCCAGGAGGCTGCAAATATCCTACAGATGAACTGTAATAACAAAAAAAGAACATGACTAACAGGCATTTATGCTGCACTCATTTCATCACGACTCCTGCATTTGCTGTGTACATGTACTGCAAATCACTGAGCTTTTGTTCATTTTAAATCAGGAATATTCCCACCTACCCTCAATTCATTCATTCTTCAATAGACTGAAGCTTCCCACCTCTTCCTCAGCAAAAACACGTGCCCTGCCTACACTGAGAAACTCCATTAATTCACCTATTTTGATTTCTATTTTTGTGTCCACAGCTCTAGATCAGCATAAAGATATGCAGCATAATAACAACAAAAAGACAATTTGTTGTCTTGCTCACTGCAGCAGAATTAGATCTCAGTTATGAGATGCCCACAGCCCCTGCCATGAGGATTTGGGGTGCAGTCCCTCAGCTGGGGCTGGCCCTGGGCAGCTGGGGCAGCACAGCAAAGACAGCTCTGCCCCAGGGCCCACTGACACAGCCCAGACAGGAGATGGAACAGGACTCCAGGGGATAAACAACCATTCAGCTGCTGGCAAAATGTAGGAAAAGGATAACTTGCAAAGTTTATTTATGCCAGGTAGTTTTCAGGATAATCAGGGGAAAACCAGGTAACAGATATAGTTAGATTCTCTTTACCACTGATGCTCAGCCAGAACATCGGGTTGGAGGACCATAGTCAGAACAGTGCCTATAGAATCCTGTACTAACAGATAACCATTCTGACAATAAAACAATTCCTTTAAATTGTGGGGGGAAAAAAAGTAGGTTTAATCCTCTTGGACCTACTATTTTTACCTATGTTGTAGAAAGTTTGTTCCATCCTTTGTCCCACAGGTCACTTATATAATTTTAAATTAAAGATTCCCTTCCATTAAAGCAGACAAAACCAAGAGAAAACACAGATGCTTTCACACAGCTTCTGCTCTGCCTACTGATTCTAGTTTTCAGCAGTGACCTGAAGGCTTGACACAGCTCCTGCAGAACAGCACTCTGCTCTCCTTGTTCAAGTGCTGCAGCACAACTATTCTGATGAAAGCAAATGCTGTCATTGGTTGCTAGTTTGCTCTGAATTCCTAATAAATGAGAGGGACATTCTAAATTACACAAAAGATCAAGCAACCAAACTTAATTCAAGAAAAGTCTGCAATTATGCCTACCTGTGACTTCACTGAATCTCAAATATAAAACAGAAAAGGATTAAAACCCCTTCAGACACAAAGAACAGGAATCCAGATTTAAGCAGACGAAACCATGTGGCGATGGCACAAATACAACTGAGCTCTGCACTCTCAAAAGCATGAACAAGCTTCAAACTGTTGCTGCTTGTTTAAAAGCTCCCAGGTATTTTTAAATGCTGCACATTTGTAAGTTCAAAAAAACTCGAGAAAGAAAAATGTGTAAGAAGCTGAATCCTAATGAATCCTCCTAGGTACTTCCTATCTGTTCTCAAATAGACACAGATGCATACTCAGGGAGGGCTGCACATGCAGACCAATTTGCTGCTACCAAGGTAGGTAAAAAGAAAGGAAAGGGGAAAGGAAAGGGGAAAAGGAAAGGGGAAAAGGAAAGGGGAAAAGGAAAGGGGAAAAGGAAAGGGGAAAAGGAAAGGGGAAAAGGAAAGGGGAAAAGGAAAGGGGAAAAGGAAAGGGGAAAAGGAAAGGGGAAAAGGAAAGGGGAAAAGGAAAGGGGAAAAGGAAAGGGGAAAGGAAAGGGGAAAGGAAAGGGGAAAGGAAAGGGGAAAGGAAAGGGGAAAGGGAAAGGAAAAGGAAAAGGAAAAAGGAAAAAGGAAAAAGGAAAAAGGAAAAAGGAAAAAGGAAAAGAAAGGAGAAAGCTTATTTATCAAACAAAAGCCCAGTTTCCGCACTTGTTTCACACCCAGCTTGGTGCCAGCAGGCCTCATCTACAATACAAAGTAAGCTAAACCTTTTCCATGCAAAGTTCCAAAAAAGAAGTCAGTCTTTTTCTGGGATTCAAATTATTTTTCCTCAGCACATTATTCATGTAGTATCTTTGTCAAAACCAGTGAATATGGATAGTCATCTTAAATATTATTGCAGAAAGCCTGAACTGCTGAGCACACTGGTGTCTCATGGGTAAGAAATGGAATGCAGGAAATTTAAGAGGTGGAACTGCAGTAAAATATTGCTGAAAGTGCTATGGAGACAAAGTTTTCCTGTCCAACAAGTATGTCACAGTTAAAGCACTACTGCTACTTTCACTTAATTGCAAAAGAGCAAAAAATAAATAGAATGTAAATCTGCTTTTAAAACCATGGTTTTAATATCTGCAGTACTAAAACCAGATCCTGTCAGTTCTTACAAAGCCACTGAACCCAGCTGCTGAGAAGTTGAGCTTACCTGAGATTGTTCTGTTGGCCTGATGGAATGACACTGTAGTACACTGGCATTCCTGTGGTGGGCAGCCCTTGGCTGGACTGGCTGGGAATCATCACAGGCTGCTGATATGTCTGCTGGGGCACTGCTTGGGAACCTTGAGGCACCGAAACCTGCAATGGGCCACACAGTGAGGGTTTCTCCTGTGACAATGCTTCTGCCTCCTGACCATCATCCAGCTGATATAAGAATTTAAAAATAACCCCAGAAACTGAAAGATCTGAAATTCTCTAAAACCAGAATAAGAGTGGTAACAGTAGCTAAAATAACAACACCATATTAAAAAAAAAAACAACTTTAAATCTTTTTCCTCCCAAATGGAAATGCTGCCTCCAAAGGACTCCATGAATTAACAAGCTGTTTTCTCTACAATAGAAACTGGAGTGGTGGGAAGGAAACCTTCCAAGCTTTTCTTCCCCACCCTCTGAACTGCAACTGACACAGCACTTGGCTTTCAACAGCACTAGAACTTGGGCACTTGTGACAAGTTCTTGTTTCCTCTCACTTCATTATGGGTTTGTATCTTTAGCTTCTGTCCCCACAGTCACCTTTGGCACCTGCTTGCACCTTTCTACCATTTCTACCATAAAGCAAAGGACTTAAAGAAAACCCCAACACTCAAAGCCACAGAAGTCATTGGAAAGTTATGAATACATTACCCACCTGATAAGATGGCACTGAGGGATATGGAACAATCACACCTTGAATTTGATTCCCAATGTTGTTATGTTGGCCACTGACTAGATTTTGATTCTGAGACTGCTGAACTCCAACTAAACCCTGGTAGTTTTGCTGCTGGTTGGGCAAAATCTGGTAACCTGAAATTATACATTTAAATCTTACTTTGAAATAATGAACACATTTTAAGCATAGTTGCCTATTCAAAAATACACGTGTAGCATTTTCCAATGGTTTGTTTAATCTGGCAGCTTCACAACAGTTGAACTTATCATGCATATAAAAAGAAGCCAACATTAAAATTAACAGATTTACTCATTTGGATTCAGCATGAAATATTATCCATACTGTTTGCAATGCTGCTCCCACATGCATGCACTATCATTTACACTCTGGCTTACATGCATTAACACCTTGATTGGACAGGTGAAAGCTGGAAGCACTTGAACAAAGCATGCTAGACAGGATCAAACCCAATTCATAGTCTGGTATTGTCAACAAGGCCATTCCAGGTACTTCAGTTTGAAAATTCTACATATGCAAAATTCAGCTTGCACCTCAGGTACCCCAGGGGTCAGAGCATCTTGACTGCAATTCAAAACTAAATCAGACTTCAGTAAAATTTGCATAAGGTCTGTGTGCAAATCCTTTCCAAAGGGGCAATTTCTTCTGAAATCTATAATGCTAAAACCAGCTGGGGACTGAGAAAAATCTTCCAAGTTCAAGCCATGTTGGTACATAGTGGAAGATGTTTTATATTCAAAGTTATCTTAGGGACACAACAAAAGATTTTCATATTCACCCCTCTATGCTGTGTCTCTAAAACAATTTATTATTGTTTAAACTCTCCTATCTTTCAAAAATTGCCCAAAAAACCCCACTCTACCCCGCCCCAAAACCCAAACCAAAACACCCCAAGCATGAATGCCAAACAGGAAATTTGTGCATTTCTGAAGTCCAACCTAACCTCCCCTTTCCTCTTTTTTTAAAAAGCATTTTGCAGGTAACTGCTACCATGACCCAAACACATGCAGAACACAAGTTCTTTTTCTCTCATGTTCCATCATCCAGGTGTGCACTACTTACCACATCAGCAAAACCCCAACACAGTCAGTGTTTCTGAGACAAAGCCAGTTATCCCTCCAGAATAACAAAACTGGGCTTGTCAAGATGCACTGACGGCAAGAAGAGTCTGGGTTTGAGTTGGACACATTCACAGCCCACTGACCTTGACATTCCCCATGCTCCCTACCTTGGCAAGGAACTATAATAGAGCAAATTTAGCTGCAAAAACTCCCCTGGGTTTTCTTTAAACTGTGCTAAAAAAGGCTCAGTCTGTTCTGAAAGTAATCCAGTTAACATAAAACACCTTTTTGTGAGCAGCACCCTCGGATGTTCATTGATTTTGCCCATACAGTACAATGAACATTGTGCACTAACAGCCTCAGCAGGCTCTCCATAGAAATTGCAACAATGAACACCAAACAAAGACTGTTAATATTATCAAATATTGCTTCAGAAAATTAAAGGGAAGAAGATTCAGTTTGTTAAAACCAAGACAGCTATTCATTAGAAACACACAACACTATAAATATTTTCAGAGGACTAGACAAAACTTCAGAACAATACATGCTTGAAGTAGGATTAGTACTTAGAATTCTTAATAACTTAAGTTTGAACTGTGCACAAAATGCCCTTCATATCTGTAATATACAAAATGCTTTAACATACTTTGTTATAAAGTGGTCTATGGCCCCTAAAAAGCAGCAGAATGGGAAGTTGTGCTGTGACAGTGCACCTGCAGTCTGAGCCCCTCATGTCCCAGAAATTGCAATGGACTGTGAGTAGCTCTGCAGCCTTTTCTGGCACTTGCAGAGACAGATCCAATCAATTCTGCAAGCAGAGGGAACTGGAACAATACAAATTGGCTGCCACGAAGGTTCCCCAGAGCGTTCCAAAGAATGCTCTATTTTTAGCTGCAGTTTCACCTCTGCATAGAGTGGGCTGACAGAAATGCAGCACTCAGCACAGACCCCACACCTGCCACAGTACATTGCCCCATTACACAGAAATACTCTGAAACTGGAGGTAAAAATAGGAGCAGGTTTCTTAATATTTACATAATTCAAAAGAAATCACAGTTAAGATAAGAAAAGTTAACTCACAGAGTATGGAAATACATTTTTTGAATAATGCATTAGGAGTGAGAAACAGTGTGTATTGAAGAACAGAAAAGCAAGTACAAGCACTCAGTTAATGAGCTGGGAGTTGACGAGCTTGGGTTTGACTATTACAGCTACAGCTACTGTTACAAGTGGAGTAGTTTTATCCCTGGCTTGTGAAGCAGAAGCCAGTTGAACTGCAGCTGATGTTCCTACAGGAACTGTAGTTCAGACTGGATTTTTAAACAACCTGCAGTTAGGTCTCGTGGTAACTGGGCTCACATTAACATGGCAATTGGAAATGCTTTTTTTCTTAAGGAGAGTTTTCTTCTCCCAACATCTTTTGACAACGAAAGCATTTTTATTAAAAGTAAACCCCCCAAAATATTTCACCTGAAACCCCTTTAAAAAGGAAGCCAGGAAGCAGCTGAAAAAGAGACCGGTTCACTGTGAGAAATGTAAACCTCTCAGACAGTGTTACGGCCCCGAATCCAACAGCTCATCAATAAAGTCAGGCCACTCCTCAACATTAGACCAGAAGTGGCTGCAGTTGCCATGCTCTCAGAAGCTGCCACCTTTTATCTGAATTTGTGTTTGCAAAGTTATTTCATAGTTAGTAACCACTTCCTGAGATGAACAACCCCCATGGCTTTTGTGTAATGCAAGATTTGTAACTCTCATTTTTGCCCAGCCACTTTGCTGTATGAGCCAGTAACGTGCTGCCTTTGGCTCAAAACCACACATTGCCAATAAGCACCACTTCAGGTGTAGCTTTGTGTCAAGTGAATACAAATATCAATGGTTTAAAATACAAGGGAGAGAATTTTCAAATACACCATCTTATGAGGTATTTCCAGAACACATAACAAGACATGGAACCATCAGTTTCCAAAATGCTGATTCAAATTTGCCTATGAAGCATTAAATGAGAACCAGCAATAGCTGGAGAGCAGTTTGGAGATTTTCAGTTAAACACTAATTATGCAGTTTCTGGTAAAATCCTTCTTTCTCCCATTAGTGCTGGTAAACACCAAATAACCCAACACTGAATAGAATTATTGGCTGGACCATCCCCATAGTACCTAAAGAGGATCCCCTGATGTCAGAGTGCAGGTACAGGGCACATGATCAAAGCAGTAGAGCAGCTGTCTGCACAGCTTGCTTATTTTATTTCTTCCAGGACAGAGAGGGAGTTTATCTGCTGATACTTTTCACCCACAGCCTGTGAAATTCAGTTAAAATATAAAGAGCCAAAAATATACAAGAAAGGAACTTACCCAATAGCAACCAGTTCATCCCTTATCACCCCATGCTTTCCAATTCAGACTGGTTTGTTTGGGTACAAATGTACATGAGCTCTCTGATTTGGGAAGTTTGTGTGCTGCTCACACAGGGTATCCCCACAGTGGGAAGTAATCCCCCTTGAGCCTCAGACTTTTTGCTATTAAGTAATTAAAAATCTGAGGAAGGAAAGCAGGTTGTGTAATACAGTTGGGTAACACATCTCTGACACATGGATAACACAAGTTGCAAAACCAAGCAATTTGTTTTCCTTTGAAAAAAATCTTTGTGAACTGAACCCTGAATAACTCCATCAAGTGTTGCTACTATTGGAGCACTTCCTAGAAGAAGTGCAGAAGAGGAGCTATCCCTCTTACATGCTGCTTCATAGGACACAAATAAATACAGTTAATATTTGTAAAAGTTGATCTCCCATCCTGTCTCTGTAGAGCAGCACATAGAGGGGCAGGGGAAGGAATTAAAAAGACCCTCCTGAGGGAAACCCAGAAGGATGTTATGGATTCAACTGAGAACTGGTATAAAAGCCTGGTCTTTAAGGATCTCTGCCTCCAAACATCACTAGTTACTTCTAGTTTTGACCATGAGTCAAGATATTACTGAGAAGTAAATTTGTTTCAGGAATACAAATCTTATTGAGGAAGTCATAACAGATTGTGAGAATAATGGTAGCCTACAGTTAAAATCTGTAAGGAAAAGAAAGACAAGAAGAAAGGAAGGAGATGGAAATGAAATGAAACTTGCTAACGGTCATAGAAGGGTAAGCAGTTGAAAAGTCTTTCTTAAAATAGGTAACCACATTATATATTCCATCCAATACATGATACTTTAATCACAGGGCAAAGGGTAAAACAGTATCACCAATATCTTCTGCACAGCACTCTTTTCATGCCACAGCATCTAAGATTGGGATCTTTAGCTCAGAACTTTCAGTTAAGGGACATCTCTTTAATGTCACATCATTTAAGGGTACTAATTTATCTTACTTCACAAGTTAATCAAGTTATTAGTTATTAAGTCACAATTTTTTGAAATTAACTTTTACATTTAAAAAACCCTATAATTAAAGTTACAGCATGAGCCACTCAAAGGAATGACTTGAATCCCAAGTTTCATGCACAAGTGCTTGAAATTTCTCCACCTTAGGTTAGCTACACTTTGTATTTTACATTGCATCCCGTATTTTATTTGAAATTTTACAGCAAAGTAAGTTTTAAAATGAAAAAGTGGGAGAGAAAGCACCCCAATGCTCTAAAGAAATGCTGAAAGAGTTGAACAAACCTGTCTGCTGGCCAGGCTGGGGCAGGGCCTGGCTCTGCTGGGTGCTGTAATGGACAGACACAGGGCGGTACTGCTGGCTGGAGTGCGGGTACTGGCTGGGGGTACAGTAACAGGGTGGCATCTGCAAGGAACAGTCAGAGGTCACTGCCTGCAGGCAGCTTTAGAGAAGGCAGACATCTAAATGCAAAACCCATAAAACAAAGATGCAAAGTTTATTAAAAGGTGCAGTGGATGTTAAATAATTCAGCGATTCAAAAATCCTTTATACTACATAAATTCCCTCTTTAGCAGCCAAGCTCTCTACTTTCCTTGTCGAAAGTAGAGAGGAAAGTTTACTTGAGGAAAGTAAACTGAAGTCATTCATTACAAAACACGTTCCCAGAAAGGAGCCCAAGCCCAGCACAAGAGCAGAGCTGCAGTTCCCCCGCAGGCTCAGTTCCCCCAGCCCCGGGAGGCAGTACCTGCGGCACGGGCTGCTGCACGAATCCCTGCTGCGGGAGCACGGGCTGGCCCACGGCGTGCGCGGGGCCCGAGTAGGGCGGGGCGGGCGCGGCGGGCGGCGCGGCGGGAGCGGCCAGGATGAAGCCCGGCTGCTGCGGGGGCTGCAGCACCACGCCGGGCTGGAACAGCGCCGGGCCCGGCTCCGCGCCCTCGGCCGGCGCCTGCCGCGCCAGGCTCAGGTGGCTGAACTGCGATCCCAGGTTGTCTGGCTGCAGCCGGGGGGAAAACAGGGAAAACTACATTTGCAAATGCACGTTCGAGGGAAAAGAAATTAAATAGCCAAGTACTTCAGTAAGTTTCGGACAGCACGTCTCACATTGCTGGGCAGTAGCAACAGCAGCCAAAGAACAACAGCAAAGATGGAACAGTAGCAAATTATCCTCAGGGCTGACAGCAGGAGAGAAATCCGTGTTCGGACTTCACTCTTTTCACTGCAAATTTTCTGCCTTTTGGATTACATCTGCCTTTATCTACTTATTGTGAGAATTCATTTGTCAAAAAGAAAGTTAAGAATTTGTGTCACTAACATTTTCTGACTGGACTCCAAAGCTCGAGTGAAAACATCTAACCCCAGTTAAAATAGCAGGATGCATTAGGATTGCTGAAGTAAAATTTTGCGTTTAAGAGTTGAACATAATGAGGTTCTAATCCTGAGTTAAAAGGTACATTCCTCTAACTTAGTTATTATCCTACATGCTGAGATCAATTATCTTTTCATCTGAAATCCAGTAACAACAGAGAGAAATATGTTCCAGTGGCTATCCTCTGTGTTTTATTAACATCTGAAAGGATGCCACTGATTGCACTCTGCACTGCAGGGGTCCTGTGGAATCTGAAACTTCTGTTACTGTAACCCCAAGCTCCTTTTCTAAGCAAACAATTCAACATCAAATTAGCAACATCCTGAAAATTAGAAGTGATCACTAACTAGCATTGCTTGTTTTTTGCTAAACAGGAAGATTTGGTTCATACTTTGAAAGTGGACTCTCCAAACATGCAGGTACATTAAAAGTATTTCAGGACCATCTGGTCTTAGATCATCCTAAGAAGATAGGAATTAATCAAGAGAAATAAGTGCAAGCTCCATCTTTTACTGATTAGATACATTCACATTTTATGATGTTTTGGTTTTTTAGTTTCCAGGCGAAAGATATTATTAATTACTGTCGGAAACATGAATTTGCACCTAAAACTTAATTTAGTATACCTTTCTTATGTACTTAGTACATCTTAAAAAGCCTTATTTTCATTAGGTAGTAATCTGACATTGGTATTTCATTCCTTAATGGTGCCTATTAAATGCAACTATAATGCTTTTCTACATTGGATTTTACATTCTGCTTTTCCAAATCCTGAGTTTGAAGAGGAGATATGAGTTTATCTTAGCTCTCAATATGTCTGAAGGATAAACCCAAGCCACACCACACTGATTTCTGTTACACTACCAGTGTAAGTAAAGTCTGACCTGGTCACTTTGTCCTTCAGTGACAGGTATGGTACAAGCAGGATTCAGCCCTGGAACATGGCATTCCCAATAAATGGAGAAAGCACTCTCCTGGTGCCAGCTACAGAGGTGTCACACTTGGAATACAATCCAAGACCATCAATCTTTCATTATGTTATATAAGTTACCATCAGCAGGAATAAATTTTTGAAATTGCCAGGGCACTTAGTATTGGAACCCATTTCCTGAATGGCAAATGCTTTGAAATTACTACAAACAGGAAGGAGTTTCCTTCTCTGCTTTAGCACTCATTCAAACTCTCATTTAACTTCAGAAGCAACATCCCTTTTGAATTCAGCTTAAACTGTATTTATTATAAGACATTTCTGATTAATGTTGAAAATTAGCTGCTGTACAACACTGTGATTAGTTAACCTTGGCTGGCTTCTAAGTGTCCCCCAAGTCACTCCACCCTTCCTCTCATCCTTAGCAATATGGGGGGAGAAAATATGATGAAAGGCTTATGGGTCAAGAAAAGGACAGGAAAATCATTCATCAATGACCACCACAGGAAGATTAATTTATTTATGCCAATTAATAGCAGAGTAGGATAGTGAGAAGTAAAAACAAAACTAAAACCAGCTTCCCTCAAGCAGTTGAGTCTGCTTCTTCCCAGACTCAACTTCACTCCCAAATCTACCTCCTCCTCCAAGTATCAGAAGGGATGGAGAATGGGGCTTGTGATTGGTTCCCAATCTTGCATCTACTGCTTCTTCCTCCTTACTCTTCTGCTCCAGCATGGGGTCCCACCCACAGGATACCATCCTTCACAAACCTCTTCAATGTGGGCTCTTCCCAAAGGCTGAAGTCCTTCAGGAGTGGAGTGCCCTAGTGTGGGTCCTACCAGAAAACCTGATCCTGAAGGCTCCAGCTTCCTTCAGAGTATGCATGGAATGCTCCAAGGGCTGCAGGGTGGAGATCTACTCCACCATGGTCCTCCATGGGCTTCAAGGGGAGGATCTGCTTCACAAGTCTCCTCCCACACTGCAGGCTCTGCTCCAGCACCTGGAGCACCTCCTTGCTTTCCTCCCTCTGGCCTCTGTATCTGTGGAGCTGTTTCTCCCTCCTGTCCCTCACACCCAGAGGTGCCACCAGTGTGAATGACTGACTCAGCTTGGGCTGTGCAGGGTCAGCCCTGGAGCTGCCTGAAATGGGCTGTCTAACGTGGGTTCCTGCAGCTCCCTGCTCCAAAACCTTGCCACATAAACCCAACACAAACATGCACTCAGCAGAGTATCAGAGCAGACTTTGACCTGTTCACATCTCCCTAGCTCAATCTAATCTGGTTCAGATTGTCCCTTGGATAACAACTCTCCTTTACTAAGTTTCAGTTTCACTTTGTGTGATTTTTTTTCCCCTGGTTTTTGATAGACTAAGATATTTCATTTCCAGCTTCTACTTATTAAACAATAGATACTAGAGAAGTGGGACTGTTGAAAATTCTACCAGAGAAGCTACAAAAAGGTAACCAGAAAAAATCAGAGCAGCTGATCCCTCGGAATGTATTAAGGTTTAGCAGAAGAGTGAGCAGACAAGGAAACAATAGGAAGCAATGGAAAGAGGTTAATCCAGAGACATAAAAAGGTACTGACTGGCTAATGAAACAGCACTGAAAAGCTTTCTTTACAAAGGGAAAGGGAAATAATGTATCTCAAAATATAGAGATATATCTAAATAGCATAAATTGCAGGTATTCCTGCTGAATGTTTTACATTCCCATCTCGGGCACTCCGGTGCTGTGTCACTGAGAGCCAGTCACTGCCCTGTACCACACAGCACTGCAGCAGCCAAGCAAAGGGCAGCAGCCACCAGAGGAGCCTGTGCAAGGAGCAGAGAAAGAAGGTGTAATACCACAGAGTATTGCTGTGCAGAGGAGGCTGGCAGGAGCGGGGGTGGGTACGACACTGCAGAGTACTGGACAGGCTGGGAGGAAGGCTGCAGAGCCCGCAGAGGCTGCAGAAATAACAGGGTTATGAACAAGGTTAACAACAGAGTGAGAGAAGTGAAAACAAGTCTTTTGTAACAGAGAAAAGCAACTGTGCTCCAGAGGAGCAACTTGCTCCACTCTCAGAAACAGAATGGATGCCTCTTTTTTCTTAAGCCTAAGACTGCATAGAATGAAAACAGAAATAACTCTGAATGTCTTAGTTTCCCATAAGACATCCATTGCTTTATTTGCAAATATACACTATATTAGCTATCTCAGCAAATTGCTTCTATTTAACATTTACTGTTTCCTTCAGAGAGACTAAGAACTCCACAAGCATTTTAAACATGAGCTCTTTCAAAGCATCTAAAGGCAGAATGAATTTACTACTAACCATGGATTCAAACCTACTACTTTCATTTATTCAACAGCACTAAAGTATTTTCTCTAGATATTTATCATTGCTCATAATATTTCAGGCAGGTTTAATTCCAGCATCCACTGAGAAGTTAATCAGAGAATTAGTAAAGAATTTGTGAAGAAAATAGCAAATATGACATACACACTTATTTGTACTCTTTCTAGTTCACAGGAGGCCTTTTTCAAAACAGACCAGCTCTACTGTGGCCTACCCAGCTATCTGAACAGGTTTAAACAGGGAAAACAAACAAACAAAGGTAAAAGGTTTAGATGAAGTTCTAGAAATAAATTTTCGATAAAATTTAAGAACCATCTGAAAATACCACAGGAGACTACAGCCAGTACCTTGGTGCCTGAAATAGCTGCTGTGGAGAGGGAGAACCCTCCCTTCTCCTGCCCAAGCATTTTGCTTTTCTTCTCCTTCTAGGGCCGGGACAGTCTTTAATCTGGCCTATTTTACTAAACTCATGTACAAGACAAGGATAAAATACATTTTGTACTCGTGTGTGTGGTTTTGTGAGCAGAATATGCTGAAGTGTTACTCAGGAGAAGTTCATGCTGTACCAGTCCTGAGCTACTCCTACTGTGCCGTGACTCCTGCTTGTGCTGTACAGCCCAGGAATTTATCTGGCTGAGAAACTAACCCTGAGACAAGAAGCCCAAGGTTCCAGTTGGATTAACTCTTCCCAGCTGCCAACTATATTGCTTTTAATGCCTGGGTAGCTCCACAGTGCAATTAGGGATGAAGGCAGAATCTCTTGTTCTTAGTTACAGAATATTTTCATATCAGTATTTTGAAGAAGAGGCTGCCTACCATGCTCAGGCATGATCAGAGCTGATATTTGTGAAGACTGGGAGGGAAAAGGCCCAGTTCCCCTTGTGTGTGTGACTGTTCTCCCCAGCCAGTGCAGGAGAACAAACAACCCCCAGCCCGTTCCCCGGGGTCCCTGAGCACGTGTTTGACAAGTGCACCTGTGAGAGGACGGCGTTGGCTCCGGGCTGGTGCTGGCTGGGGCTGGGCAGGGCTGGCTGAGGAGCAGCTCCAGGCACTTGGCTCCTAACAGGCTGCTGAGGCAGGGGAGGGTTGTACACCACCGGCGTGCCATCGGGATTGAGGAACGGCTGACCTGCCCGGGGAACACAGCAAACACGGCAGCTGCACCACCTCAGCTGGGACAGCACACACAAACCACTTACAGCAGGCAAAATCAATGCAATCACAACACTGAAAAATGAGGGAAGTCAAACTGGTTTATATGACAGGTTCATGCCAAATGCCCACAACCGTAACAGCAATGACTACATGCAGCTAAAACCCAAAACATTGAAGCTAAACAAAGATACCCCAGTCTTTACGTAGTGAACACACATAAACATTTCTTATATGCTACTCATCTTGAAACTTGATTTTTAACCAAGTAGATTGAATATGACAGGAGCAATAAAGGAAAACTCTACTAAAATACTGTTTTAAGGATATCTTAAAAATTTACCTCCTTTAATAAATTTGAAAACCAGTCAGAACACAGGAGAGCTTAAAGGCAAATATTTTTTGAAAACTATATAAAGCAATAGCTGCCCTGGTATTCTCATGACTGCTAATGAGATTACTGATAAAGGATTCTCCTCTCCTATTCTTAGATTAATTGGCTTTTAGCTTTCAAAATAAATAACACAGAATTATTCTCCTATTTAATAATTTGCAACCTCAATATTACAGCAAGAGGCCAATGAAAAATAATTGAAAAATAAACTGCATAAATTAGAAAAAAGCCCAGTGACTTCTTTCTGTGCCTGGGCTGGAAAAAACCAAACCAAATCTAAGGAACAACAGCCTGGCTGGCAAGGACCTGTGCCTACCTGCTTAGTGACACGTGTCCTGCATTGCCTTGTTCTGATGCTTAAAGGGCACAACACTGATGGAAATTTTTCCCTCCTCTGATTTAATGTTCTTACTCTTTCTAGAGCCTAAAGTCTTTGCACCCTGTCCAAGCAGACTAATGCTCCTCCAGACTTCTTGGTGCCATCATATTAAATGCAACTGCCCAACATAAAGAGTGGAACCGTTACTGAAGAAAGGACTGAGGAATTCATGGCAGAGGGAGCATGAACAGACTTGCTAAAATAAGCTACAGCAGCTGGACAGCAGCTCATCAGGTGATGCTCAACTGAGCTTAGGAGATTTCTTTTCAACACTCAAGAACTGGGAATGTTCACATCAATAAGGACTCCAATTTTCTTATTTCCTTCTACTCTTTCCTGCTAATCACCAGAGTTTCACTTATTTCTTGTAGTGGCTGGCTAGGAACTGTCTTCTCCTAATTACCAAGGCACAGATTCCTGTGTCAGAAACCCTGAGGAACCAATCTCTGCTTTGGCTGGCATTGGAACAGTAAAGCCAGAGGAACAATAACAGTATATGATGATTCGAGTACATTGGAAATCAAAGTTTATCTGCCCCTAAATGTTCCTTGTTCTCCAAGTGTTCTTTGTCTTCTGCTAGAAGCTCATTAGACATTAACATAATTATCAAAGACTACTAATGAACTTAGCTCTAAGATGACAAATACATTCTCCTCCAAATCCAATGGCTATCTATAAAAATTAAGTCCTATAGCAACTCATTTGTAACCAAATTTTTAGCAATTGATTCATATTAAGGAAAAAGAGGAATTTATTTATCTATTCAATGTTATACCTTCTAGTGAAAGAAATTATTTACTACATTTAACAACCCCAGTGAGAAACATTTTGCTTCAAACATCGTGTGCAATTATATTCAAACATAATCAAGTTCATCTACAGAATGATGGTAAGTATATCCTGAAGTATTTTTTCTACAATGAAAACAAATAAATTATACCAAAATTACAAAATAAAATTTCCTAAAATTATGATCTTTTACATAAAAGGTAAATTAAATTTTTCAGTATTTCCTAATTTTTAACTGAAAGTTTGCCCTGAGAGTGCTCACTCATTATTTAATCTAGACAAGTTATTACAAATCTCCTTGCATCTACATTATGAAGTAAGAATTTCCTACTACTTCCTAAAAAAGCATTATTGGCCAATTACACCAACACTGATTTAATTCTGTTTTAAACTGACAAGGAAAAGTTTAGAAATAGTATTTCATCATGTGCTTCTTTCTTTCACTTGTATTAACTTAGCCTTGAGCATAGAGAGGTGAGTACATTGCATCAAAAAAAAAAAAAAAAAGAAGGATGATAAGTTTTTTCAAGTCAATATAAATCCTTTCTCAGGCTGTCTCCCCTCACTGAAACTGTGTTATAGAAACACTGGAAAGGAGGTTTTCCACTCCTGAAAAAAGCTGAAACAATTAAGTTATTCTGTGTTCTGGATAGTAACTCATATGATTTTTGTATTTTGTAAGTTAAAACTCTTCTAGAGAAAATCACGTGAGTTTACTCATTCCTTTGATCCTCCAGTCATGTTTCCTTGTTAAATAAAGTGCATTGAATGAACACAACCACATTAAAAAAATAAAGAGAAAAATAAAGGACAAAGGACAATACTGACATGAAGCCTTATGCAAACACTCATGCATTTTTCCACGTTCCCCAGTGTAACAGAGACTCCCCCAAGCATGTACCAACCTGTCTGAGGGTTGACCAGCACACTGCCAGGCGGGATGCCCGCTGCTTCCAAGGGAAGCAGAAAGAAGCTACTGCCAGCAGCAGGTGCCACTTGCCCACTCATGCCACCATCAAAGGAAAGAGAGTTACTAGAGCTGCCAGGTGGATACAGGGCAGGCGTGCCAGGGGAGGGCTGGCTTAGAGCTGCTGCTGGAAGAGGCTGCTGGCTGTGAGAGAGAGAACCCGTGGAGGACCCTACACTACTAGAAGACTCTGAACCTAGGAGAGGAGTAATGAGAAATTGGTTTTACCTGGAGACAGTAACATCAAGCTCACTTTAAATATACACTTGTAAGTGCTCACCCTGAAAGCTCAGCATTAAGCACATTATTCACAGCAGCCTGGTCAATGGATTCCCCCTCCATCTCCCCTGGAATACCATTACAAGGCCCCTTCTGTGAACCAAGGGTTAATTCAGCACTGCTTTGCACTGCAAAGGCTTTCATATCTAGCTTGGTTTTCTGGCCAGAAAATGCATATTTATACCTCCAGAATTCATGGAAGTGGTTGGTCATTAGTGCAAAATGGTGGAGTGGATGTAGTGAGGCAGTGAATCCCAGCCCCAGCTCCTGCAGCTGTGCAGGGAATGCAGCTGCAGGGCCCCACTGACCCTGTGGATTTGCTGGCTAAAGCCTCGTGCCCTGCACACAAGCAAGGACCAGTTTATTTCCACTGCTGGGGGTCAGATCTTCTCTGACTCACCTGCTGGACAATTTGCACTATACTAAAACCCTCAACACTGTTTCCTCCTCTGACAATTTGCAGGCTGAAATCAAGAATATAGCTAGAAAAAATGAAATGAGGCTAAGATGGTAGCTTTAGCCTGGCTTTATGCAACAATTCAAATTTCAAAGGAGAATAAAACAGCCAATTGAAATATCAGTACTCATTTTACAGATATGAAATACTATAAACATTGCAAGGCAGTGGAGAACCAGACCCTGAGCTTCCTAAAAGCCAAGACATGCAGCTAAAATCAATATTGCAAAAGTCCAGTATGGAGAGGTCTGTGGAACTGCTGTTCCCAGATCACCTGACACCTGGAGCTTTAGGTAAACCATTTAGCAAAGGCTTTGTAAGAAGTGTGTGATGCTTGCAGTACTTGGAAACAGAATACAGTTGTTTAAATTTACAAACTCCCCATTAGCAGCCTCTATACAATCTAGAAGAAAAAGAAAGACTCAAAAAGCTCTCAGATGAAATTTATGTACTGCTTGAAGTTACTCTGCAATCCCTTATAAAAGTTGCTAATTGTAATCCTTCAATTTGTGTTTACAAAGAGAGCATAGCTTGAAGCATTGGCCTTTTTTATTGCTGAATTAAGTGAAATCAAAGCTATTAATTATAAACTGGGTGAGACAGCACATCCCAGCTCTGTAAAACCATCATTGCCTGAGCAGAGTTACTTGGATTCATTTCCAAGTGTGTTCACTTCTAGATTATGCAGAGAAGTGAGGCTGAAGCCATTATAACCAGAGCCAATTCCATCCCTGAACAATGTGAACAAACCCAAGCTCAGCATGTACCCATCACCACAACCTGGAACTGCATGAAGCAACAAGCATCAAGGTGGGCATTCCCAGCCTGGAATGTCCAAATTCTCAGAATGCCAAAATAAAAACTCCAGCAAAAAATTTAAGAATCCATTTATGTTCTTGAAATTTAGCCAACAAAGATTTCTAAGAATGTATTTCATTGTCAGGCTGCATTTTTTTTTCAAGCTGTGCCAAATAACATCACTACACTGCTAAATGGAATAACTCCATATGATGGCACAATTTTACAGCAGAAATACCTTGAACTGGTTTGGGTCATTCTTTATACAAGTATACAATGGACAAACAGAATTTGTTACTGTTTTACTGCATTAATATATAGCAATGTGGCCATATGCCTAAAAGGTAGTAGTGGTTTAAGGAAAAGCAAAAAATTTAAATAGATCCTCTTTAAAAACCAGTTTTATAAATAAGATCAAAACCAATACTAATAAGGTAAGCAATTATATTCTGCTTTTTTATAGTTCTGTTCCACATTCTGAAGCAGCCACCAATAACACACCCATGTATTACAAGCCTGAAAATTCCCCAGAGATTAGCAATGTAACAAATTATGTTGGCATTTGAAATACAAATATTTACTAAATTTAATTTTTGACCCACAGAAGATTCATTCCCATATTTTCTGAGATTTTGTTTTCACATTAATTACATATTAACCCCCTCTGAAACCCTGACTCTTGTAAGTATTTTTGAATTTGAAAATTAAACAGTAAACTTCATTCCACTGACCTCACTTCTCAGCAATCTAAACATTAAGTAAGCATTTGAGCCATATTCATTTTGATTTAACAAAAGAAAGAGAACACAATAAAAATAACTACCAATTCATACGCTTTAATGCTGTTTTATCTGATTTGATAGCAGTGCAGAATTTCATAAGCTGTTGCAATGGAGTTTTGTGTAGCCATGATATTTTCTGAAAAATCCTGTCCTTAGGATTTTTTCTCCTGAAAAGCTGAGAGGCCTCAGGAACAAAATATAAAGAATGGTTATCTGCTGCTGTGGAATGCAACAGGTGCATCTGTGATTGGCCTCATGTGGTTGTTTCTAATTAATGGCCAATCACAGTCAGCTGGCTCGGGCAGAGAGTCTGAGACACGAGCCTTTGTTATCATTCCTTCTTTTGCTATTCTTAGCTGGCCTTCTGATGAAATCCTTTCTTCTGTTCTTTTAGTATAGTTTTAATATAATATATATCATAAAATAATAAATCAGCCTTCTGAAACATGGAGTCAGATCCTCATCTCTTCCCTCATCCTAAGACCCCTGCAAACATGGTCACAGTTTTGCCCCATTGGAAATCGAGATCTGAACCCCAAATATTTTATACTAAAATATTTCTGGTAAAAAAAGTTTTCAAACCCTTTGCATGAGATGAAAGGCATTGGCACACTTGGAAATTCTCCTTCCAAAGCCGGAAGCATTCGCTGCATTTGTCACATTAGGGCTCTAGGGCTGGGTCTGTAGGTGTATCCCGAGGGAATGGATACAGGGAGGGGAACATCAGGCATGCCCACCCTGCTGAGCCCCAGAGCCTGCTGTACCTGCTTTGGACAGCCCACCCTGCTCAGCCCCAGAGCCTGCCCTGAGGCTGCTGTACCTGCTTTGGACAGCCCATCCTGCTCAGCCCCAGAGGCTGCTGTACCTGCTTTGGACAGCCCACCCTGCTCACGCCCCAAGGCTGCTGTACCTGCTTTGGACAGCCCACCCTGCTCAGCCCCAGAGCCTGCTGTACCTGCTTTGGGCAGCCCACCCAGCTCAGCCCCAGAGCCTGCTGTACCTGCTTTGGACAGCCCACCCTGCTCATGCCCTGAGGCTGCTGTACCTGCTTTGGACAGCCCACCCTGCTCAGCCCCAGCTCATGCCCCAAGGCTGCTGTACCTGCTTTGGACAGCCCACCCTGCTCAGCCCCAGAGGCTGCTGTACCTGCTTTGGACAGCCCACCCTGCTCAGCCCCAGCTCATGCCCCGAGGCTGCTGTACCTGCTTTGGACAGCCGGCCCGTGCTCTTGCTGCTGCCCGAGCTGTCCCCGCGGCTGAGCACGGAGATGCCGCTGAAGCTGCTGGCCTTGGTGACGGCGGGTTTCAGGTTGCGCAGGGAGCTGTCCGAGTCCGTGCTGCTCCAGGGCCGCGGCTCCGTCTCTGTGCTGCTCTGGTGGCTGTTGGCCGATCTCCCCGATGCCTCCTTATTGACTCTGCAAGTTACAAACTCAACTGTTAGCACGAGCAGTGCTTGCAAAAGAAGGGGAAAAACAACCAAAAAAAACACCCCCAAAAAACAAGAAAGAAAAGGTAAATGCATGCAGAATACTTTGGGTTTTGTTTTTTTAAAAGAAAGCATCAAATACCTAAGTATCTGTCGTCTTTGTTGTGTACTATTAGTTTCTTCCTCCTGGATTCTGTTGACATTTTAATAAGATAGCTTAATATTTATTAAGAAAATAGGAAGACAAAACAGAATTAAACAGCAAATTTTCTTACCTTTTATCAGTGAAATAATTCTCTTGGGAACACAGGGACTGAGGGGCAAAGAAGTGCAGAAATTAATATGAATGGCATTTAGAACCCCTACTACAGCACACACAGCAATCTGGAGTTTTCTGCATTGCACTCAGACTTCTACAGCACCCTCTTTATATAAAACTGCCTGAAAAACTTTACCTGTTGGTGAACAATTTCCATGAGGAAACAAGACAACATAAAAAGGCCCATGTGCAGGAGATCAAAGTCAGCATGAGGATAGTTACAATGCTGAGTTGGTTTCTATCAGACTTTTTCTGAAGTTACAGTTCTTCCCTTGGGCCTTTGGTGCCTTCTGTCACTTGCAGCTGGTGTGTGATTCCCAGGGCTGTCACAGCACCTGAGCTGCCTTGTCTTCTGCTGGGAAGGGTGGAGGGGAGGAGGCCACTGCTGCTGCAGTAACTGCTCAGTGCCCTGGGTACCAGTCTGGGTGAGCTACAGAGCACATGGAACACAACCAAAAAGGCTGCTCCTGACTCAAATGATGTTGTCCTTGACTGTGACTCCCAACATCTGGCACAAAGCTTCTAAGGGTTTAATACATAGTAAATTAAAATGCAAAAGGAAAATGTAATTTTATATCCAAAAGTCCATTATTCTTGTTTGCAACTAAGGTGAACAAAAAAAATATAAATTAGCCTCTCAAGAGCTCATCACTCTCTTTGGAATCTGGTTTTGGACGTGCAAGAGTTATAAATGTCAGAAGTGGATTATTAAAAGTAAAATGTATTTTTAAAGACGTATTTGTTCTGTTTCACTCAATATAATCATTACTTGCAATTGAATTGTAGCCTGCAATGTTGTCCTGTAGGGTATCTCCAGTCAGGAGATCAGATTCCTGACAAGAATTTCACATATGGGAGCTCAAATCATTTTACTGTGACCATTCATAATGTGGCTGCTATAGATACAAGTGAGAAAAGAGTTTTTTTGTTTTTAATTTGCTTGGGTTTTTTTTTCTTTTAATTATTGCTCTGAGCAACTGATATGATTGCAGTACCAAAAATCTGTGACTTAAATTGCAGTGAGGGACAAAACAATGAAAATGGGGAAATGCATTGCACTAGGTAACACTAGAGAACACTCAATAATTCTTGGGTTGTTTGAGTTTCATACAGCAGCAATTAGAGAAAACAGATTTCTCGGTAACTGCAATATCATTTAAAACTCACTCAGGCCTCACTCTTATGTGCTCAGTGTCATTCAGAACCAGTTTCCTGGAAAGCCACCTGTGCATGTATGTGTGTGAAGGGTTCATAGAAAACAGTGCCAGACTGGTTTTGATACGTACATCTTGTGCAAATATCCTTTCTCTAGCTCTCTGATATTCTTCTTCACGTTCTTCTATAGATTTACTTCTTCTGTCATCTTTTAATCGTATTCTCATCTAAATTAAGTGGTACAGTGTTATTTTGTAAAGCAAAACAGTAAGAATGCACAGTCAAACACAGCAAGTGGAAGGAATAAGCCATGTGTGCTTTACCTGGTTGTCATCTTTGTCTAAACTAGAGTTATCTCTCTTAAGGATGTACCGCTTCTGGAAGTCATCGCTCTTCTCATCCTTTATATGCTCACAAAACTTTTGGTCAGGTCTGAGAAAAGTTGTTACAAACAAAATATTTATCGTTTTGTAAACATACTGTACACACAGTGGAAGAAACTGAAATATATTCAGGTGTAATTTAAAATATACTTCATATTCTAACTGAAATAAATAGACTTTGGCTGTCTGGGCAATGGAAAATAGATGGTGCACCCCTGACAGGTCCTGTCCTGAGGCATAACAAACCTGCTTAAAAAAACCTCTTCCTCCTTTCAAAGCTTTTGCTGCAACTCCCAGTTAAGGTGGGAAGCAAACCACATGCCCTTGGGGAATCAGAAGTGCTTTTGAATCCCAACTGGTGCCATGCAATGGATTTTGGGCATGCATGGAAGTGAAGACAGGTGTTTGCCGCTAGAGCCGCAATACCTCAGAGTTCATTTCAAGGGAAAACAGAAGAAAGAAGGTAGAGGAGAAAGCACTGAAACTTAGAAACTTCTAAAACAAAATTAAGCAGAAATGAGTAAGAGAAGAACAGTATAATGCAGGCAAGCAAGAGCTTCACACAGTCATAGGGCGAGAGTGAAGCAACAGATTATAAATAATGCTTTGGCATTTTATCTGCTTTGTGAAAGAAAAAGTGGTATTTTGCAAATCCTTGTTATTAAAGAGAGATCCCAAGTACGTGAATAATAAAACAACTGCTATTGTAAGAGAAGAGCTCAGACAATCAGGAAATATTTGTCTAATAGAGGACAGAATAAATGTATGCTCTTCTCTATTTCTGTGATTTATCATTACCTAGGACTTCTGGAGGGAGTGAGGGGAGCTTTTTCTACGAAACAGCCAGCCCTGCCTATTGGGTACTGGCTGCCCAAACATAATTAGCAGGCATTTCAGAGAACCTTTAGACTGTCTTACCTCTTTCTTTTAAAGGTCTCTGAATTTACTGCCCTGCAATCACCAACTCCCACTCCACTGACGTGCCAGTGTGCACTGGGTGGTTGATGTCAGTAACATCCCTGCTCGGCGAGGGAGCCGCGAACCTGCCTATGAGGAAAAGGTAAGTTTGGCTTTATTCCACATGGAGCAGATCTCCAAGGTTTTCTTTCTAAATTCTTATTTTGTATCCAAAGTGATTTAAAATAAGAATATTGAAAACATCAAGAATCTTTATGTCTACAGGTTAGATGAAATGCCTGCTAATTAGTAACTACACCTACAGGGGCTTCCAGAGGCCACAAGCTATTTAAATATGGTCTAAATTTTTTTTTAAAAGCATACATGAAATAATCTTTTATTAGTTCTTATTCCACAGTTGAAGTGGTAGACTGAAGCTTCAGTATAGAGATACTGGTAGATACAAAAGCAACAGATTTGAAATGTTTGGCTTTCTAGGTTAATTGAGATATAGATTGTACAGCCAAAGCAAAAACACATACATAAATAATACAAGTTTTCAACATACATTTAGGCTTTCTATATATTTCTAAAATTTCTGAGGACACACTGTTTACTTAAGTGAAATTTCAGTGTGGCATATCATTTCAGTCCTACTGACTCTACAATAGGGTGGATAATTAGATTTTTTTCTCCCAAAGCTATAAAGAGTGTACCTAGAGACTGAGATTAGGATATGCAGGCACTGTCAACTCCTGTTTTCATGTTCAAGACCAACAAAAAACGGTGTCAGGCAAATGCTTTAAGTTAAAACTAGAAACTAGGTGGCATAAATATGTCAACACATTAGACCTTTGTCTTTTTGAAAGAGAATGAGGAGACAGAGCAAGTGCAGAGAATGGAGAGAACAGCTGGGTCCCTTGAATGAAAACCTCAATTCCACACAGGTTTCAGAGCTGCTGTGGCCCCAGTGCTATCTTCTCTGCAATATGGATTTTCCTGGAGGTTTCTCCAAGAGCTTCCCAGCCCTCCCAGTAAAGCAGCACACCATGGCTTGTTAACCTAGTTGACATTTTCACTGATGTCTGTCTTTCCTGATATGTTTATTTGTAAGGCCATGAGAGATCTGTAAGCAACATTATTCCAGCGAAGAACTTCAACAGCTGATTTTTCCCAGTAGAATTTTACAATACAAAAGCCACAGTTGTGCAAGTCCCCTCCCTTCACCAAATCAGAAATGACCCTGTTCTAAGATAAGAGCTGGCTCTGCTATCCAAAAGAAACAAAGAATGCACTTTGTACACTTTACTGGTGTAAATCTTTAAACAAATAAACAGTTGCTATAAATTCGCATTTCACAGAAACAAAATTAGCAATGCATCTCTGCCAGAAAAGCAACAACTTAACCCAGAAATAACATCCTTCTTTCCCCAAAAGAATTCTAACAGATCACATTATCACACAGCAAGAACATGAACAGGAAAGAGCTCTCAACCACCTCTCCTTGATGCCTGCTCCCAGAGAGGAGACAGACCTCACCTGCTACAGCACCACTGCCTCACACATCCCAGTGTTAGAGCATCAAAAGGGTTTTTCAAGGCTTTGACACTTACATTCTTGTATTGCTAGTTTTATTTACTATGACTGACTTCCCACTCTGGTCCACGTTGTGCTCTAATCCAAAGTAAGCAGCTACCCTGTGCAACAGCATTCTATGGTAAGATGTCATTGGGGGAAACTTTTTTCTTGGTACTCTGGAAGAAAGGAATAGTAGCTTTATTAAATAAACAGGAACACTCTTGAATTCTTTTTTCCTATGAGAGTACAGTACTTACTCATTATTACCAATGAAATCTAAAATTTCCTGTTCTAATTTCAGCAGCATCATTCTGTCCCTGAAAATAAAAACACAGCAACTCACATATGAGACACTCCAATAACTGCAGTTGTATTCATCTTAAGAATACACAGATCAGGGCTGTGATCAAGGGATGATGGCAGACTGGAAATAGGACCAGCAGGTGTCAAATGCAGAATTTTTAGGACAAGGTATTCTTTTTTTGCTATTTTGCATTGAACCATGCTGTTTTGCTCTCAGATATCAGAGTACACAGATCCTCCAAGAAGTCCCTGCCCAGGAGGCTCAGCAGGAAGCACAGTCATGGAGAGGACAGGCTCCAGGAGGAAAAGCAGGGCTGAGGTTGTTCCCTGTTGGTTGGTGTGGGCAGGGAGTGTGCAGAGGCCTCAGCTGGCCCTTGGATTGTGAAGCACATCAGGAGATCACTGAGAAAGTGGTGGGGGCACTTCACCAACAACCAAGGGCTTAAAGCTGGCACATGTGGCAATGTGCTGACATATTAGAAAAAGCTAAAACTCAAGGTGGTAGGAAGGAACACTCTTCCTGAAACTGCTTGCACTGGTTTGAATAAACTTTTAAGATGCAATGATATCCAGTGATGCACAGTTCATAATCTGCACATCAAGTAACCAAGCTTCCCAGTCACTGTGCATGGAAACACATGGAGCTCTGCACTTACAGTTCCTTGTTTCCACTGGGATGCTTCATGGCTTCAAACAGGAGCCACCTACTAAGTCTCACAGAGGTCTGTGCTTTCTGATTTTACTCTACAGGACTATGGCTTTGGCCATATGATGGCTCATGTCACATTTATTCTGAATAAAACGGAATTCAAATAAATTACTACATTGGATGTCCTATCTATAATATGAATGAATAACAAATAGCAGTGAAGCAGCTCTTGTGGCAGAGCACAATTGCACCAGGTTAATTCATGCCTTGCACTATGCCACAAAGCCAGCACAAAACCCCAGTGAGGGAAAGAACAAACAAGACAGGGACAGACTGCAAACCTCAGAGCAACAGAACCAGGTCAGCACTGTTGCTGACAAATGATGGACTTGGATTAGGTCAGATTTGGTTTCTCATGTGCAAAATGAAAATCTGTAACTACAGTTATATGGTACAGCTTTAAAAAAATGCCTTTATCTATAAATTCAGTGCAAGACAGATTAGGGTCAGAAGGCAGTTTGGTCTCTAACAAGCAGGTGCCAAGACAGTGCAAAGTTTAGAGACAATGTATTGAAGCCCCCTCAGGGAGAGAACTGCACATAGACTGAACACATCATTTGCATATTAAGCATTAAAAGTATTTAAACGACTTCAGTGTCCTGAACCTCTGCTCAAAAAGAAAACCAATTGCAGTGGTGTTTTAGACAGTCTGCAACAGAATCTCACCCTGAATAACTGACATGGAGAGTTAGACATTTAAGAAGGGAAAAAAATAAAACCACAAACAAAAAAAAAAAAACAGGTAGTGTGTGATGCCTCAGGCAAAATGAAGAAAGAAAAACATAAAGAAAGTTGACATTATTGATTCTTACCTGGGATTGTTTTTTAATGTATTTACTAAAAATTCATGAAGATCTATACCAGTGGAATCTGTATACTCCTGGCTGGAATCTAAGGGAAGGGGGAAGAGAGCAAAATTACACTCTGAAGAAGCTGTTTTCCAATTATTGCTGTACATACTATATATGGATCAATACTATATAACCATTAAGTACATTGTTGCCAAAATTAAATGCTTGCAGTTTCCAGAAGAAAGGCCCACAAGTTATAAAACAAAACAGAAAACCCACCACCACCCACTATCCCCTAATTCAAGGGTAATGCAGAAGGAGAAGTTTCAGTAACACCACTATTAATAACAACTGGCTGTATGTTGTGAAGCAGGTAATCACCTGGAGAGACCCAATTTCCACCAGCCTGCCACATTTTCCCACTATCCCACACTGCAGTGTGTGTACACAACTGTGGAGCAGCAGCAGCCCAGCCACTGGATGTTGCCCAAAGAAATTTTGTAATTCAGAATGTAAGTTTAACCTTCACAAAGTGGTGTTTTGCACTACTAAAAATCCTTGTTCTGTTAGGCTTTGTTTGCACAACATCATGATTAGATGACTACTTTTTCCAAAAGTAGTCTCAACCTTTCCCCTCCTTTCCAGTTTCAGTGAGGCAAAGTATTCAGTTACATACTATCCCCTAAAATCTGTCCCTAACAGGAATGATTTAACCCCAAATCTTCCCTTACATGAGCACCTTTGAGTTCCAGGTACTAGGATCCAAACCAACAGGTGTTGGAACAGTATTTCTGGAACTAGGTGTCTTCCAAGAACTACTTATGTGTTAACCTAGTCTCAACTCAGTTAGGCACAACTTAAATTTATTATGCCCATGTCCCAGCTCTTCCAGCTGCACAGAGAGTTTAAGTGAAACCAGCCAAGTCTGAGCATTTATGGTTTGGAATTACTTTTGATTCTGAAGAGAAGGCAAAAAAGGCTATTCCTGATAAAAATATTAAGATTCAGTAATAATTTACTTCAATTTTTCTAATTTGCAAGTGAGCAATGATTTACTGATAATTACTAGAACTGATGCTAAAATTCCATAATTTTCTATATTGGCATATTCTATATTGGGAAGTAATTAACCTTCAGAGGAGAGAGTGGTTGAATTCAGACCAGCCACCTCTACCACAAGCATTTTGTCACTTAACTCTCAATCCCCCATCAACACCTGTTGGGTATTTGGGGCTGGTGTTTAAGGCATCATTTCAAACACTGAGATTTATAAATGCAGGTTAAGTTCTCCATCCCAGTGCTTTTTATTTCACAAATACCTGGCTGGCAGCTGGGACAAGCAGCACAGAAATTCCACATGAGGAATATCTTCTGGAATTGGGGGACATGAGATGGACAAGTGCCACTTATCTCAAAAAGAATTCCAGCTCTAAAGGTATTTCCTATACTCTGGCTGATCTAAGAGATTTAGGTAAACTTTCTGGATATTTAAAGGAAGAGCTGAAAAATGATTTGCCAACTTAAATGCATAAAGTCTTCTACCTGTAGGAGGCATCAGGCAGCATGGACATAAACTGACAGTTTATGTCATTGATTTCACAGCTCTCTTTCAGATTAACACCCATAGATTTTCAGCACACAGACTGTAACTTTAATCCAGAAGGCAGGAATATTTAAGTGAAAACATAATACTGGTCCTTTTTATTTATGTAGTTCTACCCTTACTCCAAAACTTTACTGAAAAAATTCCAGATACTATCAGAAGTAAAATAAACAAAGGAGAACATAGACACTTCAATTTCACAAGCCCAGGAACAAGACAGGAGCTTCCACTGACTTGTTAAGTCAGCTTAAAGAACACTTGGACACAACTGAGAAAACACAGCTGGTTTTTTATGCTTCTCTGCACAGTCAGGACAGAAAGGAAACATTTGCTGGAGTGTTTGATGAAGTCTCTAAAGCTCTTTCCTTCTCCTCTAGCTCAAAGGTGTCTGATCTATTTGCTTCATTTGCAAGTAAAATTAAAAAAAATAATGCAATGTTTATGCAATGAAGACCTGGAAGCAGAACTGTATTTTCATATGTTCTTATCTATACAGTATAATACAAGGAGAGAGGGCAAACCTCTTGATAACATTTTTCTGGAGAGCTTATCACTGGATTTTTCCTTTTCTGATTCATCTTTTGCAGGTTTTTCTTCTTTTTCAAAAGACTCTGACAACTGGATCTGAATTTTCTCCTGTCAAAGAGTAAAAATCAGTCAGCACACAAATTATTTCAAACAATACCTGCAGGAGAACTGTTCTGTACTATATTACCTGCAAAAATAATGAAGCAACAACAAAAAAAATTGTTTACCTATGCTTTCTGATTCCATATGTGCTCCATGTTACCACACAATGAAATTATTTATCAGTAAATCAGAGTGTACAGAGAAGGCATAGAAAGGATCACAGACATTTTAGAATTTACACACACTTTCCAGGCCCTGAATGCTATTGCAAAATGAATTCAAAGTATCTTACTCCATACATGTAAGAAAAGAATCAGGTTTTTCAGATGTATCAATTTTATACTCCTGCTATATTTTTAAGTTATGTCTCATCCACAATGCTTTCTTCCTCCACATTCTTCACAGTTCTTTACTGTAAAAGCTTGTTTCAAGTTTTGATTTGGTTCATACCAAGAAAAAACAAAACAAAACAAAAATTTTTATATCAGACCAGCATTTCCAGATCCACAAAAAGGGGAAATATTTACAGTACAATATATCAAGGCAAAGTCTGCAGACCTGTCATCAAGGCTTAGTTTCATAACTTCCTGTGTATTTTGATAGAGTAGCTTTGTGTGCAATCACCTCAAAATCTGTGGTTTTATATCAGCAGGTGAACTATTATAAAACCTGTTTCTCAACACAGCAAAAAGTTTCCCTGTGAAATTAGTGGCATAATGCTCTCCTAAATACCCTGAACAGTGCAAGACTGCAGTTTGTTTTCCATGCCCCTTTCCTGTTTCAGGAGGTTGTCAGTGAAGGACCAACACACTGCAGGCAGCCAGAGCCGAGGAGTTTGGAGCAATGGAGTCACCATGCCTGAGGGACTCACACCGGAGTGGTGGCCAGGTCCTGTCAGAACCAGACTCCCCTGTCACCTTGTAACTCCCTCAAATGACAGTTCTGCTCCCCCAGATGCCAGCTGAGTGCATGCTGTCACCTCCACATTCCTGACAACATCCAATCCTTCCCAATCCAGAGAGCCGCCCCTCACGCACTCCTGCCTGTCCCTGTTCTGCCCTGCACCTTAATCCTTTCCCACACAAGTCCTCACTCTTCCCTCAAGCCCCTTCTTACCCACATGCAGGCTCTTGCTCTAAGCTCTGCTCTTGTGTCATTGCCCAGCCTTGATCTCACCCGTGGAATGCAGCCAGAGTTAAATTTAGCCAGGATCCACCAGGCTGGAGCTGCTCACGTGCCCACCCGCAGCCACTCCTGCTGTGGCGGCACAGGGGAGCCCTGCACGAACCCGGCTCTGCCCAACAGGAGCTCCCTCTGCAGAGCCACAGCTTCTTCAAATGAGGGAAAGAGTCACTGAGAGCTTTACCAGCTCTCCCTTTCATTAGGACTTTCCCCCACAATAAATGTTCCAATGAAACTTCCTAATTCATGAACACCCACTAAACAACAACTCAGTGTCAATGAAGCTTTCTCAGCTTTGGACAGGATCTACAACCACATCTGATAAATACCAGCAAGTCACCAGCAAGGAACTCTCTCATCTGATTCTTTCCTATCTTGAGAATTCACCTGGCTACAAATCTTAAGGAGTCCAGAACAAGTATCTGCATTCCTTGCCTCATAAACCTGTGGGTAACTCAAATGAGCAATTGATTTGTCACTACAAAGTGTTCTACACTCACCATTCACCAAGTAGCTGTGTAACCTTTGAGAAAGAAATGTTGCTGTCCTATTAAGATGCTGTTCCTGAGTTGGATTCACCAATGTTATCCTCCATGTTACAATAACACTCTACAAAACTATCAGGAAATTAAGGAAATTTTCAGTCTGATGTTTCCTCACTAGAAAAGTGACTGCAACTTCTAAACTCCTTCCAAGTAATGCACACAGCAATAGTTTAGTTAAAGGATCTCAGCAAGTAATCATTTTCATACTTCCTTCCCCAACAAGAGCTAAAAAAAGGAATCACCATCTGAACAGCCAGTTCTGCTACTACACCAGCTCTACTTCAAAGTGTGATACACCAGAACTGGGTACCAAAGGGCACTTTCTTGTGATTTCATGCTATAAAAACTGTAGCATCTAATTAAATATGACCTACTTGACTGGAAAGCTGCTGAAAAATCTTTTAACTTCTCTTCCCCTACAAAACTCTCTTAATCCCACCCTGTTTGCAGCAGGCCCCTGCTGGCATTTGGACTGAACAGACCCCTTGGCCTAACCCTGATCACCCATCCCAAGCCCTCATTGCAGAAGAGGAAATTGTCACCGTATTTTGATGAAAGAAGAAAAAGTTGAACAAACAGGAAAATGTCCCAAACCATCAAAACCTGATAAATCCTGCCAGCTTAACACATTTGGGAAAAGGTAAGAATATATCTCAAAGGCCTACATGCTGAGGCTGGATCTTCTACCAGAAAAACCAACATAAGTCAATAGAAATTAACATTACTTCCCCTTGCCTTCTCCTCCCACTCCCTCTCCATTGGGCTATTTTATTTTGCTTAGAAAGTTCAACCTTTTGAAGATTTATTTACTTGTTACTCATAATAACAACTGTCATTCATATGAAAACAGTTCTTCCTTAGAGAGGCTGAACTGGATCACCCTTTGCAAATGCTTGTACTTTGTGTCAGAAAATAGTCAGAACAACCTGATGTTTACACAAATGATGGCAAGAGAATATAGTTAGTGCTACAAAGATAAAAGATCAAACATATCACAGTTATGTTCTTCCTCTCACAATACATTTGTAAGCTCATACTTTCACAGTACCTTTTAGTAAAGGGCTGCCAGTGCTTTTTAACAAGTATCAAAAATATGCAAGGCTCTTATCTAGGCTTCTCAGGAAGAAGCAGTATCTTCCTTCATGTTGCAATTGAAAATAGAAACATAGATCAGAAAAGAAATTCAAGAAATTCATCTGCTTGAGACATTTTCTTTGGTCTGTCACCCTCTTCCATCACAGCCTGCTGAGGAGGAGCAGCCAGTGGTGCCTTGCTAAGTGCCTCCTGCACCCACCTGTGTCAGGAACCTCACCCTGCTGGAGATGCTGGTGTAAAGGGTGACTCGTGAAGTCACAGACAACACCATGGAGTTATCCCCAAGCTCACACTATCACCAGCAACATTATCCTGAATTTAACCTATGTTATGTTTTAAAACTAAACTGGAAACCACTTTTTAGTTGCAATCAGAGATACAACAAAGCAGTGACTCTTCCAGGAAGGGGGAGCATCGAGCATCAGAGGTGATTCTCCTGCTGCAGAGACACCTGTGCAAGGCAGGCTCTTCCTTCTCCAAGCCACTGCACCTCCCACACATCCCAAGCACAATTAATGCTTCAGGGTATGGGGCTGGAGGCATATTAGTCCCAATTGCAGCAGCTGATTGGCACATATGAAGAGCTCTCCCAGGCTTTCCCAAAGATAGTTTAGGAAAGGAGGCAAAATGGGTGAAGAAATTGTGGTTACAGAGAGTCATGGGAGACCTGTGCCCCACAGGATTGCACTCCAGCATCAGAACTTGTAACAGATTCCCACTTCTAGCTCTCCAACACATTTCTCCACCCTCCAGGGAAGAACTAAATTTGTTCTAGCAATCATTCTCTGCACAGCTATTGGGATTCATAAGCCATTTCTCCTACATTACTGCTTCCAAAGAAAACTCACAGCTAACTCTAATTTTGTTCTTAAGGCAATCTGCTTTCTGGTATTCCTTTTGTACAAACTTACATTATCACACAATCCAATTCTTTCAGCAGAGCCAGCCTTGACATCCCTCCTGCTGCTGCAAGGACTCCTTTCAAGGGCCACCTGGCAGCACAGAGCTAGGGACAGATTCCCAGAGGACTTGGCCACAAACATCACCTGATAAATGTCTGATTTTAAACCATTCAACACGTGGGCTTGTGTGGTGCTGGAGGTTGGAAATGCCTCTTATGTTGGAAATATACCACTCATAATCAGTCCACCAAATCAGGGTTGTTGTAATTTGCTACAGTGACTGGCAAACTCCACTGCTTCAGACTGAACAACTCAGCCTGGCCAGATCTCTCAGTCTATTTTGTTATCTTATAGGAAACATTACAAAGCAATCATTGTAAATTGATTTGAAATTGACTGGAAATCATTGCAAACATCAATAACTCTCCTGTTGGCTTTTAATCCTTTACTCAGCAACCTATTCCAAACTATGACTTAAATTTTCATCATGGTAGCAGGCCCAGTTTCTGAATTCCTCTAGTCGACACTTCAAATTCTGCTATATTAGTAAAAGCCTACAAAAATACTATTTTCTTATTTTTCCAGAGGAACAAAACCCTGCAAACCTGGAGGGTTTCAGTCCTAACCTAGTGTTTCAGTCTCAAAAAATTTTAATTAGCTTGACAAAAACCTACATGAGCTCTCAGTGTCCATCTTTCCTCAGAACTGAATTACCACCTCTCCAGGAAAACCCCCTCACATCCTGCTTTCTACTGCTTCCTTCTTAACCAAAGGCAGACTTTTCACAAAAGCACAGTTTAGAAGCTTTTCAATAACAGCAAAGGCCCATTTCTGTTTTGATAGGCATGAACAAACCCAGCATTTTGATGGGCCTCACTCATGCACAGAACTAAAGCCAGCAGCAGGGTTTTGTTCTGAAAATACAGACTGGTATGGAGGTAAAGTCAGGAAATATGGATTTTGTTTAAATTCTCTAAAGTAATTTTATATATTTTGTTCAGCATGTAGGAACTTCTGTAAGTGTGTTCTATAATTTTAATAGATTAATTCAGATATACCTCAGGCAGGTATTACAGAGCTACCAGCAACTGGGACTAATATGCAGAAATTCAGTTACAACACCAGAAATCACAACTGTTTCCATTTTCAAAATGTACAAAGACAGTAAATTAGGCTCCACGCTAATCACAATGTTTCTGTCTTACTAATTGCAGACAGCACTTAAGCAGTTTAAGAGTCCCTTAAGTGCACTGTTGGACTAACAAGTTAAAAGAACTGACAACCCCCCTCTTTCTGCCTACAGATATTAACTAGTATAGCTCAGGAAAAAAAAAGCAGCAAATTCTGCACCTGATATTATCACCTCTATTAGATCAGTATAAAAAAAAAAATAAAACCAGATGGTATCCACATATTTAAAGAATACCCAACAGACTTTCTTTTGAACATGAAGTTACTTGAAATAGTTCCAGAAACTTCAGTAAGGTGATTTTTACCTGGAGGTCCTGGGATATTTCAGCTGTGGGAGGTGGTGGATATTCTTCACATACAGCAAGGCTCCGAACTAACTTTAACTTTGTGTTTGACTAAAGGAAAGTATGTAAAATTAAAATCTATGGCTTATAAAAGATAATATAAATATACCATAAGCCGTTATTTTTTTCATTCATTATATGAAAAACAAAATGGCTGAAAACAGCATTTTTCATGTTTTCAACAGAATAAATAATTCCCTTTAGAATGAAAATACCCAAGCAATTGCAGCTTTTGAAGGCACTACCAGCACAAGAGAGCACATCTAAACAAAAGTAAATAAAACGCTGGGAAAGTGTTTCTCTCCGTTACAATAAAAAGCCACCAAAAATATAAAGGCAAATCACAAAAGCAAACAACTAGGCAAGACAAAAACCCAACAGAATAAAACAAAGCTACGATGCCAAAAAACAAAACTAAAGGCACTTTGCACAAAGTAACGAAGCTGCACCAAGCACGAAGGGCTTCCTTCGCATGCCAGCGCGCCGGGCTACCGTACCTTGGAGCGTTTGGCCGTCTGTGCCAAGGACTGCGCTGGCCGCTGGGACAGGCACAACAGAGAAGGGACATTAGCTCAGGGCACAAGGGGTAATGCTCAGGCTGTACAGGAGAAAGCTGTGACAGTTAGCACCGACATGGCACGTCTGGGACAGCAGCAGGTGCTGCGGATTCGGGGCTCTCCTGCTTTCAGCAGGCTTGGCTTGATTTCCCGTCTTCGTTTATCAGCAATAGATACCAGAGCACTTTTACAGGAACCAAGCATTATCCTTGTTCAGTGGCATCCAAGCACTTTACTCTCTCAGCCAGCTCTCAGCTACACTTTCAATTCTTGTTTCCTAATTTCCTTGGCAACGTGACATGGTTTTTATACATTTTCTTCCTACTCCTGAAACCTTCCTAGAAAAATTATATTAAAAAAAGGAAAGCGTTGCCTCTACCAAGGGAACAGATAACAGATGATAACCTATCATAAGCAGCTTAAAACATGTGGGATCTTTTTCTTTTACCTTGGGACCTATACAAGTATGTTTTAAAATGGGCTACTGATTTTTTTTTTCATTTAGTAATTTACTATGAATTAATATAGTAATTTTTCTCCTTTTTCTCCTCCCAGAGCCATTTTAGTAACTTATTATGCAATAATTTGCTTTTTCCTCCCAAAGCCCTTCTTCTATTACCATTCTTCCTTAAAATAAATTACCAGGCTTTTACTACAATATGCACAGCTGAAAGGTACATTTGAATCAACAAGAGCATTTAATGATTTGTTAACTGCATAGTTAAAACTAACTCAGCCCTCAGTGTCAGCAGCACAAGAATAGAAACATTTAGAGTGACATCACATAATTTAAGTACTGGTTTCCCTGGAGAACTAAAACTGATGAATAGACAAGCTTTTAACAGAACAGGTTTTAGTGAAAACAGGCCTAATATTTGTAAGGAGAAATTAACATCAGTAATGCAATTTCAAGTGTTGTTTAATGGACAATATTTCTTCCTTTAAAAAGGAAACTGAAGTGAAACTCCACTGGAAAACTCCATAACTGCAGCTCTCCTTGCTTTAGCTCAGAGGAGATGTCTCTCAAGCACCTGAACTTCTTAGCAGGGCATACAACATCACTAAAATGAAACCTCACCTACAGCAAAGAGCTCTACCATGTAAAGGCAGAACTGCTTTTTCTCTCATTTTCCTCAAATCCCACATGTCTATTTTGGATGTTGCACCAGCTTAGCTGAAGAGCAGCAGAAGGGAGCTCATTTCACTATGTAACAGAATTTTAAATAGCTGCACTGAAAACCAACTGAACTCACCAGCAGTGAGTTTTTTTTCCTTTTTAAAGGAAGCTTGCTGAGATTTTGAGCAGCAGACACAGTTCAAATGCTTTCATACCTGGAGCCATTCAGACTCTGAGTTTTACTGTTTCCATACCTGGAACCACACAGAGACTTTGAGTTTTTTTGTTACGTGCAAAATATGTTTTCATTTCCATCATCTCCTCTGAAAGCATTCCTTGCATTATGAAAGCTGGCACTGCATATCCCTGACAAAGTTTCAAGCTACTAAATTTCAAAAACTGGATGATTTCCCAAGCTCCTATCAATTACTCCAGCCTCAATCAGCTTAGGTGTGTTCAAATCAAGTTGTGCAAATTTAAAGTCACATCAGGACTGTCAGTGGAGAAGCAAAAGAATCTATACTCAGGCAATTATCTTTTGCAAAATTTTGCAAGCTTTGAAGCCAGTACATAAGCCAAAAGAATGTATGGAAGAAAACACCCCAGACCCAGATTTGAGAGGGCACAAGAGGGAATTCAACCCAGCACAGGACACTGAGCTACTGCTCACTAATTAGATAAGTCACAAATATTTCAGTTATTTTTAAGAGTGATTTGAAAAAAAAGAGGAAGAAATGATTGCTGGGAATAAACACCAATAATATTGGGGAGAGCTGGAGGGCCACTGTAGGAGGGAGGTTTTCCTTCACTGATGAGACAAGTATAACTCCACCCATCATATTCAGACTTCTCATCTAGAGAACACTGCCCTGACCAACATTCCTGTGATAAATGTGGACTCCTGGCTTCCCTGTGTGACTTCAAGGATGTCAAAACCCAGACTGCCAGTCCCCCAGAGCCAGCTGTGACTGTGAGCAGTAAGCACCACACATGTCAGGGGAGAAGCACAGGAACAAAGCTGGTGGGGCTGCAGGGACAGCTCAGGTGAGCACAGCCCAATGGTGCAAGGGCTGGCCTGGAACCACAAACCCCAAATTCCTCTGGCACCACCAGCAACTGCCCTCTCAGAGCTTGAGATGGGTGGGTACAATCCAATTATTCCTTTCTTGGATAAAACCACACTGACAGAGGATGACACCACTTCCACTGGAATTCCAGGACAGCAGGTAGCCAATGTACACTGTAGCTGTTACTGCACATTTTCTCTCTTTTCAGGCTCATGAATTTTATCTCTGTCCTAATTTCTCTGCATTTATGAAGTTTTGCACCTACAGAACATCTTTATGTTCCCTATTTATGAAAAATAATTTCTAGCTCATTTAGAATATGCAATCCTTGGTGAGTGCAAATTAGGCAATTTCTTTATATTTGCAGCTCTCAAAGACTTTCACTGCCTTAAGAAAACACTGTGTTAATGAAAGCTCTATTTATAGCCATTATGGGCAGGATTTCAAGACAGTGTTTAAAAGCAAGTATTTCAAATAATTGCATAATGAAAATAATGATTAGGTTCTTGCCTTTGATAAAACCCCACCAACACAACTTTTAAGACCAGCTACTATGCTACATTTCCAACTGCAAAATAAAAAGGGAAGTAAGACAGCCTTTATCAAAAACATATAAATAACCAGGTTTTCAGTAGGAGTATTTGCCTACTTTATTTTTTCCTAAGTACCTCACCAGCTCACATATACTAAATGCAAAGAAAAGATCTGGAGCTGTTACATGCCTTCCTCTATCATCAGTGTGCTGTCTAAACAAGCTGGATAAAAACAGGTCAGGCACAAGATGGCAAACTCAGACGTGTGAAGGGTTTTGTGAGAAGGGGTTTTATTTCTGAAGTACCATTTGGGCATTTCTGAGGATAGGCACAACATGACAAACCTCAACAAAGAGTGCTCTAAGGACATTCAGTTTTTTACCTTTCTGCAAAATTAGGTCTCAATTTTAAATCCAGTCAAGTGCTGCAGTCCCAAGAGCCATGGATAGCTTTGGAATGCTGAGGGAAAGAACAGTGTGGTCCATGGTCACTTGCTGTCCTGCATTAGTGAGCAGTGACAGCAATTTTCCATGACACAGTAGAGGATGACTGGTGGAAAAATTGTTTCACCCTTGGACATGGAGGCAGCTCAAGAATAAGAGAATCTGCCCAATCATTTATCTATTCAAAAGCATTATATCCCATATTTTGGAGACAAAGACAGGTAAATCCTGACAAGACTGGGGAAGTGGCAAAAAAGACTTCAGAGAACTTCAGCTGTGAAACAGAGAGGGCAGCTCAAGGTTTGTGTTAGTAGAGAAGGAAGATACTTGCAGGAAGAGAGATGTCAACTTGCTAAGTAAAAAAATTATCTAATTACCCCAAAGGACAAGGATATCTGCCTAATTAGCATAAAACAAAACCAGAATTATCCTCATTTAACACAACATTTGCCTTGCCTTGATCATACAGTAGATGGGTACAACCCTGCACTCATGCCATGAGGCTTTTTTGGGTTTTAAAACAGAAGTCTTCCTAATAATAAACACAAGGGACTATCTTGCAGGATAAATCCAGGATCTTTAATTTGTCAGTATTTCCTGCAGCTTTGTCCTTACAGTGGATGCCACTGCCTGTCTCACCACCCAGAGACAGAGGCAACACAGATCCTGTATTCCAGCTAATTCTGAATTCATGGGTTGGCACCTGGCCTGGGTAAGATGAACAGGTAGGAGAGCAGTGACTGGTGAACCAAAACCCTTTTGATCACAAAATCCACCATAGTGCTGATGTGCACATGACTTCTGTCAAAGTACTTTTCATAACAGTGCCTCTTTCTCCAGTGCCATTTAAATGACACTTGAACCTCACTGCAAATATGCCAGCTAAGAAATGTTCTCTGTATCAGTAACACTACTTGTGCACTGCTTAGAAAAATTGGGAGTGCTGGCCATGTACTCTAATTAGGTATTTTCCTAAATTCCTATTCATACCTCCAACAGCAGACACAGCAGCCAATCAGTTGTTAATGCACAACCTCCACATAATCTGGAATTTTTATAATCACAGTTAAATTTCAAAATACAACCATCAGTTTCTGAACTGTGCTGTTCCAGAGACATGCCTGAATTCAATGGCCCACGATGGAATGTGCTGTATGAACCTATCTGATCATTCAGAATCCATTCATAAGAGCACACAGCAATGGAAGGAAGGTGTAGCTAAGCTCAAAGTTGATGATGGGACATGGTTAGATGATCTACTTGATAAATTAAGCATTAAATTTATCATTGAGCATTCAATTGATGGAATGTCAAGTTCAGACAGAGGAAAAAACCACAGCCTGTTTTTTCCATGGCTTAAAGAAGTCAAAAATGAAGTGCTAACTGTACTGAGGAATGTGACTGTAGTTTGTCAGGAGGTACCAAACCTATTCTGCCACCAGGGAGGAGAGCCAAACCCAACCCCCACACAACCTCCACACCCAACCCATCCTCTGAAGCACTCAGTTAGTAAACAAAGTACACAACAAATTCCAGTCAGTTTCTGATAATCCTTTCCAACATTTCTCAGCAAATTCTTTGCACTTTTTCCCACCACACAGGAACATTTAACCTGCACTTAATGACCAGTACTATGTCCACTGAAATCTCAAACTGTTTAACCATCCATTAGTTAAAAACATGCTGATTGCTACTGTTCCACAAGGGTTTTTTTACTATGGACAACCCCAAGTTTTTGTTTTGTATTTTAGCATAAAACATGCCTTAAATGGGAAATCCTCAAATATGAGGCTTATATTTGCACTGGCAGCCTCCACAGTACAAGTGACATTAACTTCTGCTGATTTCAGTTGTTGCAAGGGGCTTGCTCACAGTGGCCAGGTTCCATTTGGTAACTGTCTGTCTTCCTGCCAGCCTGGAAATCTGCACCCTCAGCCTCAGTTTTGAATGAGCTGCTCATGTAACATCACTGTTCTGATTCTGATGGACACTCCAGGACACCACACTGACAGCAGAGCTGTTTGTATCCACCAGCCTTCACCACACAGTGTCCAGTCCACTTTGTGGATGTGAGATCATCACTTCAGCCACCAGCTCCTGCTCCTGAACCAGCTCCCAGCCAAAAAATGAACCCCCTGCCTGCCCACAGCCCCTGGCAGCACTGCCAGGTTCATTCATCCCTCTGCATTCTCAGGAGACAGCAGCAGCTGTTTGCAGGAATGCTTATTTCTTACTTGCCACTCGAGTCTCATAGAAATTTCCACACTAAAATTTGTTAAATGAGAAAATGTGAATGAGATTTTTCCAAATTACTGAACTGCATGAAAATAACTAAACCCTAGATTAATTTTTAAGGCTCAGTACTAGAATATTCCATTAATTAAAGAAAATACCAGCTCAGCTATAATATCTCCCAGCTTTTCAGCAGTAGTTATTTCTCATGTTGCAAGAGAAATATTTCATTTCTAGGATTTATTTTTTCCATAAAATTATCTATTTACACTGATGCCAGCCTTAATAAAGCCAGCAGACATTAAAGTGTAAAACTACTGTTATTGCAGTGGTCTACAAGATTTATCTGGAAGCAATTTAACAGAGCAGATAAAGCTTACTTTACTCAGTGGAATATTGAATTGTTAGTCTTGAACAAAACTACTCCCCAAAGAGCCTCTTACTCAAATCTCAATAACAAGAATCTAATAAGCTACTGTCCTGTTTTTGCAACCCACAAGAGATCACTCAGATCCCAATCAGGATTTTTATAAAAATTTGTTTAGTATTAACCCACAGACACAAAATTCCTATGGACAACGATAGTTTTTGCCAAACACAAGTTTCTGTGTTTCCTTTTACAAATCTGGCCTGTTGTGTAGGTTGTGTCAGAAATTTTCAGTAGCTTTCCTGAGCTCCTCCCCTCATGTGAGCTGCTGACACTCCTCAGTGACCAGGTGGGCAGCTTCAGCCAGGAGTGAGCTCTCTCTCACACCTAAATCTCAGATTAGATTAAATGTGCTGCCACAAATTCCTAACCCTTCCTTATCAGTGTGTTCTCCATTGACACAAGGTATTTTCACACTATTTGCTTTGCCTCCTTCTCACTTGAAATGTGATGCCACAACTTCCTTACAGGTACTTCACTTCTCCCACCTCCAAAAGCCAGCCATTTATATGCCTCAGCTTTTCAGTGTGTGCACAAGGAGCTGCCTCAGCTTTCCTACCTAAAAGTCACCTCCCAAAGCTGTCAAGCATTGAAGATCAGAGAGGAGAAGGTGCAGGGAGGATCTGCTGCCCCTCAAGGCAGGATGATGCTGCCCAGCTCACTCTGCAGGTGGCTGGGGCAGCAGCCAGACCTGCTGGCCTCAGGAGCTCTGGATCCCTCTGGCTCTTGGGGATTTGGATTACCTACAGCTGATTACTGCAGCCTTGTGCTGAACAGCTCTGCTGGAAAATCCCCACCTGAGCCACCTGCAAAGTGCAACAGCTCAAAAGCCCTGGGCTGGCCACCCCTGCCTGGCTGAGCTGCAGCACCATGGCCAAAGCAGCAACACAGCACACACAGCCCAGCTCCAAACTCTGTCAGGATTCAGCAGCAGCAAAAGCCAGCCTGAGATTGTTCCTTGCTCTGCTACAAAGAAAGACTTCACATATACACTCAGGGAAACACAAACATGGGCAAATTGTCTGGTTCCCAGCAAAACCACTCCTCTACTGCACAGAATTAAAAATGGCCGAGTCATATTTTTATGAGTATAAACAGAGAAGTGGGGCAAAGGAGGAGAGAGGAAGCAATAATCATCATATTTGCTTCCCTAAAACCAACAAAGTTTTCCTCACTGTGCCAAAGAAACATACAAGAGGATCAAGAGAATGGAGAACAACCAGACACAGAGTTATTTAACATGACATTCAGGGAAGAATAAAGTGAAAAGTTTCTTACCGGCATATTGTTTTTGTTATCAGGACAATTTTCATCCTTCTCCACTTGAATCTCTTCCTCACTTCCTGATTTTTTGAGGTTTTCAACTGGGTCTGTATCTTTAAATTCAGCTTCTGAACCCTTCATTGTATCAGTTTCATCTTTTACAGTAAGAATATCAGACATCCTCATTAGAAAAGGTTACTTTAAAATTCTACAAGAAATATGGAACCTTTGGGACAAAGAAAAAGTTAATTATTGAGTAATTTAAAATTAATTAGAAAGCCACCCATACCTAAACAGCTGCCCAAAATAAACAAGATTTTGCAAAAAGGTTCCCCCCTCTGCTATGACACATTTTCTGTTTTGTATTAGGAGGAGTGATTTGTTTTTAACCACTTTTATCAGTGGTCTGTAACAGCAGACATCCACACAAACAAGAATTGAGAGCTACACTCTTGGATAATGCTCACAGATTTTCTCTTCCACCATTTGAAAAAAAACACCTGAACATTCAGATACTCCAAATCAAACTAGGCTCCAACAGAAACAAGGCAACATTTTCTCAAAGGAAAAGAAAATCTCATATAGATTTATCTTAACAGAGTTAGAAGAAAATAGATGAATCATAACACCCCAAGTGTGCAAACATTCATAAATTTCATGAACTTTAAAAGTTTCCTTGTTGACTGGAGAAGTTCTGAATGCAGGAATTATCTTACTACAAACTGTAGCAAAACTAGTCTTAATAAAATTAAGCATTCTCTCAAAAATAACAAAGAAGAAAGAAACAAGCAATTTAGTAATTAAGATAATAACCATGATCAGCAATTACAATTTATAACAATAATTTTAAATGCTATATAAATAATGAAGCCCCAAATTTTCCATAGGAAATAAGAAACACAACTCCTTGTCATTACTCAGCTACTGCAAGATGTAAAACCAAGGATTTTCCATTTCCTACAAGAAATAAAGAGTAAGATCTGAATGCCTAAACTCCTCATAAGAAACAAATAACAATCCTCAGAGTGTTATGGAAAAGCTTAGTGCTTGATTTAGTACCTGATATGTCCTAGAGTTTGGGGATTGTGGTCTCCCACAAAAATCAAATCGAATAATCCGAAGATCCTTTTCACAGTTGTCAGCCAAGATGTCAGTTGTGATGAACCAGCTGGAATCTGGCAGGAGGAGTCCCATGTCCTTATCCCCAGTGTAGAGTCCTGGACAGAACTGGTTGGTCTTGAATCAGCAAGAACATCCCTTTTGAATGCCTGAAAAATCAACAAAGAAAATTCATTATACTTTTATTTGCTGTGGAAGGGGAGATGGAACATGACGACACCTAAAATAGTGAAATTCAGTAAATTACTGAAATAGTCATTTTAAGAAAAGAGAAAGAAGAAATCAGCATTTGTCAAATTTGCTCTATCTAGCAGCAGTAACAGTTTCATTGGATGTCCAAGACATTTCTGCATTACAGAGTTAACAAGTAGTCATAATAAACATTTTGTGTGCATTCCTGAAACTCTTGTTTCTATAAACAAGCAGGTATCTTCCCAAAGAGTCAGAAATATGCAGCCCAGCAGGTGTGGAGGAGTAGCAGGCCATGAAAGCTCACAAATGGCTGTCAGCAGAACAGTTTTTCTCTTTGTTGGAGTTAATCAGCTATGAGCACAATCCATTTTGGGCAACTGCAATCACAGAAGATGGCTTTACTTTATTCAAGAAAATAATTGCCCTGGAATGAGGATGACAAAACTGCTGAGTTTCCATCTTCCCTCTTTTTCAGAGTTGAGAATCAAGTAGCAGCAGCAGCCCCAAGGGAGCATTTGAAGGCCAGGCCAGAGCCCTCAGAGCAGGGGCAGAGGAGCCCTGAGAGCTCCTGGGGGTGCCCAGCTCCTCCTGCTCCCTCACAGGGCAGATCAAAGCCTGGCTACAGCCTCTGCCCCAGAGCTGAGCAAACACAGCTTGGTGAGAGATGAGCTACTACACACATCTGGAGTGCTGAGATTTACTGCAAAGCACACAAAAGAAAGATAAAAGATAAAAGATGGGCTATGCTAAAGGCCTGTAAGAGATCCTATTTACTGAATCTAATGGAGGGGAAAGGATTACGGATGAAAGAAAAACTGGAAATAAAAAGATGCAAAAATGCAACAAAGGATATCCTGGATTGTTGGTTGTTGAGGTGTTTTTTCCAGACAATCCAGATGCTGATATAAAATTTATTAAGAAGCTCAGAACCTTTACAGTAAACAAAACTTGAATAGAGATGCTGTTTCACTTTGTTGACTGACATGTGATTTCTACAGTATTTAGATAAATGTTAAAAACATTACAAGTTGAAGACAGCAGACAAAACCCAAAACATTTATATCCAGTTGCAAATATAATACTGCAAAGTAAATGTAATTTAATTACTACTCCCTACACAAATCACAAAATAGTAATGATAATCAACATCAAGTTTTTCTTTGATTCTATCAAACACACTTAGAGCTCCTGTCCATTTGCAACACCATTTTAAAAACACATAACAGCATACTCAGTTACCAAAACACAGCCTGCAAATATCCTTGCTTGCCTAGGTCAATCCAGGAAACTGATGCACAAGAAAAGTCCTTGTATTTCCTATGACAAACTAAGTGCAAGTTAGTTTAGAACTTGTTCTGAACAGATTTTTCCCTGCAGATAGATTTAAAGCCTGCAGATTTGGTGCTATATACCCTACTGTCAAAGAGATAGAACTGAGGAAAAGCTGTGGAGCTCCAATTCACACAAAAAATATCTCAACTTTGGGTTCATAGAATGGAGCTATTTTGAGTCAACTGGAATCACCATATGTGCATCTATGAGTAAATGCCAAACCCTGTGCTTCACACTAGCAGCAAAGCACACAGAATAAAAGATTAATCTTTGCTTGCCTGATTATTTTTTAATAATACCAGCCATAGATTCATTGAGATTGGTAATGCAACCTTGTGTTGGTGATCCACACCTGGGAGTATAAGTACTTGGATAACCTTTTGTCCTAGAAGTTTCCTCTAATTCAGCCAATTTTCATAGCTGAGATAATCTGGTTTTAGTTTCAAAACTTCCACAGACTGGATAAAGTAAGATTCAAGGAATTTTATATGCTGCAGACCGAGTAGGGGAGCAAACCACAGCCCATCCTTATTCACCTCCCCATGCTGTTGAATGATAATTTCTTGTGCCTCATGTAGGACAGGTAAAAGGAGAAAAAAAAAAGCAGGAAGGCAGTCCTTAGGAGCTGCTCTGGTTTTTGAGGAGAAAATAATGTCTGGTAAGCAAACTGATAAAGTGAAACAAAATCCCAGCACTGGCTTTACACTGGATTGCACTACAGACCAACACAGTATTTTTAGATTTTAATGGGAGGGACATAAATGAGGTTCTGCCCTAAAATTATATAAACAGCTGAAAGGACTGAATATTAGAGGCTGAGCATTACCTGGGTTTGCAACTAAAAGCTCAAACATCTCACAACATGTCTCATGAAAGAAAATCTACCAATTCTAGAATCTTTCATAGGTGACAAAAATAGACACCTACTTTAGTAGACAGGAAGTAAAAGGACTTGCATGTAGGAGTGGAACATAAATGTCATACCTGTGCTCTTCACCCTCGGGACTGCTGTCCCCATCTAAACACTCAGAAGTGAAATGTGCATTCTTCTTCATCACATTAGCAACATTATACCCCAATATTCAGCCTAAAATTCATCCTATTATTATTATTATTCATCCTAAAATCTGGTAATCCTCTTTCCAAGAAGTGCTCACCACTTTGTCTGTGCAGCCACTCTCCCCTTTCAGAGGGAGAAGTGTTATTATCAGCTCTGAGATGATGTCCAGCACTGCACACAGATGAGCTCTGCAGCCAGCAGATCAGAAAATCAGTCAGTGCTGTGCTCTTACTGCTTTCTTTTGCACAGCCTAGAGGATAAGTCATAAAAAACCCCAATAGATCAAGCAAAGTCCCTCCTGAGTTTTATGATGGCAGCATCCTGAATCTTGGTACATGAGAAACCACTGGGTCCCTCATTTTGGGTTCTGACTTGAAAATTACCACATATAAATCCACTAAACTGACTTGTAATGAGCACAGATATTTCTGGGAAGAGGATCTAGGATCTACTCCACTTAATCCAATTTCTCTAAGAGGCATCAAGAGTTCCAACTCCTTGCTGGCAGTGTAGATGGAGATAGGAAGCTTTGCACTGCCCATGACAGAAGAAATCCATTGTTTTTCTTCTAAAGAGACAGTAAAAGAAGGTGATATTTTTTCTTTAATTATTGATATCATTGTTGTCAAAAGACCCCAGGAATGACTGTCACAATAACTTGTATCAATGCAATTCAGGGCACAAAATAGGATTAGAAGGGTGGGGGTGAAAAAAAAAAATCTATGTTCAACATGCAAAGTGGACACACTTTGTAAAGGTAATGTGAGAAAAAAAAAACGTGAAAAGGTAAAGTGAAAATTTATTTCTTAAACAAGCTTCTGTTAATTGATAAATCAACAGAATTCCTGCAACCAACAAACACTGGCCTCTTCCCACAACTTCCCCAGCAAGTTTGTACACAGCTCCCTCCTTCAAGTGGAAGAACTGATGGATGAATCCTCCAAACTCTGTGGGAAAAGTTTTGCCTTACCCCAACATAGGAGCATAAACCTTTCTTGGATGTGGAAGTGCCAATTTTTTTTTTTTTAGAAAAGTCAGGACCTTTCTTAGGAAAACGGATCTTTGAAGATTCATATAAGAGACCTGCACAACAAGAGCTTTTTCCTTCTGCTTTTCACATCAATTACATAAATAAACCTATATTAACATCATAACCTCAGGGTTCCTGTGACTAGAACTCAACAGCACCAGCCCAACTCAAATAAAGCAAATAAATAAAGATTAATGTTATAGCTGAGAGCCTGGAGAGGAATCCTGAGACAAAAGGTGGACAACCATGCAAACATCTATATTTGGAACAAATTAGTTCCCCCTGGGAAACTTCTGTTAAGGCAGAGGTGGGAAAAGGACTGGAGAAAAGTGCCCAAGGTGATGAAGGAGAGGAAAGGAGAAAAAACAAACAAAAGCAGCCCCACATAACCTTGAAAATCCTGACTTGGAGAGCAAGGGAGGATTCCAGAGGGAGCAACAATTCTCCTGCCCACAAACAGAGCAGGCTGTGCTCATGGATGATCCAGGAGCTGTATGTTAGGGTATGCAACTTTGCTCTCTCTAGTAACTTGTGCCTCAGTGGCCCAGGCTGTTAAAATACACCACCCAGCACCTGTAAAAATGCAGCAGCTGTACTAAGACTGCCATTCCTTTAACAGAAAATTCAGAGCAGCTTTGTACAATTATCAGAAATATAAACTGGAATTTGCAGAGACAGCTGTTCCCTGTTCCCAGCAAAGTTAACACACTCCTGCTTTCTGCATGTCAGGGCTAAAGTTTGAGAGCCATTCAATGACCAATTAGAGAGCAAAGAGTCCTGGCCTGCCTACTGAACTCTGATATTGTGCAGGTCTGATCTTAATTAAAACAATTATTAGAAACAAACAACTGAGAAATTGGTCCACTTTTGAAGCATGAATCTAAAAAATTCCCTAGTCCTGTTTACTGGAAAAAGTTATAGAAGTGAATCCATGTGCAATGATTTAAATACACTTAAATCAAAGATTTATGCTTTTCTTGATTATGCTATTTACACAGATTTTGAAGTTCTACATTAATCAGTTAACAACTAAATGCTATTTACTCCATTAGTATTAGAAGATACTTCTTATTTGATTCAATTTACCAAGGTACTTAGTAATCAGATTTCCAAAGGAAGAGTATGATAAATCAGAATACAAAAGTAAAATGTGCAGCTATTCTACCTCCTCCAAAATTAATTAGGGACTGAATGCATCTCACTGTCTGTGCACGTTCTGTCCTGCTACCAAGTGTAGACAACATTAAAAATTAACTGCACAGAAATAGAACCAAATGCACCAGAAGCCATTGGCAGACTTTCTCAACAAAGTTTCCTCCAATTTGGAAGGAAAATCCCCCAAAAGTGAACCCAATAAAAGGCTGTCCCAGGTCTTGCTCTAGTTCATCTTGTTGCAGTTTTACAGAAGTGATTTCCTGTTTCCTGTGCTGCCCCTCTGTCAGAGGTGCTGCTCCAGCAGCAGCAGAGCCCAGGTTTGCACTCCCTCCCTCCCTCCCTCCCTGAGCTCACTGGGACTGGCACTGCCTGGCCCAGGGCAGGGCTGGGCACCCCAGGACCAGGGCACCACCACCCACCTCCCCTCACTGGCACTGCCTGTCCCAGGGACCAGGGCACCACCACCCACCTCCCCTCACCCCTCACTGGCACTGCCTGCCCCAGGGACCAGGGCACCCCCACCTACCTCCCCTCACTGGCACTGCCTGCCCCAGGGCAGGGCTGGGCACCCCAGGGACCAGGGCACCACCACCTACCTCCCCTCACTGGCACAGCCTGGAGAGAGGAGGGAAAGGCAGAGACAGAACACACCTTAAAGCCCCAGAACACACCTGTCCAACACCCACTCCAGACATGCACCCTCAGCACACAGGGTGCCATTTGGACAACAATAATGCTGAACATTAGGAAAAAACCCTGGAACTTGCCCCCAGTCTTCTTCAATCCCTTCTTTTCTTTACTGGGACATTTTGCATGCTAAGCCTCTCTTACAGAGCAATATAGTGCCCTTCTTTTTCACACTCAGGGCCGCAGATAGGACACTACCACTGCTCATAAGACAGTTGACAGGCTGTTAAAGAGGACACCTTTCACAGGAATAGGCATGTGAGAAGCCAAGGTGTATTATTAGCAACTATCCCTCCCCCTCCTTTTATATTTTAAATTCTGAGCAATACTCTAAGGCTCTTTAATCCTGCTCACCTTCTCCTGTGAGTTCACTCCTGAATGCAATAGAAACACTGAGCTGACAGTGACAAAGAATAACAAGATAATTCCTTCAGGAATGTAGCTGCCTAAATGAGAATAAGATATTTAATGACAAGCAAGACTAGAGCAGTCTTTTATTCTACATATTGACAGGAAAGTGCAGTATCCAAATACCTGTGGAAATCAGGAGTTTGTTGGCATTTATCCATAAACTCAAAAAATAAAACTTGAAATGTACCCTGAAAAACTCTGCCCCTACCCAAGGCTTCTTCAGAGTGCTCTGGTCCCCAGGAGGCTCAGCTGCTCCACTCTGCACAGAGCACTGTCATTCCTCTTAGTTCCCTTCTTGCACTTCACCTTGGATACAAACAATCAGAGCCAGGTACATCAAAGGAAGTAAACACCTTTGGTTTCCTCCAGGAAAATGAAACAGTTCTCTGGATGGAGCTCCTGCTACAGTGGAATGACAAAGGGGCTCTTACAAGGTGCTTCCAGCTCCCTACTAAATCTGGCAGACTACAGCACTGCTCTTCTCACCATTTAGAAAAGGAAGAGGTTGGGCATCCTAGGATACTACCTAAGGAAAAACAATCCCACTGCAGTCCTTGTTTTGACTAGAGCAGCTCCCCAGCATGAAGAACAATGGAAGCCCAAGTTGCAGGGTGTCTGATGAGATGACAGCTCTAGAATTGAACAGTCTGTGGTGGATGAAAACCAGCCTGGCAAAAATTCACATACTGTTATTATAAAGCACAGCTCTGTGGCTAGGCCACCCTCATTAAGGCAACAAAAATAATCTTAAATGGTTTATATACTATTTAAAGTTGTAGCTCAATTAGGATCTATTCTCACTTTTTTTTTTTTTTTTTGTAGCTTTAGAAAGAGAAGAAAAAAAAAATTCCCAGGCAGACTTCAAAACAGTTCACTGAACACTATTTTCTATATAATTGTCTCCTGGCAAGCATCTGCACAGGGTAACATACCTTGGCAGACAAAAGCCATTTCAGCTTGCACACTATTAGAGCATTAACCTTTCCAAAATGCCATACCTCAGAGAGAGCAGAGCATTAGGGTAGTGGAAAATCCATCTGTGGAATGGCTGAGCCTCTCATCCCCAAAGAACACGCCTGGCCAAAGGCATGAGGAAAGAACTCTTTAGAAATGCTTATGAAATACAGCATGACATATCTTTAGTTTTTGCTAGCATAGTTCTGCTGGCTTGGGAGGGGAAAAATGAATGCCCTTCTCACATGACACTGCTGTACCAGCAAAAGCTCTGGAGAAACAACTGTGCTGACCAAGACTTTGTTGGCTTAGCTTCCATCATTCAGAGAAACCCAGCTGACAGCAGGAAAACTCCTCCTGGCTCTTGAGCCATCCCTAGGGCTGATATTCAGAAAATTCTGTGTCCATGTGCCCACACCAGCACCTTCCCACAACTTCCAGCCATTTTTTCCTTTGAGCAATCCCCAAACCTGCCCTTGCTCTCCTCACCTGGTTCATATTGCATGGTCACCCATCATCCTTTATCAGCTCCTTTGGACACCTTGCACTTTTCTTTATGCACAAATTTTTCACTCACTTTTAACTATGCCTTTAGAAAGCCTCCAACAATTCTAGGAAATGCACACACAGCACAAAAGTCTGCATCACCACATAATCTGTTTAATATTTATCTGCATGTATCTATTTAAAATACCTTGAAGTCATGAAGTCAGTCAGATCACAGGGCCAAACCCAAACTATCTCCCTGTTTTGAACTATCAAATAGCAACAGTTGTCTTATTACTAACAATCCTTAAAAACAGAAGAATCACCTGTTATTACATCATTCTCTGAAGCCTCATTTCTAGTGTCAAGGCCTTAAAATGGAATAAGAGTAACAATATGGGGTTTTTTTGTGTCAATTGGAAATCAATAGTTTGGGGAAAAATACTTGGTTTTCTCTTTATGAGGATGTCAATGCTTGCTAAAGGTCAGAGGTTTTATGGCACAATAAAATATAGCCTGAGCTGTTCACAGTTGCTTTAAAAGACTTTTAAATTAAAAAATTGGAAACTTGTTTTATATTACCCAATTGTAAACTAACCAAAGGTATCTTCAGGAATCTTTTAAGCACAGCATTGATTAATTTTGGTATATTAGAAACAGTCCAGAAGTAAGAGAACATAAATATTTTAAGTTCAGATGATGTAAAAAAATCATCTTGCTACTCAAAATACTCCATAGAAAACACATAAGATCAAACAAAGTCATACAATCTACAAGTCCCCAGATGATGCAGTAGCAAACTAAAACCTTAAAATAGTCAAAGATTGATTTTTTTTTCCCCAGCTATTTTAAGTAAATGAACTGAAGCATTGCCTGTGACTATTTCTAGTGGAGATCCTCCAAATAGCAGCTTTCTTAAGACACAAATCTCCATTTCATTTAGCAAAAGTCATCCACAACTGCATACAGCAGCTAACAATTTTCTGTACATAAATTAAGAAGCAAAAGCACCAACTCTAACAGGCCCTTTCTTTCCATTTTATAACAAAATTCACTAACTCAGTAAATTACTGTACTATCTCTGCTTAAAATGAAGACAAAAATCATCAAAGCAAACAAGAAAATTAGACAGAACTTTCCCTGGGGCACTATCAATGCTCTCACCTGTGTCCTGTTGCCACACCACCACCACCCACACAAACATCATCTGGCTGCTTCAAAATCTGGTGATTCCAAACATCAGGCAAAACCAAATCACAATTCCAAAACTGTCTACCCTACAAACTTTAATCCTCTAGCAGTGTATTTTTGCTTAATTTGTAACAAAAATCACAGCAGGTCTGATGTCAGCAGTTCTGACAGTGCAGAAATTTGTTAAAAGTTAAATGACTGATCTTTATGGAATCAAATGTCATCAGTTTAACAGCCATCCAAAATTACTTGTCTCAACAAAAAGACATTTGGTCCACAACACAAGACAGTCATCAATTGCATAGGAAAAAAAATAAATTTCATATAGCCTACTATAAATACTGTTTTCAGTTCAAAACTTATCTTTACAAAAAAAAAGAAAAAGCTTTCTTGTACTTCCTCATTGGAATGGAGATAACAGTAACACTTCAAAAAAACAAAAAAACCACAGGCAAAAAAAGAAATTTAGGCATCTCCCCCATTTCTGCCACCTTGGGAAATTCTTTTAGCAGAGATATTTTTAATAGTTTTCCAACCACAGCACAAATAAAACACCCAGTAAATAAAAACTAGCAAAACCACCATTATTAAATAAGATGTAAGAAAAAGTCTTTTTCAAGTCGATGTTTAAAGAAGGAAGAGATTTGGGGATGCTAATGATCTCTGTTAGCTGCTTAGGCCTAGAATGGATTTTGTGGGAAAAAGGAAACCAAAGGCAAACTGCAATTTGTTTTGAGACATGTTGTTCTTGTCCTCTGGGCAGTGTTTGGCTGCTGGGTTCCGGGGCTCACACACCTGGGGGCTCAGACACCTGGGGGCTCACACACCTGCAGGGCTCACACACCTGTTGCTCTCAGGTTCCAGGGCTCACACACCTGCATGCTCTCAGGTTCCAGGGCTCACACACCTGCAGGGCTCTCACACCTGTGGGACTCACACCTGCATGCTCTCGGGTTCCAGGGCTCACACACCCGCAGGGCTCACACACCTGCATGCTCTCAGGTTCCAGGGCTCACACACCTGCAGGGCTCACACACCTGCATGCTCTCAGGTTCCAGGGCTCACACACCTGCAGGGCTCTCGGGTTCCAGGGCTCACACACCTGCAGGGCTCACACACCTGCATGCTCTCAGGTTCCAGGGCTCACACACCTGCAGGGCTCTCGGGTTCCAGGGCTCACACACCTGCAGGGCTCACACACCTGCATGTTCTCAGGTTCCAGGGCTCACACACCTGCATGCTCTCAGGTTCCAGGGCTCACACACCTGCATGTTCTCAGGTTCCAGGGCTCACACACCTGCAGGGCTCTCAGGTTGCAGGGCTCACACACCCGGTGCTCTCAGCTTTGTGCTCCATGGTTCAGCCCCGGGCCGTGCTCTCCAGCTCTCCATCCCGGCCGGGGCCCAGCCCGGCCCCTCGTCCGCAGAGATGTGCCCAGTGCGTGCCCCCGACCCGTGCTGGCTCCGAGCCCTGTGCAGGCAGCAGAGCGAGCGGGACAGGAGGCAGGGGAGCGGCAGAAGGGTCCCACACATCATGACTGCGGGAATTGCCACCGGTGCCCGTGGAGCTGGAGCGGCCCCCGGCGCTGCCCGGAGCCGCGCAGACAATGGGAAGGCACAGCTGGGAGCCGGCACTGCCACTGTCACTGTCACTGTCACTGCCACTGGCACTGTCACCCAGCACCGCCACCCAGGCAGCTCCTCCTCGGCAATTCACACCCGCCCGAGGCTCTCCGGCTGCTAGAAAATGGCTGGGCACATTTTAATCGCTTTCTCCGTGAACAGTCAGACTGCTCTAAAATTAAAGTTTACGCCACGCTGCGAGAATTTTGATGTGACAAAGAAGCAGGGCAAAAATATTCGTACTGTAAAGATATTAATTTCCTCTCTAGACAGCTTTATTTCTTCACTTTGGCATCGTGAACACAACACCAAAAGTCATCAGTAAGTTAGTCCTCAGTGCCAGATAAACACACTTGTCACTGGCAGAATGAATGCTATGATAATTTTCTGGACTGGCACATACCCACTATCAGAACCCAAATATGGAAGAAAAACGTCCTCTAAAACAGAGGGATAGAAAAAAGCCAGTTCTATGACAATGATCATACTTGCACAAGCAGTGCCCAGAGCAGCAGTGTGCAGCTTTGCTGCTCGTGAGACAGCTCTGTCCCTGCAGCTGCAGCATCAGCCGTGCTCAGCAGCCCTGCTGCACACTGATAACCATAATCCCCGTGCTGGGCTCCCCAGAGACCTGAGAGGGACCCTGCACACCAAGCCAGGCTGCAAGGAGAGTGGGGCAGGGTTTTAATCTGCAGGCTCCAGACAGAGGAGCTACAAGCTTGGGAGGCTGCAATCCCTGCCAAACAGATCAGTATCCTGTATATTTCAGTGACAAGATTAAAAAACTATACATATATATATATAGACAGACTCATTTCTACAATGTAACAAACACAGGAAATAAAAAATCTAAATCAACCACGGAAAGATTTAGACCTGTCACAGACTGCAGCAGTCTCAATACTAAAATAGATTTTTATAAATAAATAAATAAAAATATATATCATATATAAGAATTTGATATTGAGAGTGCTGCAGTTTGCAAAAGATCTTAATCTTTCTGTGCTTGCTATTCCCCTCTTGTGCCACCTCTGAGCTCCATCTTGAAAGCCTCCCCTCTCTCTGCCCACACATGGCAGTGTCACACACTCCACACATCCTGCCTGTGTCCTTGAGCAGCACCATCATATGGGGGTGGGGGAAGCCAATCTTTCTGATTTAGCTGAAGACAGCAGTTGTTGGAATCCCTGCTTTTCTCTTGTGCACTGAGCTCAGTGTCACTGCTGACTCTGCCCCTCCCCTACACACCAGTTCCCTCCCCACTCATCGTGGGACCATCCCTGAGATCCCATCCCAAACTTGAGGAAAATACACACAAAAGGGATAATTCTGGGAGGCCCTTGCTATTTTTACATAGGTTCCAGCTGGTCTGTAATGGGAGCATTACTTCTCATGAAAAAGGCTTCCTCAGCAGGATGCTAGACAAGAAAATTACTTTTATTTTCCTAATTGTAAAATGAATTCCAAAGAGGTGATCACCTATGTGCACAAGCCATTTACTGCACAGTCCACGCTCTGAATGCTGCCAAAGAGAATAGTTTTCAGTTTCTGAACACATTATACAGATTACATTAGTGTCAGAATAATCTTTTAAGCAGTCTCCTCACACAACACTAGGAAAATGTGTCTGCTGTGCATGTCTGGCTAGTGTTATAATCAGATTTGGTATTCACATTCACCACAGCAGAACACCTAGGAGAGCTTTTATAATCAGGAGGATCAGCATCAAGATGCAGCTAGCCTCAAACAGGAAATAAAGTAGTACCCAATGGAGAGAAACCTGAGCAATGTCCTATTGTTATACTCTGCACTGCCTCTAGGAACATTGTTGTTCATTTTTCTAAAACTCACACGCCCACACATTATGAAGAGTTGGGGCTTCTGTAACTCCTGTCCTGGAGACTCATCCTAAAGGAGAGGAGAGACTGGTCTGGGTTTGCTTTCTCATGAGCAAAACCTTTTTATGCCCTACACACACGTGCTGCTCTGCTCTAAGTGATGCATTAAAAACTGAATAGCACTCATGACCTGAATGTGCCTGTGTCAGACATGGACTCCACAAACACCCAATGATGTGTGCTCAGCTCCATGGCTGCCTTTGTACAAAGATTGTGCCACATGCAAATGAACACAGGCATAACATGCTAACATATGTGAAACAGGAAAACAATTGGAAAGAAATATCATAAAAATAATGCTGTAACTTCTCCCTTAAATCAGTCCAGATACATAATTAATATGCTTAAGAGCAGAAAAAACTTATAGCCTTCTTTATAGCAAAGAGGAGTTGGAGCACTCAGGGCTGATTTACAATTGCAACCCTGACTTGGCTGACTAAGTTAACTCAAAACATGTAAATTCTATCTCTATTATCAAACACACACAATTACATTTGCTGAAATATCATCTAACAGAATAGGCATCATAAGCTCAAAAACAGATGAGCAAATAAAAAGTTCAAATTCAATTTAAATTTCAAAGCCATAGCACAAATCAAATATACAAGCCAAGTATTCAAGAGATAAAAGAAAATCAGTCTGGAAAGCAACCAGATGCTTGCCAAAGGAGGAAGAATTCTAGACCAAAGAAAAAAAAGTGAAGATATGCAACACCACCTCTTCAAAGCCATTTTCCTGACAAACAATACCCTTTGTCATAGCTGTACTTAAAACTGCAGTATGTAAGTGATGAAAATGAATCTTTCTTTTTTTTAATCTCATAACAAACTTACACAATTCAGTAAGAGGCAAAAGTGCACCATCAATTGTCTGCAAACCAGTGCTTGATTCAGAGTAGAAAAGACTGGACTGTCCTGAATGAAATTTTCTTTAAAACTTCAAAAGGAATACAGAGACAGAAATCCCAACTGATAAAAAGGCTCTGCTACATAGGATACACTCAGGAAGATGTTCCTGGCTCTGCAATATCCAAGGGCCCCTTTACTCCAAAACAAATCCCAGCAAGACTTACAGGACTGAAAAGGCAGGACACAAACTCCTGGAGAAGGACACACACACTGAAATGTTCTGACTAACAACAGCCTTTCCATTTAGAAGAATGAAAATTAGTTCTTTGAAGATTTTTAAAGAACAAGATAAAAAAAGCAAGCCCCTGGACCAACCAGAAGATATTTAAGAAAAAGTTTGAGACACTTGAAAAATACTAGAATGGGATATTTCAACTACTCATCCCAATTCCAAAATGAAATTTATCTATAAATCTAAAGGAAATAGAACAGCTTTTCTCATTATGTGAGAAAGGGAGACATTTACAGAGTTTGTCCCATCCACATGAGCTTAACAGCAGCATCATGTGAAGCCATATTCTGACTGCTCCAAGTTCCATGCACTTGACTGATTTGTCTCTTCTGAACAGTTACTCTGCTAGTAACAATTGATTGGACAGAAATATTTATGTCTACTCTAAGAGAAATTGTCTAAGTCCAGAATGGTCATGAAGGTCTATTCTTATTTAGTTCATCTCATGTCCCTATAAAAACCTCTCATTTCCAAGAAAGCAGAAACAAGCACTGCAATTTCATTCCTTTGCACCATAAGCCCAGTGATGAAGCTGACATAAATCTCTTTCTCTGGTGGTTTCATTGTTCTCCTAAGACATCAAATAAACCCTCACTCTTACAAGTATTAATGAATTTCTGTTTAGATACCAGTCACCATTTAGCCATGGTCTGGTCCAAGCCTAAATGCAGGAGATTTTAAGCTAAAGCCTGAAATATAAACAAGCCTCAAACACTGACTGTGCACAGCTAGTCTTCAAGAATAAATGAAATTACTTTTCAAATACATTCTGGACAATGGATGCCAAATGAGCAAGTGTCTGTCTGGTGAGCCTGTTTGTAGGGCTGATTGCTAGTCAAAGATTAAGTTACTGTTAATTAAAAATTCTAGAGGAGCTGTACAAAAGCAAGCTGAAAAAAATATCTCAAGGCTTCAATTCAATATTAAAGATCTCTCTACAAGTACTCATTATAGAAAAATATCCATGTATTTCAGAGTATAAGTAAACTTTTGGTGTTTGCTGGAGTAAAAAGTTCTAAGTACTTAAATAGGAGTAACATTCCCATGACCAGACTTTGAAATGGAAAAAACCACCAATCAAACCTGGCATCTCCCAAAGTTCCCAAAAAATGTGGGAGGGATGTTTTTGGGACCAGTTACAGAAGCCAAAAGAGATATTCTGTCCAATTCTTCACCTCTTGAACAAGGCAACTCTTATCTCCTGCTTACTCAAGGAGTGAGAACAACTTAGGAAAAAGCAAATTCTAGTAAAAGATGATCCTAGAGTATTGAGGTAGCCATTGATTCCTTTAACTCCAGTCCTTAAATTAATGCTTAGTGAAGCAAAAAACAACCCCCAAGCTACCAAGTATCTTATTTCCCTCTGGAAAGCACATTAGCACACATTTCAAAAACCTGTACTTCTAATTTTCTGTGTGCTAGATAATTGTGTTTCACAAGAAAGGGGAAAAAATGTTACCAGTAGAAGCTCTGGCCTATCTCCATAATGTGAAATAAGAACCACTGAGATTGTATTCAGCCACAGACTGATTTCTGACATCTACAGAAAACATTGCTGCTTAATAAATGAAAACCAAAGTATTGCTTCTGCAGTTAAAGCAAACAAGTGAGTGATGGCTCATGCTAAACCAAGGAGTGAATATATTACAAAGACTAAAGATCACTTACTTGGCTTTGTCACATGCTTTATCAATGCAATTTCTGTCCTTCCACCTCCAGTTGCTCCTACTACTGTTTTCATTCACTCTGACATCTAAAAACTGGGTGTGTAACCCTTTCAAGAACCTTCCCATTTTCACCACAATCTTACTTTGTTGTGAACAAAAATTAAAGAAAATTAAGTGATTGTAAGTTTAGTCTCAAGATGAAAAATTCATGCACACCTAATGAACACACCATGTCCAGTTTTGCATTAATATCTTGATATTAACTTTTTCCTGAACTGCAGTTTAAATTCTGACTGTTGCAGACCTTCTGTTTGATACAGTCTCATCTAAATGCCAGGCATTAGATAAGCAGAAAATTAAGCTACTCAGAGGTTGGAGTTTAAGGTCATCCTCACTGTCTGAAAGCAAAAGCTGTAATATGCTCTCACCCAAGAGGTTCATTATGCTTTGGTTTTTTAATGAAAAAGCAACAGTTTGAACACAAAATAATATCCATGAAAAACTTCTCCATAAGTGACCCCATAACTGGACTGACACCACAGGCCAGGCATATGTAGGTGCCACATGCTGAACAGGAATTCTTTAAAACCACAGATCTGCCTTAGAACCAACAGTCAGAACAAACTTGTGTTATTTCACTGGATCTATTCTTTCTGGTTTTTTCCCAATATTTTTTTCCCCCATAAGAAAATCTGTCACATGTAACAGGGGATGGGAAGGCTGAGGGGGTGTGAACAGTGCTTTTTGGTACAGACACTATCAAGCAACCAAGAAAACAAAGGGTTTGTCTATTCCAGCAAAAAATGGCCAGTAGTTTTGTGAACACAAAAATGAGAACTGTAAGAACCTGTTTACACGAAACCAGGGCTGTTTTCTGCAAAGGGACAGCAGAAATACAAGTTCCCAAATAATAAAGTCTACCCCTGTAATAACAAAAACCCAAACAATAAGACTTCGCTCATGTTTACAAAATTCCATGTTTGGGTAGCACAACTTGTGTTATCATCCCAAAAATTCTAAACAATTAGAGCATGGGAACAGGGCTTCAGTGCTAGGTGCCTAAAAGCAAGGCAAGAGGAGGCTTCAGCTGAAATCACAAGGAGCAATTCAGTTGTAATCCCACATTTCAATTCCAATCCTTGAGTACCTCAGAGGCAAAAGACTAAAGAACACTGGTTTAAACAAGGGAGATGTGAGAGTCTCAACAAATCTGTATTTTTCAAATGAAGTTGGACTAGAGCTCATCAATTTACCAGAAGTCTTTATTCTCCTCTGGAACTGTGAATCTGAAAATCACCAGGTGAAGTGGGACAAGAGGTAAGGCAGATTTCCTCAGAGCAGGCATGTCTCAGCTTCCACCCACAGAGGGACTGACAGGAGCTGCAGGCTTGGCTGCCCAGCAGGATCTGAGCACACAGGGCAGAGGGGAGCTCTTCCCTTGCTGCATGACAACACAGGGCATTTGGAAGGAGCAGGATTTGTAATGTTGGTTTTCAACTCATTTTTGTCTCTGGGAAAAACAAGATCTGGCTTATCAGTCTTCCTCCTCAGTTTTGTTCTAAAAGTAAATCTTCTGAGATAAACATGTTCAACTCAAAGCAGTGAGTGCTGCAGTTGAAACTCGTGTTAGCTGTGGCATTGACACTTTCAAGGACTTTGTTAATACCACCCTTACTCCTGCCCCAAACTTGGCTAATGTCAAATTCATCAGCAAAATCTTTTTAAATCCAAAAGTGCTTAAGGTTAAACAAGATCTGATTTTTAATGTAAATTCAGCAGGGGTTAGGAGAAAGGAGGGCAAGGAGAGAGATGGGAGGAGAGAGAGGGGGAGCTCCTAAGAACACCAGGAGTTAACATGGGATTCGTTTTACTTTCTTGCATATCTCTACAGTCAAGCATCTCCACTCAGAGGACACAATGGCATCATCAGACCCTAAAGGGACTTTAAATAAAACTAGCATCATGTTTAATTATCTATGACTAGGCAGGAAAAAAAATTTAAGACAATAATTTTCAATTAATGTTAGATAAAAGGAAAGAATTATTTTTTACACAGTTAGGGCTGGGGCCTGGAGTCATCACTTGAGCTGCAGCATGCAATAATACAGATTGGCTAGTGGGCTTTGCTAGATAAACAAAAGCTTTTTCATAGATGCAACACTAATTTTCAGAATGTTGCTAGGGCAACAGCAGACTGTAACAAGAATTTCTGAATAATGAGCAGGTGGCAATATACAAAGATCTTCGATTCCTGACTGAATTATTTATATGTAATCCAGAATAGTGAGATTTTGAAAAGCAGTAGCCTTATTCCAGCACCACAAATACAATATATACTTGTCTAGAATATTTATTAAAGTTCTAGATATGCATCTCTTTTTTGCTTTAACATGCTATGTAAGGCAAGATCTCTGTCTCACACCTCTGGCATAAAGAAGCAAAAGCAGTTATTTTGCAGAAAATACACAATTTTAAAAAGTAGATTTTTTACTTCAAAACTAAATCTGACTTTCTACCCAAGATTCTCCTTGTACAGATTCAATAATTCCAGAGGGACAGGAACAAATCTTGGCAATTATGAAGTTAGGACCAGACTAACAGAAGAGAACTGGAAATGCTTTATCCATCATGCCCATCCACAGCAGGAGTTTTGCCAGATGTAAAATGTCATGGAAGGAAGCCTAATGGGCAGTCTAGAGTCTAGCACTTGAAAAGCAATGGCAGCAAGATTTGGCAAAATTTTTGTTAATTTAAAACTTCCAACTCTGCTAAGTCATTATATTATTAACCACTACTAACAAATTCCATCACCTGGATTTCCAAGTTTTTGATCAGTTGGTCAGCAAAGGTTTGGGTATCTGGACAAGGCCAGCTGTAACATTATTCTTTTACTGAATGACAGAAAATAACCATTTTCACTTACTCTAAGACTGAACTGTTTCTCCCTGTGAGTTCCCTGAGACACTGTCATATACACAAAAATCACAAACCTGGTCTGCCTTTGGGGCTTTTTGTCACAGATCTCTGTTTTAAATATCAAAAAACCAGTAAGATTTGTAGTTATTTTCAGTTAAGTTCCCAGTTTTCAGAGATTAACAGAGTCTGTGTATTGAGATATAAATTCACATGCCACAAGACAACTGTATATGAATGCTCATATATACATGTTCATATATACATAGACATCATAAACTACAGAGCTCTTTTACAAGCAGCTGACATTACCAGAAAAACTTCCTAAACACAGTAAAATATGGATAACCTAATCATCTGATATAATTTTGATTAATACTCTCAATTCTCCATGAAGGCCCTCATGAGAAAGACACTGAGGTATGGGTGTGTGCCCAGAGAAGGAGCAGAGCTGGGAAGGGTCTGGAGCACCAGTCCAGGCAGGTTTAGGATGGATATTAGGAAAAATCTCTTCATGGGAAGTGTCAAGCATGGAACAGGCTGCCTGGGGAAGTGGCAGAGTCACCATCTCTGGAGGGATTTAAAAGACATGCAGGCAGATGTGGCACCTGAGGCCATGGTTTAGTGGTGTGCTTGGCAGTGCTGAGGGAAGGGTTGGACTCTATGATCTTAGAGGTCTTTTCCAACCTAAATGATTCCATGATTCTGTTATGTACTGCATGAGATTGTTTCAGTTTATCTCATTTTCTGAAGTGAGGACAAGGCCTGGAACAAGTGACATGTTAAATTGTGCTGTCATCATGTGACAGCAAGTCACATGTGAAATTGTGTGCCAGACCTGGACATCCCACAGACACCTAGAACAAGGTTTTACACTAAGTTCATCCAGTGAAATCTCACTGTATGACACCTGGTCAAGCTGTACCAGCAAAGGCTTCTTGAATGAGGCTACAGCTGAAGCAATTCCAGCAGAATGTGCAGTGGAGGCAGCTGAACTCACAGAAGATTGAAGTACTGGATTCTTACAGCTGGTCCCTGCATTGTTTATAAAGGAGCTTCTGTCCCCCCCAGCAGCTTTGTTCTAACAGGTTTAACAGCCAGTGCTGAGCAGCTCCCTGCACTGCAGCTCAATCCTGTAAATTCCTCTGCTCCACTTTGTGGTCAGAGGGAGGTAAGAACACAATTGCCTCACTAATGTGATGCCTCATGGAACAGCTGCTTCAGCATCATCTTAGATCTCAAAACTGAGGATGCTGGCAGCAAGGCAAAGTACAATAAAATGAGCATCTTGTTACATCCTTATGAACACTTCTGAAAATACATCATCATCATCATCATCATCATCAGACCAGCAGCCTGATTGCCTGGACCCAGGCAAAAGGGAGACAGAACTGATTCCTCCTTTCCCTGACTGAGAAAACCAGGCAGCACCACATGGTGCCACCATGGCACTCATGCCTTGCAAAGACATCTCATCTAAGCAGCCAGCAGGGTGGGCAGCAAGAAGCAATGCTGGCATTTTCACTGAGTGCCACTTTTTGTCAGGACAGGCTCCTTTCTCATGGCATGGCCACTGAAACAAGAAACTCACCTGAACCAAACACTGCATCTCTCCTTAGAGGGGACAGGGGAAAGAAACCCTAACTTAATGAAGATCTGCTTTACAGTATGATGGAATTTTTTTTATTAAAAACAGTATAAACATAGGACTAGTACTGCCACTACTAAGTTTATATTCTGAAGGAATTTTCTAACTCAGAATTTAGATGAGAAATTAATACAGTACATTAGAACTTAGAGAATTTCTTTGAGAAATTTTCTTGAAAGCTGTTTTTTTTGGACAAGTATAAAGGCATGAGGAAATTAAAAAATAAGCACCATTGTTTTCTTCCAGAATACTTCAAAGGTTACATGTCCAAGAAGGAGACAGGAGAAAAATACTCACCATCAAAATACAAATTCTAAATACACTGTTCCCCAGCTGGACACAGGCACTAACACCCAGTTCTGGGAGCAGAGGGGTTTTGAAAGCTTTAAAAGACAGGAAAGAAAATCTTTCTGAAGGTCAGCTTTTTCACATTTGTATTATGCTTTGCCTAGCACACTCTGGAAGGGTGAGCAGACCAGAAGGGCCACAGCCATTCTCTGTGGGACCAAAGATGGGGTAAGGAAGGGAGAAGGTTTCAAGAGAGAGCCATTTTAACACTGCTCAACTACTGAATAACATGCCAAAGAATCTTATTCATGTAGTCAGAATATTTAGGCAAAGGATTATTAATTATTACTAGAGTATCTATTAATAATTATTAGAATCCTGCATTTCTCTGACCAAAAGGCTTTGCTTTACAGGCAATTCAGGACAGGGACTTTGACATAGTCTTAGGCTCCAACAATCCAGGGATTGAGGATAATCAGGCAGTCCTTGACAGATCATTTCCTTATAAAGATACACAACACACAGTTCTGTTAGAATTCATTGACATGTTTTAATGTATATTATGTAGTATTTAACAACATTATGTGTGTAAAAAATCATCTGAAAATTACCTATGGGACTTGCTTTCCCTAAGACACAGGGAAAAGAAGCTGGGAAGGGAAGAAAGACCTTTAATATGAATAACCACAAATTCAGCTGGAAGAATAAATGCAGAGGAAGGAAAAAAAAAAAAACCAAAACAACCAAACAAAACTCAAAAACAGACATAAACAAAACCAAAAATAAAATCCACTCTGAAATATACTGACCAACCAAAAGGTAAGCCTTGGAAGTCAGAAACAAGTTCCACCCTGAGTCAGAACTTTCTGACAAAAGATTCATTATCCATACAAACAGCAAAAGTACAAGTACACCAAAAACCCACTACAGCACATCTGAAACTGAATTGGAAAGAGAACATTCAAGGGAAAAATAAGATTCAGAAAGTAAGTGCTGGAGACACCATACCCACTAACTACAGAAAATGAGATGCCTCTCATCAGATCACCAGTCCCAAAGAAGAGATTTTTCTCAACAGCACCAAATACATGATGGTATCATTTGGCATTGGAAAAAAAGCACTGAACTAAATATGAGGAAAAAATAACTATGCCTGGCTTCTAAACAAGTTTTAAAGGAAAGAATGAATTAAAGGCACCAAAGTCAATGGAAAATGAGTTGACAGAAAAACATTGTAGCAGAGATTGTGCCCAACAGCTCCATTTAATAAAGTAATAGCTCCTAGGAAAAATAAATGCAGGAGGCCTAATCTATTTAAATGACATGTAGTATTACAGAGGAAACTGATAAAGCAGAGACAATAAAGATTAAGAAAATTCAAATTTTAAAGACGTAACTACCATTCAATTTATTCTCAGAAAAGCTACAGAAATGCCATTCTTTATCATTTCCTTATATGGAAAATGGTATTTGCCCTGATAAAAACTTGTATGGAAAACTTAATTTCATGTGGCTGCAGCAGATAACAGATAGATAGAAGAGCTACTTAATCTAGAGAAAAACTTTACCACAAACCCATGTGTCTGTAAGCTTTCCACAGTCAGCAAAGCTGGGGGCCAGTAGATATCACAACCAGATTTTACAACTGCTGTTCAGCATGCAAGAAGATAACCAGCAATTTAATTAACATGAAATAAAGTTTGCCACAGTTATAAAAGCATTATTTCCTGTAAGAAGAAGGGACTGGACTGAATGACCCAGAGTCTGTCCTTTCAGCCCTCAGGCACATTCAAGCAGTGCACAATGCAATGAGCTGCATCCTTCCCACAAACATTCCATTATTTCACTGATAATTACTGCTATTTAACACCAAGGTACCTGAGTGGCTGAGATTCAGGGGCAAACAACTGGAATAGTTTTTAATCAGACTTTACTTTCAGAATCCTGTTAAGAAGCCTTCTTAGGATAAAGAATTTTTCCTTAAGATTGAAAGGATCTGGAAAAAGTCCACTTACTAGTACTTTATTTCCAAAGATTCTAAAGAATAATTTACAGTCAATTTTATGTTTTATATGGGAGTCTGTCTCATAACATCAAACACATGTGAGAACCCATGTTCCTTATAGAAGCCATGCCTGCATCTAAGCTATGGATGTCAAACATCTTCCAGGAGTTTTAGAGTCACCACTACAAGGAGGCAACTGCAGACATGAATAAAATAATGACACAGAAAGCAAGTCCTGATTCTGCAAACAGCAGAGTCCCAAGGTTAATAAGTTATGAGCAGGATTAGAGCTGAGCCTGCCCACGTCATGCACCAGGACTTTCCCACTGTTCATATCAAGAGCAGTCAGTTGATCACACACAGCCCAGGCTGGGCAGGGGTGACAGGGCTGCAGGACACTCTGCTGCCCTTCTGCAGCATGCACACACCAAACATTCAGAGGGACAACAAAGAACCCCAGCAGACCCCTGTGATGTCGAGACACACACTTTAGAATCATCACCACTGATCTAAACCATGCCTGAATTCACACATTGCCTGACCAGAGCTGAAAAACCTTCAAGGTTTCCCATCCCCAATTATTCCCTGGCTTAAAAGCAATCTACATTTCATACTGGAAAAGAGGACAAGAAAAAGAGTTACTGAAAGAATATTTACACATCTATAATTCTTGATCTTTATGGAATGTTACAATTTTAAGCTTTCACACTGCTATGGACCAAGGAAGACAGACACAAACCCAGTTTTTAACACTGTCTAATATTTCAAGAGAAAAGGCCAGATAAAAAAGCTGATTGTGTTCTGATGTTCTGAGTTGGGACAGCTTCCACTACAATTTCTATATGCAGATCTTAATAAGGACTACTGCTCTTTGTGCTTTTCAGATCAAACTTTGCAGTGTCAGGAAATACAAGGTTATGTAGCAATTAATGGCATGTCATCATGGTCAATGATGAACAGCCAACTGTTGGAATATCACACATTGCATGAACTGAGGTAGCCCAGTAACACCATTTATTCTTTTCATATTACTGCTTTAAGAATTTAGTCTAATAGTACCATTTGAAGCTCAGAAATCTTCCTCAGAACATGGTATGATTTATTCTTCTGTATTTAATTCATTACTTGATAAGCTCAGTCTGGACTCAGTTCCTTCTCCCAGCAACAGGAATGTTCACATAAAAACAAGTGTTCCTCTCCAGAAGCCAATATTTGAAACTAGAGCAGAATAAAACATCCCCACATGAAGTATTAGGATGAACATCATAACATTTTTATAAGTTAACACAATAGTTTGTGTGGAAGATTCATATCCTTTTGTTAGCCCACAAGTCTAACCAGACTGCAGCAGCTTCCATAAAATCACTGAACAGCTTTCCAAGCACTGGGAGTCCTTTCCCTCCTCCAATCCACACCTCAGGGATGACATCTCAGAGCACTACTGGCACTGCTTTGTGCTGCAGCTTTAAACCCTGGAAAGAGCAGTTTATTTTTCCATGAAAATAATGCAGTGTGCTACCAAACTAGCAGCTAGAAGCCTTTTTAGAGATTAAGTGCAATGAAAATGCAGAAAAGATCACTTTGATGTGCTTGAAACAAAGAAGAAACCACAACACCTAAACTAAGAGACTAATAACGTGTCATCTGCATTACAAGTAATAATTAAGGACTCATTACAGTCAATTCTAGTAGTAAAAACAATATCAGTGCATACTTTGAGTATCTAATTGTCATTTTACCAATTTCTGCCACTAAAACGTATGCAATGACCACTAAAACAAGAAAATGATTCAGTTTCCCTTGGTTTTCCCTCAGAAACCATTAGGCAGAAGTTCTTGTTCAGAAATAGTCTGACTTCCCAAGTGGAAGAAGGACAAGGAGCCATGAGCTGAAAAAGGCAAAGCAGGTTTTATTGTGAGTCTGAGTACTGCCAGTGTGTGTAACTCTGCTAACCAACCTGAGGGGAGACACAAACTGGTGAAGGCTCAGTTCTTGCTTTAAGCTATGGAATAGATGGAGTGGATTACAAAAGAAAGGGAGAAAAGGATTCTAATCCTAGCAGCAAGTTGTGCTCTTTTTAAACACCTACAGAGCACACTGAACCTGAAATGGAGCACTTCATCCAAAAGACTGAGGGATTAACAATGCTTTAAAGGAAAAAGGCTTTTTTCTGTACCTTCTGTTGAAATGCTTCAAATCATGCTGTGATAACATGGACAGGAATTCTCCACGAACTGATTTACTCATTTTGCTACTGCCTCATTAGGGTACAAAAACTCAGCATTTGATCTAAGCCAGCAATTTTCCAATGCCTCTCAAAACTCCTGCTGTATCTCCACAAGAACACCAAATTCTTCCCAGCTCACTTAGAACATGAAAACAGATGGAAATCTGTCTGTGGATCCAGCACTGGTCAATGATGCAGCAGCTCCCAGCTCCTCAGCACCAGCAGGAGGTTGTGCTGCCCAAAGCTGTGACAGGAGAAAGGACTGTGAGCACACTCCTCAATCTGCTGCTGGCAGAGCACTCGAATTAGTGTGAGCTTCACTCACCAGCTGCACACCAACAGCCTCTTCCAGACTCAGCTGCACTAAAGAAGTCACTGATCTCACTTCCAGTCACCATTTCCTCCATCTGCCAGTAAAACTGCTCCTCCAAGTCTCCCAGTGGATGCTTCAATTTGATAGAATAAGAGACCTACATCTTACACAGATAGCAGTGCAGGAAGTGCTCCCAGCACCAGCTCATTCAGCAGAGCAGAGGAGGTGGCAGAGGGCAGGAACAAAAAGCCAAGGATATGGCACCACCACGGCCTCTTTCACAGCAGCAGGTACTGCATCTATTTATGTCCTGCTTCACTTAACATAAATTAAAATGCTTTAGTTGGATACCTACAGCAAAGTATCACACCTCACTTGGCTGAGAACAATTCTCTCAACGACTGTGGCAGGTTAAGTGCTAACCAATTATACAGAACATTTTCTAGAAAAGTACAAAACTCAGGACTGGATTTTTGCTAAACCAAATCTAGCAATGGTATATTTTATCTTTATGTATTTTAGAGATTATTTTTTGACTCAGAGATGAAAGCTACCCAAAACTTTACTTCCAAAAAAAAGGAGCAACTCTGCTATGCTGTGTAGTCACAGCTTTAAAGATATTTATGCCATTTGTCCTGACAAGCTTTAGCCTTCAGACAATTCTATACTCTGCTGGACAAAGATCCTTCGTACACGGCAGTACACACTTGCTAACAAACCTGAGGAGGGGGCAGAAAAGTTAAGAGTGCTAAATAAGGGACAGAATTCCATTTTATACACAAATTCAAGTTACAGATTAAAGAATAATAAGAGCTGATGTTGGGAAGGAGAGTAAAGAACAAAAACTCAGCAGATGAAAAAAGACAGGGGAACAATGTAGTATATAAATGTTTATGCAGAAAGCAATGGCTGCTTAGAGGTAATGCCCCATTTCCTTACAGAGATCCAAGATAAGCAGGAGAAAAGAAACCCTGGAATAAGCATCCCACAGCCATCTCTGCACTGCTTCAGCAATCTGGTTCTGAACATGCAACAACCAATATTTTTGGAAACATAATTCTATAGATTGGAGAGAAGTGCATATCAAAAAATGACACATTGACAGGATTCTCATAATACATGCATTAAACTGCAGGAGACTAACTTGTGCACAGGAGTAGCAGTGCAGGCTGTTCTGTAATTAAGGCTGCTGCCCTTCAGAAATCTGTTTCCAGACATTATTTCCTCTAAAATACTTCTTCAACAAGTTATGAAATCAAAATAACATTATAGGCAGGCCCAAAGTGCCATTTTCCCAGCAATATTTAATCATCATCTGTTGCTGACTTACCATCTCCCAGAAAGAGCTTTCCAGCACCAAAACCTCCTGACATTGTTATACAGCAAATTCGTCCGTACCTCCAAGAAAAGCCAAGGAGGGCACACCAAGAACACCCCAGCTTTAATGGGCTCCCGTGAAAGATGCTGCCTACCACCACATTGAGGCACTCCCATTGACTCTCCTCGCCTAAAGAATCCGGTGTGAATGCCCTCATTATTCAGGTCTTGCACTGCCAACGACTCCTCTTTCCATGGCTGAAATGGAAAGGAGTCTTTCCACGTGGAATGCAGCGTTTAACAAACCCCCCTGGGTCACTTCTACGGCCTTTCCTGGGCGGGATGGACACGGGGAAATGCCACTAAAAGCCTGAGTGGCTCAACACCTCTGCAGCCCAGGGATGGCAGGATTACAGACATTCTCCCACTGCTATGGAAAGCTCCTTAGCTGTCACACCCATGAATCACAGCACCTCGTGTTCACCGGCTACTGCTTAACTCTCCTCGTACCTCTGAAATGAGAATTCGAGCACGCTGAAAAATTTCAGACGCCAATCACTTCAACTAACCAGGACATCCGAGGTGGCTCGTATTTTTATCCAGGTAGTAAAAGTTGGAGCATAGGAGTCTAGCTCACCGAATCTGAACCATGCTGTCAATATATTTAAAAGATTTTCATCAAATGGACTGTTTGCCACATTTTAGCCAATTCAAAGTTTACGTTGCTTCATTACCTACAACTCACAGAACGTGGTGTCAAAAGGCCGATTTTCCCTAAAGTGTCCAAAAAATGCAACTGTAGCAGTTGCTTTTAAAGGCCTGGAGCTGAGCACCTTGAAACTTTAAACACATAAACGTATTGAAAAAGATGCGGTTGCTACATCTCTCAGTCAAATTAACTCTGGGGAGAAGTAGGTTTGTGAAAGTGGTGATACAAAGACATGAAGTTGAATTAGCAGAGGCCACTGTAGCAAACTGAGTTTCAGTGGATAAACCCCAAAGGCAGGGATTTGCGTTGTACCAGAGCCGAGCCTGGAGCACTGGACCCAAAGCATGCAGCTGGTGTGAAGCTGCTCACCGACAGACTTTCACCAAGCAGTACAGAATACAGACTATGGTGTAAGGCAAATATACTGAAATAGGAGAAGAAATGAAAGCCAAAAAAGTTTAGTAGAAGAAAAAATGCAGAGGCAGAATTGTGTTTAAGATGAGAATGGTTCTACTACTCTTGCTCTGTCCTCTCCACTCTTCCTTTATTCCTCTTAACAGACACACAAAATTAAAATACAGACAACCACTGCAGCAGATGTAGTGGCTGACCCTCACCAAATCTTTAATAAATAATTCTTGGAGCACTGCTGACAAATCTAACCCTGCACACCCCTCAAAATTATTGATATTTAGTCAAATCAGGTTTTACTCACTAGAAAAGTACTAGTTGATCTTGACAGCAATTTACAGTTTTCTAAAATAAAGAGTGGTCAAGAAGTGCAGCTACAAGTACTACATTTTTGATCTTCCAAGAATTGAATGGACACAAGTCTTAAAATTATTTTTGCCATTGGGACTTCGGTAAATTGAGAAGCAATAAGTCACTTAATTTCTACAAAATACTGAAACCTTTGACATCACAGTACTTACTGCAAAACAAAGGCTTAGCATCAGGTGCATGCCCAGCCAATGGAAGACTGTCAAGAAAAATGCGTTTCCATTGCTATTTCTTTCTCCTGAATAGCAATTTGTTTGAAAAAAAAAAAACATTTTGAAAAATAATCAGAACTTTATTTTACCTTTCACTTCAACAGTAAATAAATATTCCTAATTTAACATTCACAAGACATACTGCCCTGTAAAACTGCTGCTTAATATTCAGCCAAAGAGCAGGTCTCAAATACATTACTCCTTGTGGAAGACAAGACATGAGAAGGCAACCCCATTAAAAATTGCAGGTTAACACCTCAGTGGGAAAAGGCCAGTGTCAGACACTGCAAGAGAAAAAACCCAACACGTTCCCTATTCTGCTTTGGGCACACAAGATCTCTTCGGTTTCAGGTCAGTGAGAAAGGAGCATCAAAATTTAAATTTAAAGACTATTAGCAAATCCACTCCAAGATAACAAACACTAAGGCAGGCTGTACTATGCGGCAATGCACCCTAAGCACAGCGTGCATCACTCTTTTTGCTTTTTTTCCATCACCTCCTAATCCAGCTTTCTATAGGCATCACACAAATCCATCAACATGTAGGATGTGTGCAAATCTCTTCACGTGAATAACCTGAATAATTCTTAGACCCCACATAAGAAACAGCTATTCCTCACTTTTTCTACCTCGTTCCATCTTCCCCGTAAAGTGAAACCCTTCTTCGGTGCTGAAAACTCATTTTAAAACGTTTTTAAAAGACATGGTAAAAACCAGGCCGTGACGTAGTTTGCTCTCAAGTCTACTTACACTTTACACTACAACATGGTAGATATACCCACATACAAAATTATCCAACATGCGGCAGAAATTTGAAGAAAATGGAAACATAATAGACGAAGAGCCCTGCGTCCCACTCCGGCCAGCCCTGGCTATATTAGGGAAGGGGAAGGGCCGGGCTGGCCCCGCCGGACCGTGACCCCCGGCCGGGCTGCACCCCCCGGCCCCGCGGCCGCGCCCCCCCTCCCTCAGCGCTGCCCCCGCTCTGCGCACTGCGGGCGCGGCCCCCCCTCCTCCCTCAGCGCACTGCGACCCCCGCCCGCCGGAGCGCCTTCCCCGGCGGCATCCCGGGCTCCTCACCGGGGCGGAGCGCTCCTTCCCGGGCTCGTTCCCGGGACGCCGCGCCCGGCGGGTGGCGGCTCCTCACACACGAGGGGCGCCGAACCCAGCGCCGAGCGCCGCTCGGGTTCCTCCTGCTGCTGCCGCGGCGGGGAGAGAGGCCCCGCCCCCGGACTGCCGCACCAATGGCTGCGCGGAGCGCTACTGATTGACAGCTCCGCGGACCAATAAACGTCGCGGCGCCCTCCCCCCGGCGCTGCTGCGGAGCGGTGCCGCTCGGCGCTTACGCGAAACTGAACCCGCCCGGAAAGCGACGGCCAATCGGAGGGCACGGCCGCCTTGACAGACAACCATGAGCACCAGTAAGAGCGGCGCACCGGCACCGCAAGGCCCGCCCTCTGCGTGCAGCCCATGGCCGCGGGCAGATGGAGCGATCCCGCGGCTGTGGCAGTGCGGGATCTTAGTGGCCTCCGCTCCGTGCCCCGGCCGCTTTCCCTTCACCCGCGCCTGAGCTGATCCCCTGATCCCTGGCGTGTGGTGTACCCCGAGCAGAAGCTCCCTGGTTCCGCTCAGTCTCCGTGCCAGTGCTCCCGCAGCCGCACGGCCCCCGCACCCTGGTGGGGCAGGCTGGGATCTGTAGTCGCGGCTTGTCCGCGCAACCTCTCGTTCTCCCGGCTCCTCACCCCGGCCTTCACCGTTCTGCCCAACCCCGAGAGCCGGCGGCACTGCCCCGTCCAGCCCGGCCCTTAGAGCGCCATCCTCGCCTCCCTCCGTCCCCAGCCCCGCTTCCCCCTTCCCGCCCCTCTGGCTCCCTCAGCCCGCCCGCTCTAGTGGATCAGGGACCGGCACAACGCACGGCCAGGGGGGAAGATGATTTTTAACTCGCTACTGAAGAAACGGGGCAAGGGGCGAGAAGGACGGGGAAGACAAAAAATAAGGAAAAAGCGGTGCCCGGGCCCAAAAGCGCTTCCCGTCCGTGACCTCTGGTCATGCGTCACTTCCCGGCGGCCGTTCGAGCGCGGAGCCCGCGGCCGTGAGGGGGTGCCCGGGCAGGGACGCGCCCGGCGCCGCTCGCCAGGCGGGGAGCAGCTGCCAGGTGACTGCTGTTTGTCACCAGCCCCGGTCTGTGACAGGTTTCACTTCTTGCCATTGCTGCTGCTGGGTCGTCGCATGGTGCGCTCAGGTAATTCTGCGATTGCAGCTGCAGGGGCTTGCGTAAGTAAAATAAAAAACTTGCCCCCAGGCAGGTGTTGAGGTGTGCGCTTCCCTCCAGCACGGTACAGCGGCATGTGGAAAAATGTTCTATGCTGAGGAACTGTGTGGTGTCCTTTGCTCCATCTGATTGCTTGCTCTTGTAGTGTTCTTTAAAATGCTGTGTTCTGATGGGTAGATTTTCAATTCTTTGTTATCTCACTGGTGGCTTCGCAGAACGAGAAAGACAAGGAGCTGCTGGAGAGGGTCCAGCAGAGGCCATAGGGTGATGAAGGGTCTGGAGCATCTCTTTTAAGAGGGGAGTCTGGGAGCTGGGTCTGGTTTAGTCTAGAGAAGCCTGAGAGGGATCTCATTAATGCACATTAATATCTCAAAGGTGGATGCCAACAGGATGGTGCCAGACTCTTCCCAGTGGTGCCCAGCAGCAGAATGAGCAGCAACGGCCATAAAATGAAACAAGTTCCACCTCACCATGAGGGAGAACTTCTTTACAAAGATGGCAGAGCACTGGGACAGCTGCCCAGGAACTCGTGGATTTTCCTTCTCTGGAGACATTCCAAAGCCACCTGGATGTGTTCCTGTGTTACCTGCTCCAGGTGACCCTGCCTTGGCAGGGGAGTTGGATGGGATGATCTCCAGAGGTCCCTTCCAACACAAAATCCATTCTGTGATTTTGCAAAATAGTTGATTAATCAATCGACCAAGATGTTCTTAGGGCTTTGAATTCCCTATTAAGTTTTATTGAACATGCAGTCATGGAGCAGTTAAGTCCATCTAGAGGAAATTTATGAAGCAAAACCCTTAGTGGAAAGACTCATTTGTCTTAGGCATGTGCTGCTGAGCTGCATTAAGGGGCTATACTTAGTGGCCTGTAAAAATAAGCAGTGGGTTTATGTTATGTAATCAGCTTGTGTTGACAAACAGCTATTGGAAAACTTAAAGTAATCCCTGAACTTGTCATCAGTCTTGCACCCAAATTTCCAATAAAGAAACACCCCCAGGGATAATATCTAATAACAAGCTGGGTCTCAATTGCTGCCTATGGTGAGATGCATTGTAGCAGTAGCAGTGATTAGAAAGAAATTCAACATTGGGTTTTTTCAATTTTATTTTATTGTTTGCATTCCCTTATCCCTTAGTAGCTAGTTACTTTTCCAGATCATTTATGATTGATTGAACATGATAGAAGTTGGAACAGATTACTTGGAAATGCTGCTGATGTTGTTTCTCTCATGTAGGAGCTGTCTACTGCTTGAATTTAAAAAAAAGTTTCAGTGCAATTTTTTTATATGGTAGCTCAGTTTCCTTGGAAGTTTGAGAGACTTTTTCAAAAGTTTTCCTGGAAATTATAGTTACTTTACAAATATATTTATAAAGTTTATTCTGTTTTAATTCAGTTTTGCAAAGTAGTGGGAATTGCATCAAATAGTTATAAGTACACTGTTGTAGAGCCCTTTCAAAAAATCTTCATCACACTGGAAAAAGGGGAATCACTTTTACAAAACACATGGTGACTCCCACCAAATAAAAGCATTTATCCTGGTGTGCATGGGTTCTTCACTTCATAATTTTTAGTGGTTTTTTTATGCCTTATGAATGAATCATGATGTAGGTCCATGAATCTTCCTCATCCCTGCTTTTAAACCTTTTATTTACCTTAAATTATAAATACCTTATATTTATTAAATGCTAGTGGATCATTTACCACTATCTAGTCCTGAGATACTTCAGCAACTTTAGATTCATAGTTACTGAATTTAGTAGTTTAACTATTTCATCCCTAATTTCCTTTAAAACACTTGAGTAAATACTTCAAAGTTTGAGTTTTTTAACTTGTGCAGCTGAATGAAAAGCTAGGTCTCCACACAAAACCTTTTAGGTTCATTTTGTCTGAAAAAAATGCAGCTGCAGAACTGGTGATCTGGAGATGTGGGAAGGTCAGTGTGATCTGTGTTCCAGCACATGAAGGACACAGAAAAAGCCATGAAAAGTTGTAATTAGGGAATGCATGCACTGGTCTTTCTTCCTTACATCTTCTAAATCTGCAAGGGCTAGAACAACAGATACAAACTGATCTTCTGCTACACTGACTAAATCCTTTTTTAAAACAGATTATTTTTATTTCATGACATTACTACAGTGTGTACATAAGTACTCTGTCTCAAAACATACATGGCCATCACAGCCACAACCATTGTATATGTTGTTTTAATATCCATTGTTCACCACGTTGGAATTCTTTAATTATTCACCTAGTCTGTAATTATTCACCATTCATTTATTCAATCATTCACCTAGAGGAAAAAACTAAACAAAAACTTGTACATATCTGGGAGTTAGTGCTTTCTGTTTTGCTGCTTTCCAAGATTGCAAAGTCAGTTTTAATTGTGTTAATGACTGATGCAGAAACATTTTTCATTGTAGTATTGCTATGTGCTGATGACTCATGTGCCTCCTCTAATTCAGATCTGTGCTTCTGAAGCTGCATGGTTCCTATTCAGTGTTTCAGTAAAAGGATCCTGTCATGATCTTGTTCAACAGAAAGTTAATTATGTTAACATTTCATTCTCATATTGTCACTCACAACAAGCTGTGTAGGGAGCTGATCTCAAGTACATCATTATCTCTGCATTTCTAGAATGGAAAATTATCAAAGAAAATGAGTCACAAACTTTCTTTAGAGGTGAATCTCAGAACTGAGTGTTCAACAGCTTTGGGCCCACCAATCCTGCAGCATTGTTGACTTGTGTGACTCTACAGAAATGTTTTAGTTTTTGTCTTTAGTTTTTGTTTGCTTGCCAGCAGGCTTAAGTACCACACCTTAATCAACTTGTAAAGGAAAAAAAGTGCAGTGGAAAATATTGTGATAGAACTGAAGTGATTATGGTTATTTTCCCAACAGTTAGAATTGAAACATTCATGTTTGCTCATTTGAGGGCAGAAGCAGGTATTTATTTACTGGAGCTTTATGTTTTGTTTTCTGGGAAATGCTTGTCTTGGGCACACAGGGGCTTTCCATCTTCTCTTAAGCAAAGCTCTGTGGTGGACATGCATGAAAGAGCCTGGTACTCATCAAGTTCTTGTATCTGCTGCTGAGTGTTCCAGAGGCACAAGGTATAGGAATATTGTTTCTGTAAAGCTATACCAAAGATTCCACTTAGGAAAATGGGGGACTGATTTTTCTTTTATTTTTTCTTCTTTTTTTTTTTTTTCCACTTCCCTCAAAGTGGGCATATTTCCCTCTTTTTTTTTTTTTTTTTTTTTTTTTTTTTTTTTTTTTTCTGATTTAATTTTTAGGATTAAAAATTTAAAGGAATGTTAGTAAATAACCATTTTTCCCCCCCTGGAACTCTTCTGAAAAATGTTACTAAAAGAGTTATATTTTTCTTTTTTTTTTCTTTTTTTTTTTCCACTTCCCTCAAAGTGGGCATATTTCCCTCTTTTTTTTTTTTTTTTTCTGATTTAATTTTTAGGATTAAAAATCTAAAGGAATGTTAGTAAATAACCATTTTTTTCCCCTGGAACTCTTCTGAAAAATGTTACTAAAAGAGTTCTATTTCAGTGTCCATGAGCAAGCTCGATTTGAATGGCAAATAACTTCCTTCCATGAATAGTGTGTTTGCTAAAATAATTATTTCATAGTGTAAAGGGAGAGACACATGCTGCTGTCTTCATCCTGGAGTATAACTGGCCTCATGCTGTTAGACACAGTAAAATATTCTAAATTAGTTAGAATGTTTAATGGATACTGTGGTGAGGGACTCTTCCTCCAGCATCTGCACAGCTTTCTGCTTTCCAGAGAGAATTCTCAAACCTCAAGGAAAGTTGTGTAGATATTGATTATTCCAAGATGAAGTGATGAGTGTTGTCCCATCAAGCTTTGTTCTCTGTTCTGCCATGCAGGTAAGATACCTTATTTCTCTTTGTTTCCCTCTGGTTCAGCATGGCCAGTGCTCTCCAGGAAACCCCTTCACTCAAGGCCTCTCAGTTAGAGGATGTTGATGCAAAGCTCTCCTTCCTACCTGAAAGGCTGAGAAAGAAACTGCTTCCTTTTCAAGAAAAGGGCATCATGTTTGCACTTCAGAGAAGTGGCAGGTAAGATTATTGTGTTTAATTACTGTATCACATGCTAAAGATTGATGTGAAAATAAAGCATGCAGGTAGTAAGTAGAAAAATCATAAACTTATGTTTCTATAGTGGAAAGTAAGAATGTGATGCTAAAAATAATTACTTTAGGTAAACAGTGTTTTTTACAAAGGTTATTCAATACCAGCAATCTCAGGTGAGTTATGTTGCAGAAATCTTTCATAAACTGTAAGGTAACACGGTTTAAAATGAGTTGTGGAGGTTTTTTCCACAGAGGATGAGGAGGTTTAATAATGCATTATGCAAAAGAGAGTTGTAGTATCAAAGTTCTCATGTGAGAGGAGGTTGATATCAGTAGGACCATCATTTTTGTTATGTTAATGGAGAATTCCTAAAATAAATTAATTCACATTTGATTCTTTACTTTTTAATGGCGTGGTAGAGCTGTTAAGGGAATGACTAACAGATCTTGATGCATCTGTGTGGTTCTATTTTAAATTTGGTACAACTCTGGAGTGCAGTCAGGGTGTTCTGGAGCTCACTGAGCTGCAGCAGCAGAGCAGGAGAAGCCTTGCAGAGTGCTCAGTTAGCCAGGGCAGCAGCTGATGGAGCTGGCACTCAACAGTTAAGTACCTGTTCAATCAAAAAACACAATTTATGCAGCAGAGGCTGGAAATATTTTGCTGAGTAAGAACCTGTTAGTGAGTTACAGGGTTGAAAAGGAGAGGGGGAAATGCTATTTCCACATTTATAAATTTTAGGAAATGTGGGCAGTTGCAGCCTAAAGCTGTGAAACCACTGTATGCTGTTGTTTTGGAAGGAAATGATGCTGGGGAGGGCTGGCACAAATAGAATTACTGTAGCCTGTGTGGGAAAGATGGATGAAATTAGTTCCTGATTATTTCAGTTCTTGCTGAGAAGGACAGGCTTAGGGCCTAAGGGGGTTGCTCACTCATGTTTGTGATTGTTCTCAGGGGAAAAGAAATGTGCATCTTTCCTTCTAAAGGTGAAAAATTAGAAAGGAAATTTTAATCAGCAGTTCTTGGAATTACATGGAACTTTTAATCAATTAAAATCTCTGCATTTTTTCTCTTTGATTCTTTTCCTTTGGCCAAAACCCTTCAGCAGTGCTGTCTCAGGGAGTGAACAAACCATCTGTTTTGTGCTGCTGGTTTCAGTGGCAGAACAGAAAGATGAGTCCAGCCCTTCACATGAGAGCCTGAGATTTGATATGCTTTATGCTGAATTAGCATTAACTACTTGTGACCACCAGCCCTATCAGACATGTTCTTGCTGAGAATGGGTGGATATCATTTTAATAGACAGCTAAGACTTTGGTACAATATTCAGCAAAGCCTGTGTTAGAGCTGAATTTAATAAATCCAAAGCCCTTGGCTGCCATAGAACATGCAATTGAGGTGTATATTTGTGTATACAAATAGTGAAATAACAGAAGTCATTAAAATTAACAAAACTACACATTTAATTAGGGTAGGCTAATGGATGTATTTGAAAATGTCATAATCTTCTGCAGGCTGTTGTATAATATAGAATTTCCTTGGGAAGCAGCTTAACTGTTCCAGAACTGGATAAATTTTTATCAGATGTTTCTTTCTTCTTTTTGTTGAAGTAGTAACAATTGCCTGCAGTAAGTATTCAGAAAGGTTTGGAATACTTATTCTAATGACTCTGCCATGGAAGGAATTCTATTTTTTTCATTTGGTTTACGTTCTTTTTTTTCTTTAAGTCTTTCACTAACAAGAGTTTTGCATAACCCAGCAGTGATGGTTTTCATGTGACATGCATATGAAATAATGTTCATCATGATTGCAAGAAATCTTGCTGCTTGGCACAGCAAATTCTGTGTGTAAGCTGGGTCACATTGAGGAATTGTGAGCACACTCTCAGCCAGCTTCTATATAAAGCAAACTGTGTTAAGTCAAACTTTCCCAAGGAGTATTTTTTAAATCTGCCCCTTGCTGATGCAGATCTATTTCTCTTCCTGTCCCAAAAGAGAACAAGAGCCTCTGGTGCTTGTAGCTGAGTTTTCTTATTAGCTTGTCAGCCCTTGCCTCACAGAAGTCTTTCCCTTTTGTGTACTCCATAATGATTTAAACCTTCTTTCAGTATTCCCAGTGGTATATTTTCTGTAGAAGTGTCTTTTCTAATTTTAAAAAATATATAAGCACAGGACTTGAAGTGAGCAATATGTGCATCTCTGCCCATCCTTCTCCTTCCCCCAGGCTATGCTCTCCCTTCACAGGCATCACTCAATCCATGCTTTGCTGTACTGGTAGGAAGCTGCTGTAGAGCAAGTGTTGGCTGAAGAGATTCAATTAATATCATCTTAGATCAGACAAGAACCCAGCATGAAAAGGGACTTATTATTAGAACAAACTCTTATTTTTGCATGAAAGGGGCTGGGAGTGAGCTATTAATTCCCTTTTCTCTTCCCAAAGCATAAAATAAATATGCTGTTGTGGTTTGTATTTTTGATTCATTGGAAAATGAATCAAAGGCTTTTCCAGTAGATGCTCCAAAGGCATTATCTCATCTAACAGAGATTGCCCAACACTTTTCTAGGAAGTGACAGTTCTAGAGCCAACAAGACAGTGTGTGCTTCAACATAAGCTAACACACCTTTTATCTCAGAACATGCCTTAAAGGTGCATAACTGACTGGCTGCTTATTCCTTCTAGAGATTATTCTTCAGACATGCACTTTGGAATGGCTGCCTAGGGATGGATACAATTTCTAGTGGTTGTTTGTAGCCTCAAACATTCATGTGCAGAAAAACTGGGTGCACACAACTTACAGCCATGAAGACCATTTCATTTTTGTGATTTTCTTTCAGTGAGGGTGTAAGTTACTTTTAAAAACAGCAATAATATGTATTTATTTCTTTGTGTGTGCTTTAAACTGTATCTTAAATAAAAACCAACCAACTGGTCCCTTCCAGGAATGTGGCCTGTTAGCAACAGGCTCAGGAAGTACTGAGGGTTGTTGGGGTCAGATGTGTGTGTGCTGTTGGGAAGTGGAAGTGAGCAATTCTCTGCTCTCTGCTGCTTCTTAGTCATGGCTGGGGAGATGTGGACAAATCCCCATTTCCTAAGAACTCAGGGTAGAGCTGAGGGGTCACCAGGTGTTAGTGAAGAGGTGGCAGTGTTGAAGCACAATGCTCTGGAAAAAGTGGTGGAAGCTTGGGTAAAATATCCAAGATACAGAGATACATGGGCAAGTGACTTGATAGTGTTGATAAGGATGGTGTTCAATCTCATTTGAGCTCACATCTCTCTTTGAATATTGCTGATTTGTACTGCTGCTGTTCACTAATGTCATACTTGGAAAGTCACAGTTCTTTTTGCAATCTATTCTTGTTTTATATTCTCTCTTTACAGAAGTGTGTGATGTCTGTCTAGTAATACAAACAATTTGTTCACCTGAATACTCTGTAAAAGAGGCATGCTGTTGTTTGAAATTTATCTCTTATGCTACTGGATATCACTAAATGCTTTATCAAGTTTTGTAATAAAAACTGTCAGCATGTGATTTGCAAGCATCCTTATTTAGCATTGCTTGTCTTGTAGATGGTATCTGTAAAAGATGCCTTCAGACACACAGATCTATTTCTTTCTAGGCATGTTGGCAGAACAATTTGTTTAAGCTGAATGCAAAAGAAGACTTGGAGATATTTACCACCAATGAAACAAGCAGTTCCATAATTGTATGCTCAAACTGTTTTACTGGGGTGATCTTGTTTCCTCTGGAAGTTTGAGAGGTAATACATTAACTTATATATTCAGGAGCATGTGATTTTTAATTTCCCATACATGCTGGCCTAATGCTGTTAGACACAGTAAAAAAAGAAAATGACCATGGATGGCAATATCAGGATGTTGCAGAGTTCACATCTGCCACTAAGAACAGAAGTTTTAATGCATCAGTTTTAATGGAAGGACAATTGTTTTGTTAGACAGTCCCTATCAAGAGCAAGAAAAAGTTTAATAGTGGGGTTTTTTTGGGGGTAATGGGCTACAGAGAGCAATTATGGCAGTGAAATCATTAGAGAATAAAGTGTGAATGTCCTCTGTTATAATGTTGAGTCAGTTGCCTACCCTTCAAAATAGTGCTTTTCCCATTGACTGTGTCTATGATCCCTAGCAAGCTACACAGGAGGAGGAGTACATAGTTAGTTAACTCTTTGCTAATTAAACCAGACTATTACTTCAAAAATTACAAGTTTTTGTAGAAATTCATTCTCCCTCCCCTATCTTCAAAGTAGACCAGAAAACCAAAGGTTCAAATTATAATTTCCTTGAAGTTTATGAGCACAGCTGAAAGATTCTTCAGTAGAAAGGCACAGCATTACAGTCTGCTGAGGGTTTAGCAGCTGGAGCACAGAATTGGCAGCCCTTGGGCAGGAAGCAGATAGAAATGTTTGCAATTCCCAGGCACAGCCCTTGGTAGGGTGAGGAATTTCTGATATAAGTCCTATTTCAATTCTTATGCAAATTTCTACACAAATTTCTTTAACTTTCTAGGATGTATTATCCATTGAGTAGTATGAAAGGTGTAATTTCCATTTGAGTTGGGTGTCTAAGGAAGCTATAGTTTTGGATTTTGGAAATAAGAGAAAATATGTTCAGTCCATGCACATTTTAGTTTCTGCTAGAGCAGTAGGCACTTTTGTCTTACACTTTTCTATAACTACTTTTCACTTTCACTCTTATTTTTGTCATCATTACTGAGTTTGCTTCTGGTTTTTATGTTCTCCATTAATCTTTTTCTCCTTCTGTACAATGCAATTGTTGCTTTCTGTCTTGTATTGCCTTTTTAAGTTAGCAGAGCTTTTGTTTTACTTTGCTTTTACCTTTGCTATTTTTGATCTGTGATTACTGATTGATTTGCTCTTTCAGTGTGTTTCTATTCTTCAGTTTCTTATCTTTGATAGTAGCTATGAATAAGAGAATAGATTTGTCTTTCAATTCCATTTGGAAGCACTAAGCCTAGTTGCATGTCTATATATCTCTTACTGATATCTAAATATCTAAATCTATATCTAATTTTTCTGTCCTTTGTTTGAAATGTCATAGGTTTCTGCAAGTCAATGTTGTGATTAAATGCAAGCCCAATCTGCTTTTTACCATTGTCTAATTTTTTTTTTCAGAATCTGCTGCATGATTTAAAGGAACATTTACAAAAATATTTTACAGACTACTGTTGAATTTTTTCCAGTTACACTGACTTCAATAAAAGCCAAAATACATAAATTTGCGTGTTAGAAAAAGAAATTACCTTCACTTTTTTAACATGTCTATGAGTATTTTCTTAAATATTACATTTTAGTTTGTATCTGGTGGCTTGCAGATCAAGTGCCATCAACAAGTCTCCATTATTTGTAGAGCTTGAGATCAGAGATCAGATTGGAAGAAAAATAATTGTAACTTTTTTTTAATTCTGTCTCTAGTCTCAGTGCTTTATTGTTAGATAGCCTGAAAGAGCTATTTGAAACAAGGCATAAGTCCCTTGCTAGAGTAAGAAAGAAATAATCTTTTATTCCAATATATTCAGCAACTCAGATGTATTAAATTATTCCAATTTTCTGATAAATGTGGGTCCTTAAACCTGCATTATGACAGGTGAGCAGTTATCTCCAGTCTTAGAGAACAAAGCACAGAAGTAATCTTTGGGGAACAAGAAGGGGATTGCTATTTAGTGAATATGGAGAGGATCAAACAGTTAATGCATTTCAGCTCTGAGGGCTGAAGAAAGATTTCATTTTTTTAAGACGTTGGTTTGTAATGATTCAGAGTACATCTCACATTTGAGGAGTGCCAAGGAAGAGAGGGATGAATAAATGAAGATGCTAGCTCACAGAATGAGGTTCAGATGCAGGAAGTATGAATGAGAGACTGAGCCAAATTCTGCACAGCTTTCATAGCCAGGGAAGCTTGTTTGGAAGTGATGCTGGAGGAACTGGGAAGCAATTCAAATAGAACAAAAAATGCATTGTCAGTAAGTGAATCTAGGATATAATTCAGGAGAGGAGCTATGTGGGGTGAAAAAGAGAAAAAGAAGACTTAAGAACAGAAAAAAAAACCCCAGTGGTGGAAATAAAAGGATTTACCTGGGCTTAAATGTGGACTTGTAGCAGCAGGAATAGAGAAGAAAATGCAGATTTTAGAAATGCAGGGCACAATTTGTTAGAATGGAAGAGGAGAACCAAGTGAGATAAAGATTACAAGTGTGGGTTGTCAACAGTGATGGAGGGAGGGGAAAGGGGAAATGAATTGGTGTTAGCTGTGTGCAGGGAAGGTTTGCAGTGTGGGAATCCATGATGAGAAGTTGGTGTTTAACCACAGCACCAGGAGAGCACAAAGGGGAGGGAGCAGTTCTGAGTGTGAGACAAGTCACTTTAATGAGAGTGAATAGAAATAAGGTCCTAAAAGAGTCACATTCTCACTGACTTCATGCAAGCTGGAAGGAGAGGAGGAGCACAGGCACAAGGGAAAAGTGTCCCAGCTCACCAGGGAATGCAGAGTTTATAGGGAAAGTAGTGATAAATATCTGCATTTCATTGAAAGCCAGTAGACTGCACACTAAGGCAGCTTCTGCTGCTGCTCCCAGGTATTTCAGTCATGCCAGTTAACAGCAAGGTTAACATTTGCAGCCTCGATTATCAGGAGCTGAAAATAGTTGAAGTTACTCTGTTTTCTTGCATTGAGTCAGCTGCTGAACTCATTTGTCTCTGAAGCCAGTGACTGAATAGATGAGGAGTTTTCAGTGTCACTGTTGGGTGTCTTCTTGGCTGGAAGTTTTTCTAGCCTAACAGTTCCATTAATATGTTCTAAAAACCTATTGCAGTTCTGGGCTTCACCTTCAACTTGACCACTTTGTTATGTGTTATTTCACACATCTTTGCCAAAGCTAAAATACCAGAACACGTGGCCTGAGAGCTTTCAAATACTAATAAAGCATTTTAGGTGGGTTTTTCAGTTACATGTGGAGTGTTGGAGAAAAGCATAAAACAGCACAATGATTCTCCTCTCCACTCCTTTTCAGAATCATTAACAATGCAGATGTGGCAATTTAGTGCATCTTATGTTAAATCAAAGGTTGGGGTTTTATCACTTAGGGCTTTTTAAAATACCTAGTGTAGTTCAGAAGCAAGGGGAAGATTTATCTTACATCTTTTGGAGCATTATTTTTGCTGCACCACCCTTGATTGTTGTTGCAAAGGAGTCAGCTCTTTTGTTCCAGTTTTAGGACTGCGTGCTGTGATTACTGACACACAAATGTAATGGTTGCTTGCGCAGTTTTATATAAAAATGTTCTAAGTTCAGATTCCTTAAATAACCCTTGGTTGAGATGTTAGTGCTGAAGTGTTGGCTTGTGAGTAGGAGGTAAATTATATGTTGTAGTGTTATATAAAACTGACTCACATGAGTAGGTGAGAATCCCAAGAATATCAGGACACCCACACCAGTGAAAGAAAGACTCAAGCTTCCTCTGTACAACATGTTCCAAAGCCTGCATTAACAAAAAACAGCTTTAATTTGCTTGAGTAGTAACAAAATTTTTTAGTGTTTTAAAAAATGAAGTGCTACAGCTTTCACTGTTTGCCTTGGAAAATGCATTTAAAAAGGAAGGAATTTGTTCTGAAAAAGCTACCTGCAGTTCTTAGTGGTTTTTCCTGGATAAATAGCTGCTGAAAATCAGTCAAGAAGTTAAATTATCCTTACAAGCAAGGAACAGATGTATTGGATTGCTGTACCCCTTTTGTTTTTAGTCTACCAGGTAATGAAGCACAACTTTCTAGAGAAGATATTATCTAAATATTTCTATATTTACAAGAAAGCTCTACCATCAGGTTTTTGACTTGGTAGGATCCTTTGTTGTAGAGACCTTAATTCCAGTGTGGTGTTAATCAATATTCCTCCAAGAGCAAGGTTCAAAATGAGATTCTTTCTCTTTACAAAAATACCTTACTGCAGTAGGCATAACTAATAGAAGAAACTTTAGCTGTATTGTTTGCATGGTTAATAGTGCTGACATTTCAAAAGGGGTGACCCAAATGGAACCCAGAAATAGAAATGATTTTCATTTAAATGTTTGTTCTTCCCTGAAACTCATTTTATAAAACTGTGTTAGCATTAACCTTCTGATGCAGACTATTTTTGTATGGCTCTATGGCATATGCCACATGAGCTTGGCCTCAGTTTCCTTCTGTTTCTCCAGTGAACTCATCTGCATAAAATTTTAAAGATCTGCTTGTCCTTCTGCTTTGCAAAGCTGATTCCAATCTTCTTGACATCAACACAACCAGGAACTCTTTCTGTGGTTTTTGAGGTTTGAAAAATTATTTTTTCTGTCCTTTTAGAGGCAGAGCTTTCCTGATAGAGCTTTCAGAGGGCTCTGTCAGGAGTTTTGGCTTTCTTTCTTAGCTCCTTCACCTGTTTTTTTGCTTGTTGCAGGTTTCTCTCCAAGGTTTGCTGCAGTTAGAATGTATAAATGCACCTTTGCCTGGTGCTTGGTACCTTTACAAGGTATCAAGTACCAACCATAGTGCTGAAGGTCTGGTTTTGGGGTTCTGACTCATCCAGCTTTGGGTGGTCCCTTCAATTATGGATTCTCTCCATGCAGAAGAAAGCTGAGGTTTGTGTACAGCCTCAGGTGCTTGCATTTGTTCTCTTCAGTGAGCAGCAGTAAGGTTTTGGACCTGTGTGCACCTGAGCTGCACCAGCACAGCAGACCTCACTCTCTGCAGGCATGTTCACTCACCAGGGACATCCTCACTCAAAGCTCTTTGTGTTTGCTTGATAGAAGAAAAATGTACTTTTATTCTCAGGCTAATACACCTCAACATGCTGGGGCTGTCACAGTCTGGTGGAGGCCCAAATGATGTTTCCCTTCTATTTGAGAAAGATCCTGCTGTGTCTGGAGGCCATTGCTAACCCTACTATGAATAGTAGCAAGGTTGTAGCAGCATGTGCAGTGCATCCCAATGAGATTCTGCTGCTTTCTGCTAGGAAAAAATAGATTTCCTTGATGAATGGACAGAGATTCAAACACAAACCACAGGATTCACTCTGAAGAAGGGAAACATTTAAAGATTTAATGCAAAAGAATCTGAAAGAATTTGCCATTGACTGGTGCTTTTTGCATGGTTGGACTTTGCTGCTGAGAGCAAGTGCAACTGAGACATCTCAAATTCCTTTTTTCCATGCTTTTCTGAAACTTTTGACCATGTGGGCTGAGCTTCTAACAGGATATGAATCTGTGTATCATAGCTCTGATTTATATTCTTGGATAGAGCTATTATTAAGGTGTCATATGAACAGATGGGACATGAATGATGAAGCTCAGATTGGGTAACTACCAGTTGAGAGGAAATGACTAATTGAACTTCAGAGAACAAGAAGTCTGTCTTCTTGCAGTCAAAATATATGAAACAAAAATACATATTTGTCCCTTCAATGTAGCTGAAGATCTGTTTCTTCTGCATTTGACAGCATGGAACCTTTATGTCCATGTTGGCAGCTTGTCTGACTGCAGTAATGTAGAACATACTGAAGTTTGTTTTAAATAGAGGCTGCATATTTTTAAGATTATGTAAAGTATTGCTTTTTAGCAGATTGGTGCAACTAGCTATTAGGTATCTTGTAAGTTCTGTGTGATGTGGGCTATAGAGATAGGAAAGTTCTTTACACTTCAAATCTAATTGTTGTGATTATAAACTGGAGACATTTCATGATTTCCTCTCCTCTATAAGGTGTTTTTCATTGCCCCAGAATCCAATGAAAATAATTTGGACTTCTTATGTTTTGTAACTACATTAGGCAGACATCTTTAGAATTCTTGTATTAAAACTATGAAAGCTACATAGATGAATGCTTTAAAATGCATCATGTCATAAAATAAGTTGAATATCCTCCATTTCCACTTCCATTAACTCCTATCTGTGTCACAAACTCAATCTTGTGTGCCATGTTAAAATTTTGTCAAGTGTGAGTGTCAATAATGTTAATTAGTTGGCACAAATTAGTGATTTAAAAACTGTAGCACTTCAGGAATTTGAGTCTGAGCAGTGTGGATCCAAGCAGTGATTCATGTCACTAACTGTGTAATCACAGGGGACTTTACACATTCAGATAACTCTAACTGGAGCTTTAAAACCAATTTAGTGCACTTGATTGATCTCAAGCTATGATGTGTCTGGTCATATTTGAAATGCTGAAAATTGGCTGGATTGCAAGTACAGGAAGAAAATCCCAACTACTTATGACAAAGCAATTTCATCATTGGGCAGGAGAAGAGAGTGAATACTTCTCAAAGTAAATATATCCCCAGAGATCCCCAGCTTTAAGCATAGGGGTGTTTCTGTGGCTCTGTTTCTGTTGGTGCTGCAGAAATGAGGAAGATAAAACTCTTTTGATCACTTAATGTGACTTCTGTTTGCAGAGTTATTATGGGTAAATTATTATTGTTATTATTAGATGGCAGCTACTTTGTACTTTCCTTCATTTACCAGCAACAAATTGATGAGTTTCTATAAATATTTGAAAGTCATCAACTTTGTTGCTGCTACATAAGAAATTTAACTTAAGGACATAATCAGTGGAAGTTAATAGACATTGAAAACAGGAGAACTCTATAGCAGCAAAGATTTTATGAGTACAGCCTGAAAATGAGTGCAAAAAGGAAAGCAGAACCATTTCTTATTTCTCATCAGATAAAGTCATCAATGTTTAGGTGGCTACATTTCACTCTGATGAAGAAATCTAGCTTTATGGAAAAGATGTTCCTGTGGTTGACATGCTTTTAAAGTGGGTAGTTTTTTATTTGCTATTCAGTTTCTAATTGTCAGAGCCATTTGTAAATCACTCTGAATTTCTTCATTTTTGCTTGTTATCCTGAAGGGAAGACAGAACATCCAAATAGTTCACCTGTGCCAAAGAGTAGTGCAACAGAATCCTACCTATTCTCACATTTTCTTATTGTCTGAACTGGCATAATTAACATTTCACTATTTATGCAATTCTGCTAAAATTTAAATTGATTTGCTGAGAAATACTGTATTTGCAGCAGAAGTTGGCAAGGAATACTTTTATTCCTGTCCTCTTTTCCACATTTTCTTGCTACCAGATGCAGCTTGGTTATTGCTATATTTGTACTTCAGCTCTGATATTCCTACAATAAATTATCTTTATTGTTGAAGGAGGTCTGTGGTTTATTCTTGAGCTGTCTGTGCTCTGTAGCTGTTAGTTGTAACCTTACTCATTTGCTGCATTTGTGTAAGGAGTTCTACTGCAACAGTAGGTTATTGTGCATTCCAATTGATTTCAGGCCTCAAACTGTTTTTTAAAAACATGATTAATGTACTGAAAGCAGTTGGCCTCAAAGAATCTGCAAAAAAGAAAGACTTGTTTTGTAAACCTCAGCTCAAGCAATTAACAATGAGTATTGAATGGAAAAAAAAGTCTTTGAGCAAAAACTGACATTATTTTTAAATTAGAATTGTGTGTTAGTTGTCTGCAAATAAATGTCTTTGCCCAGCTGCAAATGACAGACATTAAGGTCTCACAATCATGAGTTGCCACTAAAAATAATTGTCTTCCTGCCTTTTTATTCCTTTGTAAATCTGTGCAGACTTGGGCCTTTGTTTTGTTTTATTTTCTTCCTATGTTTTCTTTGCTCCATCCCTAACAGCTGGGGAGGGGAAGTTGCAAAGCAATTGCAAATAGATAGTTTATTGCTTATAAAAATGGAGTTGTGTAAGAATTAATTTAAATCAATTTTTTACCTCAGTTGAATGAAACTGCAGAAGTTAGTAGCCACAGGAATTTATACTGGCAGGCAGTGAGCAAACAGCATTATGCTGTGGTTCTGAAAATATCAAACATTTTATCATTTTTGGCCAGCTCCACTAACTCCAGAGTAGCTACCACTAAAAAAGCAGTTCTGTATTACTTGGAAAGATTTTTCTGGATCAAAATACAGAATGTTTTTATCTTGTTGTGTTAAATTTTCTTAAAGACACTAAGACCTGGAAGATCTTTCCCATTTTTTCCTGGAAGGAGTGCTATATTTGAGTTACACAGTGCAAAGGGTACATATAGAATCCCAGAATGGTTAAAATACCTTTAAGAAATTCGTGTAAAAAATGGCATTTAATGTTTACAAAATGTAAATATGCTGAACAGAATTTACTATTTATGACTGGGGACTCAGAGTTGTCATTGTCTTTACACAGAGTGGCTTTGCCAAGTGACTCCAAAGTGGGCAAAAAATCAAATTCATTTTCTAATACTTTAACTGGTACAATTGGTGGGGGAGAGGGAGTGTCTGCTTCTATTTCAAAACAAATGTGACAGCTCAGGAAAGCACATTTTTGAAATCAATCTAAAATACAAATAATCCTTAATCATGAAGCACAGAAGTGTTGCTGTTTCTGAAAGACAAAAGAAAATTGAAGATACCCTTCTTGCCTTGGAAGTGTCTCTTATGATTACAATTAATCCATCCCTGGACCTAGGCAGAAATTCAGTTTTGTAATTGCAAGTTCTGCAGTAATGCCAGCAAACTGAATAAACATATTTGGAAGAATTCTTGGACTTGCTTTCAGTTCATACCAAATTCATTTTTTTGTAGGTGATATCTGGAGGAATGAAGTCACCTTTTTTTCCTTTCATTGGTTCTGTAAATCCAGAATTTTAATTTATAGTAAACAATTTGTAAGTATTAGTTTATGTATTATATTTTGTATTAATTTCTGCTTTTCCTCCCCTTTTTTGTTTCCTCTTTAGGTGTATGATTGCTGATGAGGTGAGTGATGTTCCTGTTCCTCTAACACTGTCTTTTCTGGTGTTAATGCACTTGGTGCAGATGTGACTTTTTTTGTTTGAGAGGTGTGGGCAGAAAGGCTGGTAATAAAAGAATCCTAATTTGTGTGATAGTCAGCAGATATCCTGAAAATACCTAAGTGAGGGAAAAATTGGAACCTGACATAAGTTTAGAAGAATCCTTGAGAAAACTTAAAAGGTTACTTTTAATTGTAGGTTAAATCTCCTGTTCTGTTACATTTTAAAAACACTGACTCAGTTGATTTTTTTTAAGTGCTTTATAATTGCATAGTGAGCTATTTTTAGTGCATTATTAGACATTCCTGGCCCAAAAAGATTTTTAACAGATATGGTTTCCAAAGATGAATTTTTTAAAGTGCTCTCATCAAGTAGTAATAGTAAAATTTATTGTATCCATACATTTAAAAATATATGTTGTATTCCTTATCAAGGAAATCTGAGTCCAGCATTTCTTCCCCCAGATAAAATATTTTTGTAATAATGTTCTTTAAGTATTGTCAGTACAAAACCTTTCTGAAAAAGAGAATTGCTGTAGTCTCACAATTGTAATTTGGGTTTTCTTGACACACTAGGAGGGAGAGGGAGATGGATTATTGGGATTTAAGCATCTCCTCATACTATAAAAATCTCATTACATCTGGAGATAAACTATCCTGGCATAGAATGCAAAATATCTGGGAGCTGTGGAGAATACAGAAGTATTCAGGGGAAGAGAAAAAGGGAAGCTTGGGAAAAATCAAAATATCAGCAGTAGCTATTTTTTTATTAAAACAGTTTATTTCCAGCCTTGAACTAGAAAATGAGATGTGCATAATTATGTTAGCAATAAAAAGTCCTGGAAGATACATTTATTCCAAAATAAAAGTTGTATATTTTGTAATGACAATAGGTGTGGCACTGGAGGAATATTGTGCACTGGTGTGTATCCTGTGCTTTTTGTCCTGTCTCTAAATAAGAAAATGTTGGTAAAATTAAATATCAGTATTGTGAGCTTGTATGTAAGAAGAAGTTATGGAGGAAAACTCAAGGTCAGAGAATTACTGTACATATCCCTGGATTGTGTAACTATGTAAGGATTAAAGTAAGATAAAACCAGCATTTTTAGAAAGGTGATATCCAAATATGTTTCTATTTCTTCTCAGAGTGGGGACAGACAAAATTTTTCCCCTAAAATTTCAGTGTCATCCATTTCCATGCTGGAGAAAAATGGGTTTATATCAAAACCCAAGACCATAATATTTTCTCCAGTTTTTCTAGTCTCTCACATTGTTACCTAGCTGCTGATCAGCTCTGTGGGATCTGCATCCAGCCCTGGGTGTGCTGATGGTAAAAGCCTTGCTTTTATTCCATATTCATTTCAACACAGTGCCTGGATTGTCACCAGGGCCTGCACAGCCTGAGTTAGGGCACAGCCATGGCAGCAAACTAAAAATTAGTCTTTTTTTTTTTTGTTTGTTTGTTTGGTTTTTTTTTCACTTGGAGTTATTTTCAGATAACCTAAAAACTGCTGGTGACACAAGGGAAAAACTTGCAGGAAAATTTGAATGAAAACTTGGCAATTTTGAATGAAAACTGAGTATCACTGTAGCTTTCCTATTATTTTCTTTCTAGTAATAGTAGAAAAATTCATTGTTTTCTTTTGTACTTGGGAAATCTCTTTATTACATCATTAAGTCAGTCCATTTAGACTCAATACTGGACATGTAAGTTGTTTTATGCCTCACTGCTGTGAGTAGCTAGGTAGCAGCAAATCCACTCAGATGTCCACTGGACTGCATGGAAAACCTGCCCAGAGCATTTTAAGGCTCACCTCTGCTTTGGTGTTTCACAGGAGTTGGGAATTATCTCTTGCCACGTGAACAAGCTGAGAAAATAGCTGCACTCTTTAATAAAATTTTGATGTGGGGGGGAAAATGTGTGATATTTTTTAAACAAATCCCTAAATTATGAATCTTAAAATCATCTGTTGCCATGATTATTCACAGATGGGAGCATTCCCACCTTGGCAATAGGAAGCATGTACCTTGCATGTTAAATGTAGATCTTTTGAATCCTCCCCATGTGTGTCCATCTGAATTCTCCCTCTCTGGGCTGTCCCATCTGTGGTGCAGGCCAAGGACAAACCATCAGCCCTGCTGAATCAGAGCAGTGGTTGTTTTTTGTCAAACCCAGAGCTCTTCCCAGGTCTGTGTTCCTCACTTGCCTATGCAACTGAGGACAAAGTTGTTGTTATTGTAAGAAGGCATCCTGTAGTTTTCTTCCCTTTGCATAGTCTTTTACAAATGTTTTTAGTAGCTTCACAAGTTAAAGTGTTTGATTTTTTTAGTCTCTCCTATTAAGACTCTGAACTGAAAATCTTTTGAGATTAATGGAAATGCTTCTTCTGACTTTGATAAGATAACCAGATATAATACATGTTATTAATACATTTAACTAGGAAAATCTTGTTTCATAAAAGATGATCTGTGGTAACAAAGTGATAATTGAATACATGCTATGTAAGTAGCTCTTTGACTGGGTTTCCTTTATTTGGTTCTGTCTTTGCAAAATCTTTTGGGCTCTTCTGAATGAAATGTGCTTTCTGAGCAGAGACTTGTGGTTTTAATGTTCTTTTCTTTTCTTTTCCCAGATGGGGCTAGGAAAAACCATTCAAGCAATTGCCATTTCATATTACTATAAACATGAATGGCCTCTCCTAATTGTAGTGCCTTCCTCTCTGAGATACCCTTGGGTGGATGAGATGGAGAAGTGGATTCCAGAGCTCTCTCCAGATGACATTAGCATCATTCAGAACAAAACTGATATTGGGTGAGTAGTTTGTTGTTCTTCTCTAGAAAGGCTTGCTCACCACCCCCTGCTCAAGCAGGGCTACCCTCTGGGCTATCAGAAACACCCTCTGGGCTACCAGCCACTCCTCCCAGTTTTCTGTTCTTGTGTTATAGTAGTTACTCATTTTCTTTGAAGTTGAGGCATCTGCTTTTTGCAAAGTAGCAAATGCTTGTCTGCTGAAAATTAGATTGCTTCAGTGTGTCTCAAATTGAACATACACAGTTATTTCTCAATTCTGATGAATTCATTAGCTTCTGTAAAACATTTTTGGAGAACTTCTGGTGTACATTACAAAATAAGGAAGTAATTAGTGTTAGAATTCCATTTAGCACTCTGAGGAAATTTGTAAGTTCAAGTAAGTAATCCCTAAATAACTGAAAAGGTCACCGTGCCCTACGGTTTCTATCTTTAGATTTAACAGCATGAATTCATCAGAGAGGCAGTGGCTTGGCTGTTATTAGGATAACTCTCCTACTACCCTGAATTGCAAGGGTGGTTTTTGTCTGCTTTACTGTAAATGACTTGGTTGACTTTATGCTAATGTTTAGATGTTGTTCTAAAATTTTGGTGTGAGGGAGACTGATCTTCATCTTTTCTGGAAATATCAGGGAGTGACTTGACTGCCAAGGTGTGCTGCTTGCAACCTTCCTGGTAACCACAGAAATCCAACTGAAAATGCATTTTGAAAGCTTCATCAAAGGGTAATTCCTACTGATAGTCAAAATTGAAATTCATCATAGGAATTTAGAAACTAAAATTAGCTATTTTTTAAGGTATTTATCTGAAAGGGCACTCAGTGCTTATAGTGCTGGATGCATAAAGGGGAAATGTGGACTAGGCAAAATGATGGGACAGTTAAATGGCAGATGAAATTCTATTTCTTTTAAGATTTCTTAAAAGGACTACTCCTAGACCTTAACTATTATTACTTATATTCAAAAAGAAGGAAAGATGAAAACTTGGGTTTCTGCTCATTTAACTCCCAGGAGGTTTCCTAGCTATAAGTGAGGTTGCTGTTGAACTAATTAATATTTTAACATTAGAAAGTGTTTCATGCATTTGTAAGAAAATGCAAAAACACAGCTGCCAAATTTGGTTTAGCATTTTGTTAAATTCTGCTTCCATATGTTAAACTTTGATTTCTCTCAGTTTAATACTTTGCTTTTCTTCAAAACTTCCAAGTTTACTGCTTGAGTGTTAACTTCTTGATTAAAACAGGTTAAAATAAACTTAGGCATCAGTTTGTAATTTCTGGTCAAATTTGAAAATGGAAGTTTCTTGCATAATTTGATTCCACTAAAATAAAGAAGTTTATTTGTAATATTTTTAAATGTCCCCTTCAGAAAGGGTAAGGTAGTTTTGTACTTTCCTGGTTGCTCCATTTATCTGTACAGTGACAGCCAGAGTCTGCAGTGCCCACAGTGCCAGTGCTCAAACCACTGCCCTTCCACATCCAGGAGCAGGAATGTGTAGCTGCATTTACTTTCTTCCTCTTAAATCCTCAAGGAAACTTCAGCTTGTTTGGTTTCTTGATCTCTTGTACTGCAGACCAAACAGAAATGATGCCAGCAGGGCAGTGGTGTCTGACAGATGGGTGGACCAGCTCTGACCCCATCCTGGTGATTGTGTGTCTAACAGCTTTGAGTTCCTGTGCTGCACCTGAAGGGCCACAGTGCTCTCTAGTGATTTTAATATCAGCTCATGCCTTGGACCTGTATACATCTTGAAATTTGTTACAAAAAAATTCATTTTCAATTAAATACTATTTTTTCTTCCTGTGTTATGTTGACTCTCTGCTTCCAGATGTTTTTGTTTTCCTCTTGTTCTGTTTGAGCAAAACAGCTGGGTAGCAGCTCTGACAGGAATGGTTTTTCCAGGTGCTGAGGTTCAGCCCAGTCTGTGCTTTCACAGTGCCCAAATACTCAGGGACAGTGTGATGAACCCTCTCAGGCTGCTGCTGAGGGGACTGTCTGTACCCAGAGCAGTAGAAAGCTTGCACAGAGACATTATTCATCTGTTTGGGTGCTAATTAAGGTCTTGGCTTGTGTCTAACTTTTTGTCCACAAAGTAGATTTTTACAATGGGATGCCCCTGGAAAAGAGCACAGGGTGAAGCAATGCATCCAGATAAATGAAATTCCTTTGAAATGCAATGTGTGTCCTCTGAAAATGGTTATGAAATGTGTGTGGTTGAGAAGTGTGAGATGTTTTAAACACCAAAAGCTGTTGTTGTTAGCCTGACAGCCCACATGTCAATCAATCCAAAAGGAGACACACATCCCTTCTGAGATTAGTTTTTTATAATCTCTCTGCTATATGAATTGTCCTACAATAAAAATTTACTAAAAAAACTTGTGGCTTTTCTCTTTCAGGGGAATATCAACGAGCAAAGTAACAATCCTGGGGTATGGGCTGTTAACTTCTGATGCACAGACCTTGGTGGACACTTTGTACAGGCAGAAGTTTAAGGTGGTTGTGATTGATGAGTCACACTACATGAAATCCAGAAATGCCACCCGTAGCAAGATTTTACTGCCAATTGTTCAGAAAGCTCTCAGAGCTGTTCTCCTTACTGGAACTCCTGCTCTAGGAAGACCTGAAGAGGTATTTGACATGTTGTGTTTTATTTGGTTTGGGTTTGGTTTTCTTTGTTTTTTTTTTTAATGATAGTATCAGTAATAAATGTTCAGTTTTGTAGTTTCCTTGAATATATTCAATTACAGGCATTAGCACATCAAAAGTTGCACTGGCTGCATCAGGAAGGACAAGTATAAGAAACCTAAGCAATTTTGTTTGAGTTGATTTACAAACTTGTTTCAAGCTTGGGCACTGGTGAATTGAGACAGTGTTTCTTGTAAGAAATTAATCTTGCATGTAACAGACTGATAGTTGGGTGAAATAAAAAATAAAGAGCCTGAGCAGAGAACTGCTTGTTTCTCCTGGGTAGGGGAGTCTTTGGTGGGCAAGATCTTGTAATAAATCTTCTACTTCATCATCTGATAAAGAAAGCCCTTAGTGTCACTGGTCTGTTGGATATTCCTAATGTTCACTTCAATGGAAAAAAATACAGGCTGTGCTTGTTGCACATCCAGAATGACAAATTTTCCTTTGAAGGAAGTTCAGCTTATGGAACTGGGGAGGAGCAGAGAGGTAACAAAAACCTTCTTGGGTTTTATACTGAACCCAAGACAGCTGCCTTTATTTCTCAAATGTAAGGGAAAAATGGGTATATAAGTATAGAAATAAATATAAGAGCTGATTTGAATTCAGGGAGCTTAAAAGAGTTATATAAATAATATTTTATACTTCAGAATTCCTTACTGTGTAAACAGAACTTATGCCAAGACACTTTATGAATTTAATTTGTTCAAAGAGTTCATAACTTGAGGTAGATATTTGTGGTATGGAAAAGACCTTGGTATATCATGAGTACTTACCTAAAAATTTCATGTGAATATTTATGTTTGTGGGTGTGGATAATTACTAAAATTTCCTGTGCAATGACATTGCAACCAGCCCTGGATGAAGAACTGAAGTTAGAAAGTGTTCTGCCTTTATATAGTACATGGATACTGAGACTAGTATCATTGTTAAAGGTCTTTAAAGGAAATTCCATGCAACCTGTCCTTGACCACAGCAATGGGATCAAAATTCATGACCAAATGGAAAACAACTTGAGATATTTTTTAGTAAGACTGATGTTCTTCCTGGCTTACAAGGCAGAGTATAAAAAGCATTAGATTAGATGTCTTTAATCAGTTTTGTGTCACAAGCAGAATCTTTGTATAAAGTCTTTAAATGTATAGAAAATGATCTCAGAAGCCAGGGAGCTTTGACAGTGTAACAGCTTGTAAAGCAGGATTCCTCCTGCTTAAGGTCATCTAAACTGGTATTTGCCTTCTGCTATTCAGCAGGAAAAAAAAAAAAAAAAAAAAAAAAAGTGGAATTTCTGGTCTGCATTGATATTGCCCATTTTTTGAAGTAAAACTTAAGAATTGAGTAGGTTTTTCATGTATTTTAGGAAGCAGCCACTCATGCAATACCTGCACTGAAGCTTTGCAGAAGCCCATGTACCTGGCAAATGATAAAAACTGTATTTAAGGGATAACTTCATCTCATCCATGTTTTCTTGTTGAATGGGAATCTTTTCCAGGCTGTCAGTGCTGTTACAGTGCTCTGAGTGCTCTGTTCTTTCAGGGCTTCCCACAACTGTCCTCTCTGAAGCCTCCTGTATCCTGTGGAACTTCTTTTGCATGCAGGCCAAGCTGTGTGGGTTTTGTGCAAATATTAAATGTAAACTTAGCACAAGAACCATGTATTGATTATTTCTGATTAGTCTTCCATTCACAGGCAATTTTAAATTTTTCACTGTTGCTGTTTTATTTTTTATACAGCTCTTCATGCAGATTGAGGCACTGTTTCCAAGAAGGTTTGGAACCTGGAATGAATATGCTAAAAAATACTGTGATGCTCGTGTCAGGTATTACTGCCCTTGCTTATTTACATTCTTATTTACATTTACATAAGCATCTTTGATTTTTCTTGCCAAGTGAGAGAATCAGTAGGTAGCACCTCTACTGCTCTATCACACCATCTTGCTTTGAAACCCAGGATCAGCAACCATCTCCTCCATCAAAAAGCATTGGGAAAAGGATGACACTGATTAAATAAATTAATTAAGGCTGTTAAAGTTTGAGATAAAGTTGAAGCATTCTGTGAAGTAAAATTATTTATATACTCACTGTTGTTAGTATGAGCTGTGGAGGTTTTACCTTCAGAACTGGAGTTTTTGACTCTCAGTCATAAACTCATGGCCATGTAATAATTTATATCTTTCTTTATTATGGGATCCAGGTTTTTTGTGACCTCACCACATTTGGGTGGGAAAAAAAGTCCATTACTTGTCTCTATATTTCACAGGCTGACTGTCTCAGCTAAAAATTTCATATCTACAACTTTGCATGTATTCAGAATAACAGATTTTTGTCAGCTAAATTGGCTAGCATTTAGATTTAATTTTTACAATAATAATTACATGGTTTCATTTTCATAAAACTTGTTTTCCTCCCTCTATCATATGCACTTTATCAGTATTTAACTTCAAATAACATGGAAGATCACTGTCTAATTTTCAGACAGAGAAATGCTATTTTTTCCACAGTGTTTTGACTGAATGCATCTGTAATTTTCACACCACAAGTGTGCGTGGGTACAGCATGGTTAGCTACTCAATCATAGATGATTATCTTATTTTTGGAATACCATAAATGTAATAAAAATCAAGTTCAGGCTTTGGCAAGCTTTCAGTGAGTAACTTTTTCTTCATGACTTGGCCTGAACAAAACATCCTGTGGTAATAAACTTGATAGGATTATTTTATGCAGCACTTCCTGTGAAAATTTGGGTGGTTTTTCCTTAGGTATCCATAGACACCTGTTTTAAAGATGAACTCCAAACTATTTCTGTGAGGTTTAGCATGCCATTTCTGTCTTATCCCTGATGCTGAGGGTGGAGGAAGGAAACCTTTATAAGGACAGATATATAAATAGACCAAGGAAGGGATATGAGCAAAAGATGTTGCTGTCTCCATCTGTGCCATTCCCACTTCACCAGTGCAGAAGTGACTCCCTCAGCCCCTTTCCCAAATGATTCTATTCAGCTAATTCAGCTAATTAGAACACTGTTGATAAAGTTAATAAGGCTTGAAAATCTCTAAATTATTGTGGGGGGGGTTTGTGGCTGTTTGTTTGTCTTTTTATTAAAATTACATGCTTTTAACACACTCTTCTAGCTCTGGAAAATGCTACCTGGGCTTTTGTCCAAATCTGTCATGTTTATTATTTTATTGTCTCCTGGTGATGCTGACAGAGAAAAGCTGTTGTTCCTGCTGCAACACTTCCTAAACAACAAAGCAAAGAAAGAATAAGGAAGATTGAGTTAATAAATTTGTTCTCTTTTCAGCCTTTAGCTTCCTACTGTTAGACCTTCTTCCTCTATTTAACTTTTAAAGATGATAACTTAAGCTTTAAATCCTGTCTCTGACAGTAACTAAGAAGGAATTCTTAGGGAGGGTAAAAAAGGAATATTAATGGTGATATTTGCAGTTTTCATGATGGCTTTCCTGTCTGTAATATAATAAAGATTATTCTCGTGGTGGTGTATTCTTCTCATTAGTCCATTGAAACAGGAGTTCCAAAATTAAACCTGAACCTTCTGTTTCCTGTGGACAGTGAAGTATGGGAAGGTGGGAACAGACAGAGGATTGTGGGCAGGTGATGGGCAGTGACTCCTGCAGGCAGTGGTGGCTGCTGAGAAGTTGAAGCACACTTTATTATCCAATAGTGTGCTTTAAAATTGATTATGTACTGAAGATTTCTATTGAATTTGGAACATCTCATGTTTACACTCTGTATTGATTTATCATTTCCAGGTTTTTTGGTAAAAGAAGACAATGGGATTGTAGAGGAGCTTCAAATTTAGAGGAACTACATCAACTTTTAAGTGAAATAATGATCAGAAGACTGAAGAATGATGTCCTAACTCAGCTGCCCCCCAAAGTCAGGCAACGTATTCCATTTGACCTCCCACAAGCTGCAGCAAAGGTAAAATTTCCACTTTTGTTAAAAATACATTTGTTAATAAATGGAAATATCTGTGTATGGATATGTATTTCTATGTATGTATGTGTACTATATGTAGTTAGAAGGATTGTGTGAGTATAAAGCAGAGTATCTCTGTTACTGTTTTTAAAAATATAACACAAAGAATACTAATACTGATAATCTGATAATTAAAAATATATAATTGATAATTATAAATATATCATTTGATAAAATGATAAATTTTTTTTTCTAATTCTAGTACAATCTTCTTTTCTATCTTCTTTTCCCATAGATTTTGAATCCCACATTTACTTTTAACCAATTTTGGTAGAGTTCTCCAAAATTCCTAAACATTTCACACTTAAAACATGCCTGTATTCTGTGTCTAACCACTGGTCTCTCCTGCCAATTAGAGTCTGAATGCCACTTTTGCAGAGTGGGAGAAGTTGATGAGAGGTCTGAGATCAGATGCCACTGAAAGCCACTTTTCTGAAGTCATGAGTCTGATCACACGCATGTATAAGGAAACAGCCATTGCCAAGGTGAGCTGCAAGTCTTTCCTTAATATCCCTAAATTATCCAGTGTGTGTTTTTAACCTCATAAAATTGGTTTTATTGGCCAGAATACGAGATGAGGTTATTTGGTTTGTTTCTCTTTTTCCCTGTATGGAATAAGAATGGAATAGGCAGAACCCCATTACAATGAAAAAAGAAATCTGAAGACCAGTGCAATGTGTATTGCATTAACTGTTGATCACTGATAAATTTTGTTATTAACTGTCATCATTGCTTTAATGGCTTTTGCAAAAGATACTGCAAATTACATTTCACACAAAAGAATTCTATGAATGCCTAAAGAGAGCAATATTTTATGATTATGGTATCGTGAACATATCAAATTTATTCTTTCAGTTTTGATATATGGCTTTGTGTGTGTGGATACAGAAGTTCTGATTAAATATTATCTTGTCTGTTTGAAATATGTTTGTTTTTCTCAAATATGGATTAAAACATCAGATAATGATGTCTGAATTGAAAGGGGGTTTATCTACATCTTAATGTGGAAGAAGTGCCATGTAATTATATGATCTTTTGAGGATAAATGTGTGTTTTTTCGCTCTCTGAAGGAGTAAGTTAGGTTTCTCAAAGACATCAAGTTGTGATATTTTTTTAAAACAAAATTAATCTGAATTATTTGATTCTTAGCAATGTCAGTGTTTGATAAAGTGTTACATAGATAACAAAAGATATGGAAATTTACCTTTTCATGTTACAAGGAATTGAAAGACATGAAAATAAAAAATGTCTTTTTGAACTTTTTGTGTGTCTCACTAATGAAAACACTCACTGCAGGCAGGAGCAGTCAAGGACTACATCAAAATGATGCTTGACAATGACAAACTGAAGTTCCTCGTCTTTGCCCATCACCTGAGCATGCTGCAAGCCTGCACAGAGGCAGTGATAGAGAGCAAGGTAAAGCCTTCACAAATGTGCACACAAATTCACCTGCACTTACACAGATGGCTGGGTTTGAACTCAGCAGAACTGCACACGAGTACAGCAGTGGAAGGACTTTATGTGTGTACAGATCAGTGCCACTGGATTAAAAGGGGTCGTGTGGTTCTGAAGAACTGCTTTGTGTTTCAGGATTATGTAAACACACTTGTATCTGGTATTGTTATTATTATTACTATTAAATCAATGCTGTAGGCAATTGTTTTCCAGGTTTTTCAGTTTGCTTCTGTCTATTTTTGAGGGGTATTAACTGCACACTATCATCTCACCTGAATGTTTAATTCAAAACAGTTAAAATGCTTGCAAACAGCTTTCACTTTATTTTGATCATGGACTCTTAACTATTGCTTGGGAATGGTGGCTAACTTTGTTATTTTGTATTTTTATTCTTTTTAACTGTTTGGAATTTTTAAAAAATGGTGTCAGGGTAAGTCTGTGGAATATTCCATTTTAAGATCCCATGTTCATTCTGTCTTCTGCTTTTGCAAACAGGGAATACAAAGTCTACACTTCTATATAGAGAGAGTTAATTTTAAGTTGAAGGGCCAAAGAGTGCCGGTGTATCCCAATCCCCATAGCAGGAATAGAACAGTCCTTTTCCTGTTTTTACTGGGGGAGAGGGAGGGATTGGCTCTGAAAACAGGCACTGAGGATGTCATTTAGTGTCTGTTCTGATGTCACAGGCTCGCTACATCCGCATCGATGGCAGTGTTCCCTCTGCAGAGAGGATTCACCTCGTCAATCAGTTCCAGAAGGACCCCGAGACCCGCGTTGCTATTTTGAGTATTCAGGCAGCTGGTCAGGTAGGGCAGAGCAGAAAAAATGAGAACTTAAACACTTGAAGAATATAGCTACTGAAATCATTGGTAGTGGTTTACTGAAGGCAGTTTGTGCAGTTTGCCCTTTGTAGACCCTGTGTTCATTTCTTTGCACTAATCATGTTAACTGTTCTAAGCCTCTATTGAATTTGTTTGAGCTAAATGATGATAAGCAGCAGTATCTCATTCTTGAATAATTAGAAAAACTCCATTTCTCTAAAAGCACTAGATTAACAAGAAATAGATGTTATTCCATAATGAAAAGCAATGTGCAGTCTTTGCACAATGTTGAAATATTTTTTGAATCTGAGGCACAAGGAGGAATCAGTAAAATAAACCCATCTTCTCTTGAGGACCACCTCTTATTTCCATACAAAGATGTCCTGTACAACCTGTAGCTTGTTAAAGCTAAAGATAATCAGCTTTTGTGTGTGGTATCTTTTTTTTAAAGAGTGCTTCTACTTATTCTGCTTAGGGTTTAACATTCACTGCTGCCACTCACGTTGTGTTTGCTGAATTGTACTGGGATCCAGGCCACATTAAGCAAGCAGAAGACAGAGCACACCGCATTGGGCAGTGCAGCTCAGTGAACATTCACTTCCTGATTGCCAAGGGAACCATGGACACCTTCATGTGGGCCATGCTCAACCGCAAGGTGCGTGTGCTTGGAAAACAATCTGGGATATTTTATAGTGACACTGGTGTTCTTCAGTGGCTTACAAGGCAGAGTATAAAAAGCATGAAACGTCTCTAATCAGTTTTGTGTCATAAGCAGAATCTTTGTATGAAGTACACAGTGCTTTGTATGAAGTACACAGGCAGAGCTTGCTGGGCTGGGGCAGCACTCCAGTGCCACAACAGTCTTGTTTGTCTGGAACACTCTCTGAGACAGTGATATACCTACACTTGCTGATCATCAAAGTGTCTGTGTTTGTTCTGATTTAGTCTTTTCTAGCTTTTTGCTCTTCATTGGGGATGCAAAGATAATGAGTGTTTGTCAAGGGGAATGGGAGGGATCCTATCCACAGGAGATGGTTGTTTTATCTTCCAGCTCTTCATTGCTGTTGTTTCTCAGTCTACAATTTTCAGGCATTCAGGCATTCTGCTCACTCATAACAGCTAGAATTTGTTGTGAGTTGTTTTATTTTAATGGAATGAATGTTATGCCTAAACTAAGCTTCCTTTCTGAGATGAAGAGGCATTCTCAGATAATTCTTTTTCAGTAGATCCAAGATTACACTAATCTTTTCTTTGGTTGCCATTTTCCACAAGTATCACCCAATTGTTGTTATGGTTTAGGTTGGAAAGGTCCTTAAAGCTCATCCTGCCTGGTGCATTATGAATCTCCTCCTCATGAGGTGGGGCTCAGTAATTCAACATCAATTTACCTTACATGTTCTGTCACTAAATAATTCTGCCTGTATTTGTCTCCACATGCCAAGCAAAACATGTTAAGACTGTTAGAGGGTGTACAGAGTGTATATATTCTCTTTTATCTTCAATAAATACTTTTCTATAATAAAATAAATTTTGTGTACAGCTTCACTGGTTGCAGTGTGCTAAATACCATTATTGTGTTCCTGCAGGCCAAAGTCACAGGCAGCACCTTGAATGGCAAGAAAGAGAAAATGCAGGCTGAAGAAGGGGATAAGGACAAATGGGATTTTTTGAGTTTTGCTGAAACCTGGACCCCAAATGAAAATCTAGAAGATCCCCAAAATGAACTTTTATTTACGCATGTAAGACTTGAAACTTTGTTTTTTCTGTTTCCTTTAATTTTAAAAAAATCGTAGCAGCCATTTGCTTCAGCTTTCTCTGCACTTCAGACATTACTAATGGAGAAACATCAAATAAATAGAAAAAAGTAATGTAAATTCATTTAAAAACTTAGGTGAAGTTGGGAAAACTGCTCTATGGGGAATAAATGTCATCTACATCTTCTGATGGGTCCTTATGTTATGTTTAGGTGACTGAGCCACCCTCAGAATCAGATAAGACCAAGTAATTTCTGTTCAAATCACATCTTTGCTAACTGTGCTGAATTAATTGGAATAATATTTAAAACAGTGTAATGAAAATCTTCATAAAAAGCACACAGCTTATCAGTTCTGTGTATCTGTTTTCTGGTAGTGCCATTTCAGAATTTCCAGGAGAATACTGAAAATACATTTCTGGAATCAGAAGAGGAATGTTGAATTGTTTTTTCTGCTCACTGTTTGTTCTTGAAGTTATCTTTTGTTAAAGATATCTTTTGTTTAACAGTTTCTGATGCAGTCACAACAAGTGGGGTTTAGAGGTCTTTTCCAACCTAAATGATTCTGTGATTCCTATTCCTTTCCTCTCCCCAGTTTGAAAAGGACAGACAGCACGACATCCGTTCCTTCTTTTCCCCCAAATCCTCCACGGAGAAGAAACGCAAAAGATTTTCTGGTGATGAATTGTTATGCAATGATTCAGAATCTTCTGCAGGCACAAAAGAAGAGGGTGCAGAGAAGAGCAATGAAAACCTGGATTCCACAAGGATAAGTCAGGTGCAGGCAGTTTGTGATGAAGATACTTGTGAACATGAAGCCAAAAGAGCAAAGAGCATAAGTGGATCGACCCCAGTCAGCTCCAGTAATAAAAAGAAAACACCTCTGAGTGGAAAAAAGCCTTCTTTGTTTCCAGAAGAAAACAGTGAACTCCGTCCTTGTGGCTTAAATACTTCAAGTGAAATTACAGATTTAAATGAAGTTTGGCACTGCAGTGCCTGCACCTACACTAACAATGCTCTGCTGCCTTACTGTGAGATGTGCCATTGCCCCCAGAGCAGGGATGGTGAGTAAGGGGTGCTGCAGAGGGAAAGGTGCAGTTTTCATTTCAGTGGTGATCAGGCTCAATAAATACAATTTTTTTAAACCTATGACTGCACAGAAGTCCAGGAAAATATGATACTCCTTAATCTTGCTTCCCCCAAGGATCTTTCACATGAGTCTAGCTTGAAACAAGTGAAAAATACCCATAAAATGTTAACAGGTTATAAATTCCATAAGGAAGATTATATCCTTTGTTTTGTTTGCAGCAATTGTCCCTCTCATCTTCCTTGAGGTTTATGGTTATTCTGAATACAATTAAACAGCAATACTTTTCTTCACCTTTCAAAACTAAGCAGTGGGGTGTTGGAGTTTTATTAACCTGAGCATTGTGTATTTGTCATGAGAGACATTATCCAGAAAACATGGCTTCTCTTTCTCCACCAGCTCACAGTAGATTTGTTTTACTGAATTTATTTAAGCTATCTGGAAAATTAATGAAGCATTTTTATACATAAATGCCAATATTTGTCATTTCAGTTGCAAAGCAATTGGTAAGGTTCATTTTGCTTCCTTTTTTATTTGTTTAAATCTCTGGGCTTGTTCAAATAAGGACAACTTCTGAGTTTCACAGCTATAAATCAATGCCTTGGGAAACTACTTTGTGTGTTTATGGTATACAGTAACTGTATATAATATAGAATTGCTAACTGCATTGTTTATTTCATATGTATTAATCTGGGCACTCGGGATTACAAAAATTAAAAGCTTTGTTCCATGTGTTTGTTCTCCTACCATTAAAGGTAGCTCTAACTTCCTAAGTGGTTGCAGCATAATAATATTAGAGAATGCAGTGCCATTTCTTTGTATTTCAGAGATGAGTTCCTGTCTCAGGTGTGGTATTAGGTGCCTGCCAGGTGACACAAATCATTGCTTTGCTTCTTTCTTTGTCTTTAGGTGAGAGAAATGGTGAAGCTCCCAGGAGCCAGACTGAGGAAGAGGAGCCCAGGAGAGATGGAGAGAGAGCAGAGGGCAGTGCTGAAGGCAGAAGAGGAAATTTGGGGGAACTGGGACCCCAGAAATCTCTTGAAATCAGAGAACAGGAAACTGTTGGCACTGAAAAGGAAGAAAGTGAAAAAGAATGTGGAGAAGGTAAAGTGGGACTCTGAAAGAACAGTTCTATCCCATTGTGAAACTGGTTTAAATGCCTCTGGCATGAAAAATGTATTTTAAATAAAAAGTTACACCTCTGAAACACTGAACTACAAACACCAGCATGGGACTTTCTCATTCTGGCCTGGGCCATTTGTTGAATTTGGATGCTGGATAAGCCCAGCCTTTCCACACAGCTCCAGGAGCAAACCAGAGCTGACTGACTTCAGGACTGACAAACCAGCAGCTGGCAGTGTGGATGCTTTTACTGCAACTCAGGACAGACAGGCAAACAGATGATGTGTCATCCAGGAGAAACAGAAAAATAAAATACACAAATACCTTCAGAGCTTGCTGCTTGAGCTCTGCACCTTATGTTGTTATGGAATTAGATAAATATTAAATATTATTTTTAATGTCGGAGTAGAATTAATGAATCTTTAATGCCAACATTTTTTCTGTTGTAGATAAATCAGACACATTCCAAGTATATGGTGGGCTTATGTTCTGTGCAAGCAGGAATACTGACAGAATCCACCTCTACACAAAGGTAAAACTGAAATATGCATAGGTATTGTTATTTAAAATTGCAAAGGAGAACGTTGCTCTATGAGATGTTTCTGTATGCTCTCCTTTGCTATGTTTGCTGTAAAAGCATTAATATTTTTGTATTAACTGAAATGTTCAAAAATTAGGTAGTTTATCATTCTAGTTCTTTTTCTCAATGGAATTAAGCAATAATTCCTTAGATACATAAATCCCAACACTTCTCTTGTTTTACAGAATTGGGCTAATATGTTAAATCATCTGGAATAGAAATTCCAGTGACAGCTGTTTAAAATTCCTTTTTTAGTATTAGTGTCTTACCACAAAATAACTTGAATAGAATAGCATTCAAAATTAAAATAAAAAATGACAGTAAATCCTGACACACTAAGTAAATGAAACATTGCCACCAATCTTCAGAAAGCTCAGCATTGGTGCTATGTGTAAGTTAGTAATTTCTTTAATAAAGCCCATTATTATTAATTAATTGGGTACAGAAACCAGCAGCTGGGAATCTTCCAGGTCATTATTCAAGAGGAGGTCAGGATTTGCCAATTTCTTCTTTCAAGTGATAGGAAAGTTCAGTGGGAAGATTTCTTCCAATTCACTGAGTGAATCAGTGTGTGCATGTGCCACTGAAGCAGCACAGATAACTGAGGGCAAGCCTTTGAGATAAGACATTTCTGTGAGGCTGATGCAGCTGGGAAAAGTCAAAAAGAGTCTAAAAGTCCTCTTGTATCTGAAAATGTTTTATATGTACTTAAAGTGTATGCTGCTGCCTAGCTTCACATGTTGTATTCAGACAAAGATGCATTTGGGGTGGGTTTTGGACAATTGTCTAGTTTGGGTTTTGCTGGGATTGGAGATTCATGGTGCCACATACTGCACAAAACCTGCTGAATGGTGAGACCCCAGGGAATTCTGCTTCTCCTGTCAAATGCTTGTGCATAAGTTCCTTGGCATCAATAAGTTCCTTGGCTAGATGTACCCACTGGACAACTTATTCCTTTAAAAATTAAGTGGAGAACTTCTTCAGACATTAAAAAGAAGTATGATAAACAGTGTTCAAGAATTCTTATTTTAAATTTTAATGAAGTGACATTCTCCTATCTCTAATCATTCATTTCCCTTAGAATTCAGTCAAGAGGATTGTAATTTCTGTTTAAGGCAGTTTGTGTGTCTGAACTATCTGCAAGGAAAAATCAGATCTATTAAAAGTTAAAATGTTCAGCCTTGTTACTTTTAGGTAGATTAATATGAATAATCTTCCTTGCATTTTTGCTGTTATGTCTGTGCCTTATTGTTAATTCTGGAAAAATTTGACCTTGAGGGACTAAATTTAGTAGGAAGGGAGGAGAATTCACTTGCAACAGATTACTTTTCTACATTGTGCTACATTGCATCTGTAAACAAAGCTGTTTGTTTGTCCAGGATGGTGAACCACTGCATCATAATTTCATTCCACTGGACATACAGCTGGATAACTGGGAAGATTTACCAGAGGCTTTCCAGAACAAAAAGAATCGTGCATTGGTAAGAACAAGTTCTGCTGGCACAGCAACATAATATTTAATGCAGAAGAAGATTACTTGCTCTTACAAAAATAAATGCAGAATACTGCCAAGCCTTGGGATATAGGCACAGTTTCATCAAAGCAATCTTACAGATGTTGGTGTGAATATTAATTATGGAGTCTGTTACTCTGGCAAATTATTGTGCCTCCTGTTCACATTGCAGTAGAAGGAATTAACCAGGCATCATTTCATTTCTCATTTGCAGGATTAGTTTCTAACTTTCATAAGTCAACAAAATAACTTCTTAAAGGTTCAGAATGAAATGGAGCACACTCTAAATAAGAATGTTCTAGATGTATCAGAGCTGCAGGCCTGAGCAGGCCTTCACTCTCACTGTCCCTTTGGTCTGCTAACAGTTTTCAAACAGTCAGGCACAGCTCCACAGAGACATTCAGTTAATTTTGGAATAAAGATCCCATTCATAATGGGATTTGAGAAGGACACTGCAAACACAAGTACTCAAGTAAGAAAATCCAGATTTAAACCGGATGGGGAAATATTTTCTGCTTAACTTAAAATCTGATTTTTCAAACAGAAAACCATCATGTAGGAATAAAACTGATTCTTTCTGTAGGTTCTCCAGCAAGGTTGGAGTTTAAATTTGTCATGGGGATACCTGACAGATTGAACCAGCTGTTGTGTGAAGCAGCTACTGAAGGGTTCCACAGATGAGAGGTGTGAAGAGTGAAAGTATCATCTCTGGTTGTAGGAGCTGTTTCCAGCCAGGCTAGAATGCATTAATCTGTGGCAAAGCCTGTCCTGATGCTGACTGTCATGTTCTCTGCCAGATCCTGAGGTTTGTGAAAGAGTGGACTCATCTAACAGCAATGAAACAGAAGATTGTCAGAAAAAGTGGTCAAATATTCTGTAGTCCCATTCATGCTGCAGAGGAGCTGTCTAAAAAGCAGTCAGTGGGCAGCAGCACAAAGAGGTATGTGGGGCTTGGTTTTAATTCCTCCTAGTAATTACTGCAGAAAGTTTAATTTATTTAATGTGGCCTTCAGTGGAATGATGCTAAGTGTGAACTGGACATTCAGTGATTGCTTGTCACAGTGACAGACAGGCAGGCATGTTGGTGAATCTGCTGGAAGTGTCTCCTTCCCTGCCCAGCTCTGTGCCCCATTCAGCAGCTGCTCTGGCTCTGCTGCACTGCATGTTTCAGCATCTGGAACTTGCCAGATGTTTTAAAAGGAAAAACCCTAACCTCAGGACCACAACAGAAAAGTAAGGTCAAAGCATCTTGTTTCTCCCCACCTGGAAGCAGACATAAATCATTAGTTGCCATCAGTGAGATAATGTTTTATTCATAATTCACAGCCAACTTGAACCCTTTCAGTTCTTGTTTTTTCTTTAAGCAGTTCTGTTCTTTGTGGATGACATTTGTCAAAACTGTGGCTCTCTATGATGAGTGTCACTGAAAAGGGCTTGTGGTTTGATCCTTGTTAAAACTTAAATGTACCTTTGATTCCCTTTCTTCTCTGATGTGGTTTTCCTTGACAGACATTTGTAGCTTCAGTGTTATCATTGCTCTGCAGAGAACATGTCATGCAAACCATCTAAAACCACCTCATTCCCTTCAATCCCTACTGTTAAATTCCTCAGGGTGACTCTATTTTGGCTGTAGGTAAGAATGTAATAAATAAATAGTTTGTAATTCCAGTAGTATCAGAAGCAGAGGGTAATAAGTGTTTAACCTCTTGCCTGATTGTGTCCTTCCATGAAGTATAGGAAGAATCTGTGAATGGTGTTAGAAAACCTACCAGGACCTACAGCAGCCTTGTAGGGTGGGGTGTAGGGTTTGGCAGATGTTCAGTTGTCTGAATAGTGGTTTCTGTGAAGCAATTTTAAGTTTTTAACTAAGAGCAGTTGTGTTTTTTACAGGGTTTCACATGAAGATAAAGCAGGGAGATCAAACATAACTAATGGAGCAAGGAGTCCTCCAGAGCTTATCCAGTGTCACTGAGACATCACCTAACTAAAACAAAATGCCTTTCAGTTTCACTGGCAGGCAAACTGCAGTCATTTTTTAATTGTTATACACAAACCAAATTACCTGTTCACTGGTTAGAATTCACTTTTAGAAAAAGGTATTTAATATGGAAGTATATAAAGCACGTTTTGCCAAACTTTCTTCATTTCTCATCCAGAAAATGAGGAATGTGTGAAGAGAATGTGCTGTACCAATGTTGCTGCAGCCCAGAGTGCTGTTCCTCGGGGGAGGCTGCTCCCTGTGCTGACAGGATTTGTCACTCTCTCAGGTATGTGACCAGGGAGGATGTGGCAGCAGCCTCGCTCTCCAAGGCCAGCAGCAGTGGGGGCAGCGTTCGCCTCATCTCCAAGGAAATGGGGGCTTCTCTGGACAAAGGTGCTGCTCCTAAACCACCCACAAAGTAGGTTTGTTAATGCAATAGCATAATTAAGTTCTTTTGCCACATTTTTTTTAATGGTAGTAAAATTATTTGCTATGACTGTCTGCTTTGCTGAAGTACAGTAGTTAGATAAGAAACTTGCTGTAGTGCTAATGAGCTCTGTTTTATTCTAACAATTTAGATTTCATCTGTTGTCTGCTGACAGAGCTGCTAATTAACTGAGTCTGACTAACATAAAACAAGAGAATAGTTATGAGATTCAGTTACAGAAAAGAATGTTAGCTCAGCCCTCCTGTGAGGTCAACATCAAATTGAGGACACCGAATTTGCTCCTATTTTGCCTCAGAATTTAAAAAAAATGGGAACAAAGTGAAAATTCTAAACAGGAATTGCCCTTTTAAAAAGACTTTATTAAACAAGCACTGTGTATTCTACTTTAAGTAGGAGATTCATAGCCAGCCATGGAGATTGTAAAGAGAAACCTGGATGTGTTTGTATGTGTACATGCCTGATAGAAATCACCATGTCTTTATAAATACAGCATTATTTCAGCTAGTAATTGAGTGTAGTAAGATGTGCAGAAGAAAAATTGCCTTGTTATATTGCCAAATTTTGTTTAAATAGAAATGTAAACCAAGTAAAGGATTTGCACTGTGCAGGTATCAATCTGAGCAAGGTGTTATTTCAGCTAAAACGATTTTTCAGAACATAAAAGATACCTAATTGAAATACAAAGTGCATAAACCCCCCATGAACTCGCTGCTGAATACATCACTTTTCCAGAGCTGTACTTTGTTCTTTGCCATCAGATTGCTTCCAGAACCTGGGAATGCTCCCTCAGCCCTCCCTGCAGGGCAGACTGATGCTGGAGGCCCCTCCCCGTCCCGAGGGTATCTGCAGGCCCTGGACGAGCAGGGGACGCCGCTGTGCCTGAGCTGCCAGCGGCCGACAGCGGAGCCCCCTGGCGGCGGCCCGGCCTGGGACACGCGCTTCTGCTGCCACGGCTGCCAGGAGGATTTCTGCATCCGCTCCAGCCAGGCCTACCTGCGCTCCAGGGTGTTCCTCATCGAGCACGGCGTGTGCCAGGCCTGCCACAACAACGCCCAGGAGCTTTTCCTCAGCGTCAGGGATGCACCCAGGAGCCAGAGGAAGCAGCTTCTGGAGAGCTCTTGGATGTCTCACCTTCCCCTTGGGCAGGTGATGGTTCTGGGGTTTCAGCTGGTCTGGGTATAGAGTTCAGAGACAGCCAAAAATGTTCTTACGGATTTAAGATAGAAAGGTAACTTAGCACCAACAACAGAACAAGAAAATCAAGTCCTTAAAAACAATTAAATTAACTAAATCCTGTTGTCTTCTAACATCTCTAAAAGGCGTCAGAGCTCTGGTTCTGTAGGGAGGTGCATGTACAGCCAGGACTGGCTGAAAACATGCCAGCTACTTAGAGTTGTTGCCTGTCCAGTGGGAGTAACTAAAAAAGGGCAAGGCTGGCTTTCTTTATCCTGATGAAGACTGTACCTAGCTACTTCTCAGAATTTCTTTGTTCCTACAGTAGCATGTCCATGTAGCTGAGGAGTGTCTCACCCCTGGCATGTGCTTTTGTGCTGCAGCTGAATGAGATGATCAGGAGCCCGGCCGAGGGGCAGTTCTGGCAGGTGGATCACATCCAGCCCGTGTACAGTGGAGGAGGACAGTGCTCCCTGGAGAACCTTCAGACCCTGTGCACAGCCTGCCACAGGGAGGTCAGTGTGTGCAGCCAGGAATGCTGGCCCTCTCACAGGGAACAGCAGGGGCAAATGCACTTAGGCTCCTCCTCAGCCCTGCTCCAGAACTCCAGTGCTCACAGCCTCTCCCTCCCATACACCCAAGCTGGAAATGCAGCAATGAACTATTACAATATGACAGTTTCCTCTGGATTTGGGAAAATAATAATAAACATTTGTCCCCCTTTTTTCTATTCAAATACAATATAGATATTCAAGTACAAGATATTAATTTCCTTTACAATACATGTTTTATCCCAAGACTCAAAGGCCTCACACAAGTACAATACACACAATCTTCCACAGCTTTTCAGGCTGCTACAGCTCTCAGGCTGTCCTATTTTCCACAGCTCTTCAGGCTGCATACCTCCATCTCCACAGCTCTTCAGGCTGCATACCTCCATCACGTCAGGGTCACCAATGATTGTTGTTATCTTATTGTATTTCATATTTCCAGAGTCCCATCTTAAAGTCCATACCTTCTAGCTGGTTTTCTACCATGTAGCTCTTCTCTGCTGTGCAGTTCCTCATGGCTTCACAGGGGCTCCTCCTGGGCTCTCAACCCAACCCCTTTTATCCCAGCTATCTTTGCAAGCCACAGCTGCTGCCCAACTAAGGACTTCACAGCTGTGGCTCATTTGGAATAACTAGGACCCACTTATCCAACACATAGATTTTGTAGGGACTCTCACTACACATTTGCATTTCATCATGCTGTCTAGTGCAAAGACAGACTGGAGTTTAACTGTGAGCTAATGCTTTCTGCTGGACATGTTTCCAAGTATCAATACTCACTGAACCTGTCTCTCTCTTTTGCAGAGAACTGCAAAACAGGCCAAGGAAAGAAGCCAGCTGAAGAGAAAGTCTTTAGCTACAAAGTATGCCTGTGATATCACCAAATTTTTGGTGAAGAAGTAAAATGCACAGTACATTCAGGTACATTGTAACGGTGAAACCAATACAGTTAGTGTTTTCCTCTTGCACTGATTTAACAGAAATTGCTGATATCATGCTGTTGGTAGAGAGAAGAAAGTAAGGAATTAAACCAAATAAATTAGTACTTGATCATCATGTTTTTTAATGGCCCTGGTTTAAAGCTGAACTTGTGTGTATAACTTTAATGCCATTTTGGAGCCTTATGGTTTCCTCTTGCAGGGTAGTTAGGACTTCAAGAATTTAATGAAGTTCTGTTGAACCTGCTTCTGGTATTACAGGGTTCAGTTGTATTGGGAACTTCATGGACCTAGAAGATGTCTTAGCTTTAATTCTTTTTGTTACTCACATACCAAAACCACAGAATAAAATACAGTGCTGATGACAAAAGTGATTTGTTTCCTCTAGTGCTGCTCACCCACAGAAGGCTAATTCCTGGCAAGGGCCTGACTTACAGGATTTTGGCATTTAGAATTGATGTCAGTTGAATTCTGGTTTTATTTAAACCAGCTTGTATAGAAATGTTACTCAGGATAGGAAACATTAATATTAGCAATTATCTCATCAAAGGTCGTTTCTGGGAAATGCTACAGTCAAATTCTCCTTAATGAGATTGCAGAGGTACTGGTAATTTTGGACTGCTTACCTGGCTTGCTTTACAGTTACTTTAAATACATACAGTTCTTTTTCCTGATGATTTTTTAATGCTCTGTCTCTCCTCCCCCCAAATGCTGAGCTGTAAGCTTATAAAGCAGAGCTGTGCACAACACAGTGCAGGCCTGAAATTTCAACTACAGCTACTTAAAAGCTGAGTTATCCTTCTGAGAAAAATCTTGAACAGACACAAAGACTGTTTAAGACAAGTTAGTTGCATGAGTGCACTATTTTCTACAGCCAAACTAACAGGCCTTTAGCTGTGTTGATGATGTTTGTGGTGTCTGAATATGATAAAGGAATCACCTCTCCCACACTTTAAATGACCAGGTAGGAATAGCCTGATAACCAAGTATGAGAGATTTTCAAGTGTCTGCATACTTTACAAGATGCCACACTGCAGTGTAATATTTCATTAGAGAGGAGGAAACCAGAAGTATTGGGGAAGAAGCTTAACCAAAATTTTACTTACCACTAAACCAGAAATTGTTTGTTTGGTGTAATTAATTTTAAAGAAGCCACACAGTTAAAGAGCAGCTACAGGTCTTTATCATACTTACCCTGATGTGTGAGGAAACACACAAAGAGCCTGGAAAACAAGGTCTGTGGCAAGATTTTACCTTGTTAACTCTTCTTCATCCTGAAAAATGTGTTTCTAATTCATAGAACTGTAAAGGAACAGGGATCAGTGTCTTTTTTCCTCACATAGAGAAGTTTTAGGGTAACACCTGGGATCCTGCTACTACCAGCAGAACTCAATCTCTGTACTCAGTGTAGGCACAGTGTCCCTCCTGGATCAGAGCATGCAAGGAGGGCATGGAAAAGCATGGGAATACTGAGAGCCAACAGCACGTTCATATTTATTGAGTAATGTCCACAATACTGTAGCTGTTTGTACATCTGTAAAGTAATGCTGATTCTCATTCAAACAGATGAAGGTCACTGTAAAGCAACATTGGCACAGGTGGGGTAGGGGCCAGAGGTGACAGAGCTGTCCCCTCCTGTCCCATGGATGACAGGGAGTGCAGACAAATAGCCTGGGTAAACACCAGTGAGTTGCTCACAGTGAAACACCTCCGGGGTGTCATTTCCAGCTTTGGCCCTTGCACCAAGGGAAGGATACAGAGTATCCCACACCTCAGTGATGCACTGCAGGCTGTCAGTCAGACTCACTGTCCACTTAGTTCTGTCTTCTGGGAGAAGTGAAGAGATCTGGACAACCAGGAGACTTTAGCACAAACTAGAGTATGAACTGTACACTTTAAATAAAAATAAGGATATTTCAGAAGCACTTGAAACAGTGATTAACCAAAAAATACTGGGCTCTGTGATTACGATTAGTAATAAATATAAATTACTTAATGTTTTTATATATATCAATTTAAGTAGACTAACGTCACTTGATCAAGTCTGATCCTGAAGTGTAAAGCAGCACATTCTGCATCAATTTCAACATGAATATTTGCACACAGCCCACTCAGGTCCGTAATTAAGCTAATGCAAGTTAAGGAAGAGATGCTCCCTCGGGACAGTCTGAAACCCCTCCTGCAGCCATTCCAAACCTCGGAGATGAGCTGTGGATCCGAGTCCTTGGGAGCAGCGCTGCGGTCCCGGCAGCCCCGCCCGGCTGTCAGAAGAAGGTGGTGTCGGCCGAGAAGGCGCCCGCCAGGCGGAAATCCTCGCGGGTCAGCACGCTGTACATGCGCTGCGGCAGCGCCTTGGAGTAGGGCGCGGGCCGGGGCACCGAGGCGCGCAGGATCACCTCCCGGCCCGCGGGCGGGGGAAACTCCGACTGCACGCCCTGCCTGCGCTCCTCCGGACTGCCCGAGCGCCGCGGCTCCTCCTCCAGCGGCGCGGCCACCTGCGGCAGAGCACAGCGACAGGGCAGCCTGCTGCCTAACGCCGATTCACAGAGCTGCTCTCAGACAAGAGCAGAAATGGGAACACAGCTAGAGGCTTCGTGTGTACACAGAGCAAAGCGCTAATGGGATGCTAGGAAATAAAGCCAACGTAACCAGATGGAAGAACCCTCGTGTGGATGGTGAAGCTCTGCCCAGCTGAAGTTCTGATGTGGCAGTGTGAAGCAAGGCTTGTGACTGGAGGAAATGGCCCCTCCTCACACAGAGTTCTCTGCTCAGCTCCCTGCAGCTGCAGGAGGCCAAGGCAGCCTCCACTTCAAAATCATCAGTGCCACTCCTGCAGTCCTGACAGTCACCTGCCTTTCACTCTCCACTACTACTGCAGGATAGGGTTTCATGGCCAGAGAGCCTTGCTGAAATCCCCCTGCTGCACAGTCCCAACTGCTGTTCATCCTCTCAGGGCCAGGCAGCAGCAACACTGACACCCAGATACTGCAAGAAGGGCTGGCATGCCAAATAAACAGTCCCTGATTACATATTCCTGTGGATACACACATCTCCCCCAATACCCTAATAGGGTCCTTCCTAATTCAAGCATGTACAACCCTACACTAGCACCATCCCTGAGGCGTGGCAGAAGCCAATGGCTGCCCCTTGTGTCCCTTGCTGCAGTCCCTCTGCTCCCAGGAGTGGAGGGACCAGCCCTGCAGGCTGTGCCACAGAACCCACCAGGGACAAGTGCCACGTGTTCCCACAAGAACAGCTTGGGGAAACCAACAGAGAGGATCTTCCCTGTGCTACACTTCACACAGTCACCCTGCTTCTTTCCAAGTATCTGTGTCCAGAAAGTTCCAGACCTTCAGGAAGCACTAGTGTTGGGAATGCAGCATCCATATTGTTCATCACCACCTCCCCCCAAAACATCAACAAAAAATCAGTGATGGCAACAAAGAATATAAAGGCATGGCTACATATTTCAGCATCAGAAAACACCAATACTCACTTGAATAAAGGTTTTTGTTTGGTTTGGTTTTTTGAAAGACTTTTTTTTTTTTTAACATTTCTCTCTCTTTTCCTATGCATTATTTGGCTCTGAAAATAAAGTGTGAATACAGAAAAACCATTCTGGAAACACAAAGTTACTTTTATGCTCAACTTGTGAACACCAGTACAAACTAAATCTGGCTGCTGCACTATATCCACCAGAAGGTTCAGCTCTATGCAGAGAAGATGAGAGGGAAAGGAGGGACAAAGTTGGTTACCTCATCAGAAGATTCAGTCAGCTTGGAAAGGGATGAGAAAAGAACCAGTGATGAAAGACAGAAACAAAGGCAAGTCAGAGGTGACTTACAAGAGGTTAGGAGGAGACTGTAGGTTTAAGAGACATCATGCACTCCAAGAACATGCACTGGCTATCAGAATTTTCCTGAGAAAACTCAAGAACAGAACACATTATACACAGCTCAGAGAGGAGTCCAGGTTCAAAAGGTAATGAACAGGGAATTTCACTTCTATTTACCAAACAGCTCTCTACTGAAATAACTCGTAGCAGGTTAAACACAAAATGGGGTTTGTTGCAAGTTGGTTCCTGTCCCACTAAGAAACCTTAATTAACACTGACCAGCTGCTAGTGGGAAATACCTGTAACCCTGCTTTAGTTAGTGGTGTTTCAAAACACAACCCTAGAAATTTGCACACATCCTAAGGGTAGAAAGTTAGATTTGAAAACCCACTGCCTCTCTTGAAGAGGCAAGTGCATATGTGTGCATCACTTTACAGGGCACAGATCTTGGGCTTTGAAGGGTAAAGGTGGCTGGTTAGCAGGTTCAGGTTTGCAAACACAATTTCCCTAGAGACTGGAAGAATAAAAGAAGTGTCCTGATTTTCATTCCTCAGAATAACCACGGTCTGTTTTCAGAATGGTCCTTTTTATGCTGAGTTGCAAAATAGAGATTATTACAAAAGCATTGATCCCTTTAAAGTGTTTAACACCCAATCACAACATTTTTCCAGCAATTATTTCCAAATGGGATTTCAGGCTGCTACCTTGTTATTACCACTGTAGTTAAATTTGAGTTAGAAAATCTGATGCTATAAACAGGTGTAATTCTGACAGAAACTGAAGGCTGATTGCAGTCCATGAGGTTTGGAAATCAATACTTTCAGACTAATTATTCCAAAGACTGCTTAAGAGAGAAAAGCAACATTTTTATCAATATCAGCAAGGGAAGGGTCTCCAGAAAACAGATGCAACACTGGTAAACTGAATGCAGAAACTGAAAAAGAACTGAAACTTCCTAAGCATGCTGGTTTCCACAGAAAAAAATCTCAAGGATTCCAAACATAAACCTCAGTTTAGAAGTTACTGCTTCTAAAATATGTAATATTATGACCTGTTTCTCTGCATTCCTCTGTGAAACAATCAACACTTGACCTTGCTGTGATAAGGCAGAAATTTGTCTTGCCTTCACAGCACTACTGATGATACTGTTTGCAGTACATAAAGCATTAGTGACACCTCTGTCTACCCAGCTGGCTTCAACTGCTAAACATCCCAGCTCACTCACTCTCCTTTGGTCCTGCAAGGTTCTGTTACTGCCAAAATCATGTAGAACATCACAGAAACACCTCAAGCACATACATGACAGTACATGCAGAAATGCAGACAGAATACACTGGCACCATGTGGTAACTCATTGGCTCGTTCTGGTTAAATCAGAAGTGGCTGCAACACTACCCAGAGCTCTCTCTTACCCTCTGAGCATTCACAAATAGCTTGTGAATGATGCTGCCAGCAGGTCCTCTTCCTGCACCAACCACTGACACTTCTGGCTGCTCCAGGAGACTGTTTACAAATCTGATGGAACAAATGATTGAAAAGGAAAAAGGAATGGTTAATCCTTGGCCAGATCCAGTGTGCTGACCTAAATGAGCTGTTTCCTCTGCCAAGGCCTTCACCAAGCATCATTTGCTCAGGGTGAAAACTGGCAGATTCTCTTGCTTCTCTATTCCAAAAGTTGAAGGAAAAAAATTCTCCTCTCAGTTACCTAAGAATGAAGCCCAGGCTCCTAAAGCAGATGTATAAAATCAACAGGAAAGCCTCCATGGTGCTGGCCATGCAGAAGTATTCACAATGTGACAATTTTCTTTAGCACACAGACATTGCTTGGGTCAGGCACCACATCTCTGAACTCCCAACATGTACTGCACAAATGTCATCTCTCCCTCCCAGCACAGCAGCAAGAGGTTAACTTGGGTTTTATAACATTACTCATCTTGAGCAGCAAGTAAATAACCTGACAGCAGGTAGTGATGCAAGGGAACATTCCTTGTCACTTCCCATTCAGAGCTGCTCAGAGATGTTTCACATCAGCAAGGAGACAAGAATAAGAAAACAACTGTGGAAGAGGCTATTTCATTCCATAATATTTATAAAAACCAGTAAATTTCTAGTCCTAATTTTAGGTAAGGTAACAGAGTTCACCAAATATATCTTTTATATACACAAAAAAAAAGTTAGTCCCCAGTACTGTCAAGATAGAACCAAATTCTATTTAAAAAACCTGGATCAAAGGTCTCCAAAAGATGCTTAATTGGAGGAGCACTGAGGTACCCACACACATCATGTCTAGACAGTCTAGTGACAGGAATACCCAAATATGATTCCTAAATATTTCTTTATTGTCACCATTGTCCTAAGTTTTGAAAGTAGGGCATCAGAATAAAAGCAAAACAACACAGTGAAAAATAAGAATTAAAAAAGTCACCTTTGTAGATCTTCTTTCTCCTCTTCATTTTCACATTTCTCTACCCCAAATTTTGCTTTGAGAGACCTTGCCCTGGCAATGATGGCTTCCACACTCATAATCTGAGCAATGATTTCCTGCAAGAGTTTAATAAAAGGGAAAATTAAAAAGATGTTCCTTTAACATTGCCATGAACAGTGCAAAAGTCAATCAGGTTTTCAGCCCCAGCCAGTACAAAAGCCTTACTTCCAACTTCTTGTCCTCTGGACTGGGAAACCGTAGCACTTTGCTGGAATGGGATATTATCTGCTTGATAATCTTCTTAACTGAAGATATATCTTCTACTGCTTCTATTATAAGGAAAGAAACAAAGTTGTAATTACTGACTGCATCACTGTTCCCCCTTAAATATCTTAATAATTTATTAAACATTATTTACCTTCCTCCTTTACCTTGAGTACAGCTGCATGGATGATGCAAGGCAGGAGATGCCTTGCAAGGTCAGCTGGTTTCTGAACTGCAAGGTAATGAAGTACCTGCACCATTAGAAAATTCAATATTTTAGTGATCAAAACTACTTCCCAAAGATAAGGTTACCTTGGAAAGATGAATACACAAGAATGGAATGCCACTTTAAGACTTGAGAGGCAGTTTTACATGAATCTGCCCAACAAGTTGGAATGAAACTAAAAATAACCGCATTAGGAAACTAAAATGTTCCTAATGTATATGCAGATAAAAATCTGGTTTATTTACTAATAATTCAAAGAAATACCTAAGTAACACTGCATACTTTTAGATACATCAAACACCCTCCAGTACAGCAGCAGGAATTTCCAATTAACCCTAAGCCATGCACTAAACAGTTCAGTAACTCCAAGGACACAGTGCAAGGGCCTGTCAGTGTTTAAATGCTGCAGGGGGAGGAAGGAAGGGCTGCAGGGAGCCCAGACTGGCACCAGCCCCAGAGCTTTCACCTTCTCAGCCTCCCTGGTGTCATCAAAAAGCCTCTTCTGCCTCCGTGCTGGGACTGGCTTTGCTGTCTCCCAGGCCTCCACCCACATGTTGCTGGGGATCTTCATGCGGGCGCTCAGCTCGCCCCTGATGACTTTGTTCCCCTTCTCATCAATCACCTCCTCCTCGATGTAGTCCCGGGGTGAGTACCACCTCACAAAGTCCTCCAGACAACAGCCAGGGTTAGCTGCCTGCAGGGAGGAGAGGACAGAAAATCTGTTCCTGAAAAATCCTACAAAAACGCGACAGCCTGGATAGGAGGGCAATACGGTTTAGTGGGTAGAGCACAGAGTAAGAGACAAAATTCAGGAAATTCTTTTGTCCACAGCCAACAAACTGTACAGTAGGATAGAGGGAATAAAGCATAAACCAAGAAAATGGCAAGGGGTAAAACCCCCATCAGCAGCAATAACAACAAAAAAATCACCTTCTCACCACCCACTATATGTACATTCATTACATTTATCAGTTACTTCAGGCAAGCTCAAAATTATACTGTTAAGATTCCACCTGGCACCTGGCACGTGCAATAAATAGGAATTTTCACTAAACAGGGATTCACTTACTCCATTAAAGACTAAAAGAATCAGTGGGCTGCCTAAGTATGCTTTCAGCACTGACTTTCCATTTTTTAACACTCCAGTGCCAAAATTCACCATTTCTTCTTTTTTTGAAAAGGAACTTTAAAGAAGTATCTTCCCCAAACAAAAAAACCTTCATTTTTCATAGATGCAATATGACCACAATTAACTACATCTACAGGTCCAGAACATAAAAGGAATCCCTGTTTTCTATTTGATGTACCTATGAAGTGTATACTTGTGCTTCCAATTATAGTTCTCTACTTTTACTTTGAGATTTTAGATTACTTACACCATATATATTTAATATGCCATGAGTCCCTGTTAATAAAGTGATTACTGTTATACTATAAATACTCTAACTGTACAGCACATTATATCCTTTTACCATAAAGACTGCAATAATTAAAAATATATATATGGCTATTTCATTTCAGAATCTCCAGTCTTTTTAGTGTTGAGAGCAGTGGATGTGCTCTTAGCTCCCTCTGCAGAGCTCAGAGGGAAATGAAACCCAAAACCACAGTTAGTCCAGTCCCAACCTGATGAATGGATGTTTTAATTCAACTGATCAATTGTATGTCTGATGTGTATTTTCCCTTCCCACAGACATTGTGTAAATTTACTGGGATGCTACAGTGTAACAGATCACATCCTCCTAGATTTTGAAATGTGCCAAGAGTTTGCCCAGCAGGTTTCTATTTTCAACTTGAAACTAACTGGAAACTGTTTTGTGCAGGAAAAAAACCTTAGAAACCTTCAGAACTGTCCAACACAACCAAGAGGGCCAGCTGAATGAAGAAGCAGGCGATGCAGTGTGCCAGCAGTGCTACCTTGAAGGACTCCATGTCGGAGAGCAGGCAGGCGCTCTGCATGCGCGCCCGCAGGTGAGCGCCCTCCGCCGACGTGCCCAGCTTGGCCAGCACCTCCGACTGCTCCTCCAGCAGGTCCTCGGTCATGGGGGCTGGCTCCTGTGACAGGGAACACCCAGCGTTACTGACAGCCCCTCCTGCAGGCAGTAAGGGCAAGGGAGGAGGAGCAGGAAGCTCCTTTTCACCCCTAGTTCACTCTGCTTGCTTTGTACTCTGAGGAAATGATCACAACTTTCCACTGCCTACACAGTTCAGCCTCAAGTTGTGCATCTGAAGAGGACACTAACAAAGAAACTACACAGAGAATCACCTGGAAATAAGCTAACAATATAAGGATATATTGCTAAAATGCCAAAATCCTAATGAAGTCCTGGAAATGTTTGACTGGTTCAATTTTGCTGAGATGGATGAAAATCTACCCAAAGCAATGCAGAATTTTTGCTGTCAATACTGTCAGCACATTATTAATTGAGAACATCTGACTACTGCCTGACTACTCTCTGCTCGTATGTTTTACCCAAGCAAAGCAACACTAATTAGAAGTAATTTCTCTCAGGAGAAAGAAAACCACAGTATTCTTCATGCATGGCTGATTTCAAACTGCTTTCTGTGACAGCACCACTTCCTATTTCATCCCTGGTCACTCTGCAAGAAAGCCTATTGATGTCAGGTAACATTTCTAGTTGTTTGATAATAAACCTGCTGCAGAGAATGGCACCAAACCTAATGACTGTGGCCTTTTAGATGTGAGCTGAGAAATTATGAAAAAAAACAAATAGAGCACTAAAACTGATCCAGTACTGTGCAAAGTTAGGCAGAAATCTCCATGGTGCAAGGACCACAGCAGCTCCTATTTTATAGGAAAGAAAGTAAGGAGGGGATGGAAAATGACTCAAGAACTGGAAATAAAAAGAACCCCATATTTAAGGTAGGAAAGGAAGTTTAATTCTTGTTTTAAAAATATCATTTGGAGTGAAATTTGGTACGGACATTCACTCTCAAATAAAACAAAGAATGTGTGAGATTAGCAGCCTCATTCAGTTTAAAGATTAAAAACAAGGTATCAGGTAAAAAACACAGAGAAATTTTAACAACACACAAAGCTGTAACCTGCAAACTGTTGCAGTTTCACAACCCCAGGTATGAGGCACATTCTGTGTGTTCTCAGCTCCTGCTCCCTCACCTGTGTTATGGGAACGTAGAGAGGCTCTCCTGGATGCAGCAGCATCAGTTTTCCATGTGGGTGCAAACGCCCTTCTGGTTTTAGGTTTACAGACTCTTTTGCTCCTTTCTTGCCATTTTCCTGTCCATTTCCTTTAAGATCTTCTGTGTCACTAAGACATTCAAAAAACTCCTCTTCACTGTCACTCCATGATTCCCAAGACTTGCCAAATTCTTTTTCCTTGTCAGGGTTCTCTCCAGAGTGGTCTCCTCCTTTGGCACCATCACCAGAAGCACCACCAGGTGAACGATCAGACATGCTCCCCCTTTTCCCCTCATCTCTTGCTTTCTTCCTTTCAATGCAACAATTTAGCATCTAATTTAACAAGTTAAAGGAACAAAAAAAAATTGTTCAGCAATTCTTTCCCTTATGGAGACAATCGTACAGAAAAACTTGTAGAGCCACTGAAAAGGTCTTACAATTCTAAAAGATAACAATTCCACTGAACTTGTTGCTGTAACAAAATTTTTCTCAAGAAATAAATTCCATGCCCAAAAACCACAAGCACAACTAAATCTACAAAACAACATATTTAGCTAATCATTGCTATAATTTTGACAGTTTCTTTAGGAAAAAAATCATTCTTAAATTTGGGATATTTACCTGAAGTTTCTGGTGCAGTAAACAACATCTCAGATCTGGAGCGCCATTAGCTAATCTAAAAAAAGGTAGAAGTGTAACCATTATCAGTTATAGAGTTGAATCTTTCACACACATGTGTTCTTAAATCACATGAAATCTAGAACAGAGACAAACCTCCACAATGAACCCATCCCCATCATTTCAACTACACAGCTCTTCTATTGTCTCAGCAGACAAGCCCAGAATTTAAATTACATGTATTTCCCAGAGGTCATTTCAGGAACTCAGAGATCACTCACACTAGTGTGAAACACTCTGCATTCCTGGTCAGTTTTCCAACTGGAAGTTGAAAAGGTAACTGCTTTCAAACAGGAATTAAGCATCCTTAACTGCACTTTTAAAACTGCAATGATACAGTGGAGTCACTGCTATACATTTCAGCTTCTATTTTATCTGCTAGTGTAACCATTTCAAAGTACAAATGTAGTACATTAAATCGTTGATGTGCCAGTCTGTCACATCAACAAAAAACCCCAAACCCCAACCAAAATACCACAACCCTAAGTGCAGGGTATGTTACTGCTCTGCCTCATCTTGAGAGAGCCCCTGGTTTGGTGTGTCCCAAGCTCTCTGCTGCAGCAGACAGAACCTGGAAGGGCTGGAATACCTAAAAAGGCCATTGCACCAGTAGGACCTTGGAACAGCTCCCTCAGAAGAGAGGTGAAACTACACCACAGTAAGTTATTTTCCCCACCCTCATTCACACAGTGGAGTGAATGTCTAAGCTGAGCTTCCCCAGGCATCCTGAAGTTTTCAAAAGAGGGCACAGATGCTGGTCCTTACTGCCTGCCCTTTCTTTCCTTAAGGAAGTAGGGTAATAAAAGCAGAGATAGCATTTGCAATTTAAAAATCCCCAAAACTGTGTGTTTCAAAGTCACAGTGACCCCACTCAGCTCCTGGAACAAAGAACATTTTCCATGACCAAGGAGCAACAACAGCAATCTCACCCTGGGATAAGGTAGTTGTTCTCCCATCTGTAACGCATTTCCAGCACAAACTCTTGCCAAAGATGTGCCACTCCTTTGACTCCTCCATGGTAGAAGTTTATCATACAAAGACATAAAGCTAATTTGTATGTCAGACTGTCAGATGGAGCAGACTTAAACTGGCTGAAGAGATTCTAGGGAAGAAATAAAAGAAAGCAAGAAGTACAGAAACAATGGCATTGTTTTCCAAAACCATGTTGAGCTCTTTTCTGTTTGTCAATATATGTGGCTAAGCAACATTTTAAGCTTAGAAGATACCAAAACCTACAGTATTTGGAAAAAGAAAGGAATTCCAAGAAAACAGAAATCATCACTATTTCTACCCAGAGATTCCACAAAGGTAAATTCATCTTTCCAAAAGCTAAGTATTATAAGATATAGGGCAAGCCCTGCCAAGTCTATATAAACTCAAAATTCCTTTCTCTGTGTCACTCAAAACTTACATGATCTTCATTCTCTGGAGGAGGATTGCTTCCTGCTGAAGTGCTGGCTCTGTTTTCAAATACATCTGCAAGTTTGTCAGCAGCATCAGGAAATAAGAACTTGAAGAAAAAAAAAATAAACCTTCCATCAGTATGGTTTTCCTGCCTTTTCCACCTTCTCTATAAAGCTACTGCTAGCTTCATACCAGCAATCCCTATAATTAAAATTGGTAGCAGAGTTCAGAGATCAGGTTTAGCCCACTTATAGTACACAGACTTGTAACAACTTGGGCTGTTCCCAGAAGCTGAGAAATGCAATTCAAGCACTGGAACTGCCATCAGATACCTTTAAACCTGCCACAGGTTTAAAGATATCTGAATCCATGTGCAGGGACAGCTCACTCACCAGGAGAATGGTGTTGAGCACCTCATTGTTCAGAGGAGACTCATCCACACCTCTGTGCTTGCGGATCTTCTTCTTGGCACTGTGAACCATGTTTGTGACTGATAGTTTGGGGATTGGGACTGGTGCTGGCTCTGTGAGCTTTGACAGCGCGTGGGTGATATCAGCAACCTCTAGCAAATAAAATAAAAACAATTAGAACAAAATCAAAGACTGGGGTTTTTTCAGACCTGCTGCTAGTAAACTCTAGAATGTCTCTCTAACAATAGACTCAATTAATATTGTTATAAGGAGAGCTGACAAATTTAAGTGAATAATTAGGAGCAACCTGCAAAAGCCCATCTTGGCAAGCCCAGAGCTAAGAAGGCCTGAAGGAACTGTATGCCAAGTACTGAGTAATACACACCCTCCTCAGTCTAACACTTTTTTAAGCTCACTAGCAAGCTCCTTCTTCAAAACTAACATCAGGTATAGCCAAGGAAAATATACTGATACAGGCCATATTTGGAGGGAAGAACAGGTGACAAGCAGCAGGCAGGAAGGGAATTTTCACTATATACATCAAGAAAAGCCAGAGAGGGACAGAGATATCAAAAAGATGACAGTATTTACACAGTTGGGATAAAGCCCAACTTGCTGGTCAGATAATTTGGGAAGTTTTAATTTTCTTTTTTCCTTAAAATGGAGAGGATGAGAGCAAAGCCTTTCACACAGATTAAAGACTCTTTAAACTTGCTGTTGACATGTACTACAGAGAACAACAAAAAGGAGAAAGAAGTGGAAAAAGCAAAAATACATAAAACTATACAGACAAATCTGATGTGTCCTATAACCAACTCTTGTACATTCTAGTCAAATTTTAAGCTTTTCTATTCTTGTAAAAAAAAAACCAGACACAACATTAACCGAGGCAGTTGTCCCTCTGGGACTCTGGGAGCTGAACTTGTCTAGAATTCATGAGAAATGTCCCCATGAAGCCCTGGCCAGCAAATTCCCAGGAGTATGTGTAAGAGTTATAAATACCAGTGAAAATAAAGGCACAGGGAAGGCAAACTAGCACAAAACTATTAAATACAAGTAACACAAATCAACTGGATTTTAGCTTTACCTTTTCCTTCCTCATCAAAAGCAGACCTTCCAAGGATCTCATCTGTTGACTCCTTCCGCCGGCAAAGCTTGAAGAACTCAGTAAGGAAATCCCCTGGTAGAGGAACAAAGCTCCTGAACTCAGCCAAAAATCTCACTGAGCAATGAGCCAACACTCCAAATTATGCCCCAAGGAGAGTAATTTTTATCTTTTCTTCTGAAAGAACATCTGATAATTTGTTCTGAAGCACAAATATCTGGTGCACAAAATCCACATAATAAATTATCTGAAGCACAAAACCCACATAATTAAAGTTTAGGTAAATGCACACCCAGGCAGCTCTTGGCCATTTCTCCAGAGCACAGCTCTGCCTGCAGTTTGATTCATCCAAAACAACATGAAACTTGGAAAGTTTTGAAGCCTTTTCCCCACAAGCTTAAAGGCAAGGACAGACAGAGGAGTACAGCTCTCCAGAATATTAATTCTCCCTGTCAGAAAGGTTGGTTGAACTAAGGAGATGGATACATGCAAAACACACTTAATAAAATGGGAAGATTCTACGAAATGTAAATTTTCACAGAACATAGAGAAATTCTTATTCTCTGGAACCTGGTGAAATAAGAACAGCAATGAATTTCAACATACACAGGCACAGAATAAACTACAACAGGAACTTATGTATTTGCAAAGCTTGTGTTCTTGAAAAAGAAACCCAAAATACTGTTCACTCAAAAAAATGAGGGAAGTGAGCAAATAAACCATCAGGTAATCAACTCAACCCTAACTTCATAACTTGGTAGTTTTAGTTTAAAAGTTGCAAGAGAAGACAGGAAATTCTGATGTCTTACCCAATAGACACTGAGGGTTATCTGCTTTTCTAACTCTCACAGACCACTGGGGTGCTTGAAGTGGATCCAGGTCACTTGGGGAAAAAATTTAAAAAAAGAAAAAGAAAAAAGAAAAAAAAAAAAAGAAAAAAGAAAACCAAATGCCACTATAAGTATCAGAAAGATGAGTACCAAGTTCTCAATAAATGTCATGTCACCACATTACATAGGAGAACACGACAAGCAAGAGTCACTATTCTCACATATGTGCATGACATGAACAAGAAACACTTCTTCCTCTCTAGCAGAAAAGCTGGATGACAGTTTTTGTGAGAGGGATATCAAGCAGTGAACTGTTTTTACCTTTCATGCTCCACTATCATCTTTTCCAAGAAATATGTGATACAAAAAATTTTCAAGTCTAACATGAGAATATGCTCAAAACCAGGGGTTTGTGTTCTGTTGAGATTACAACACAATAATATTTTCTCACAGAAATGCATTTCAAAAGGTGTTTTCCCAAATTAGATGTGCTATCAGCTGACACTGGCATTCCTCAAAATGGATTCTTTTTCACATGTGAAGCCACACAGTGTTTGAGATGACACTGAAATGCAGCAGTGAGCAAAAAAGCACACTCATTTTCAACTCAGACAAGATACTTACGAATAAACGTCGTTGTCAACAATTATCCCTTCTGCAAGGTGAGGCCATGTTGTAGCTAAATGCAGCTCACTGAAACAAAACAAGAGTGCAGTCTTTCAGTGATAGCAGAACATTTTACCTCCACCACAGTTCATATTTTGAAAGGTATTTGTGATAGTTCATGTTTTATTCCCTCTTTGTTCTCCAGTAAGTTTTCTCATTGCATACATGACAGCAAGTCCAACCCTTGCACACAAGCACAACATTTTTAAGGTTTATCTTGAGGTATATTTCAAGATAATCATTTCAGAGATAAATGGGGTACTGTATAAGTTTATTGTAAAAGCCATACGAGCTTGAACTCTGAATATCATCAAACAATTTTACAAATGGTCTTATTTGCTATTAAAGCACCACCCTTCAGAGATGTTTCTGATGAACTTGAATAAGTAAGTATCTGTTGGACATGCTAAGTGGTAGGCAGGCAAAGCTAAGATTTGAAATAACACCTTCAAGTCCTCCATTAAGGAAGTTAAAAACAGTTTTCTGAACTCTGCTCTTACCTAATAGGATCTTCACACGCACCAAATGGTAACTTCCCAAATTCCAGGCCTCCAACTTCTCCCCCAACTAGAGCATCTATATCTGGAGAAAAATCAACACATTTTCCATAAAGAATTGGTGGAACATTTGAAGCAGCCTATCACCTTATTTCACTGCAAAGACTGTAACTTGCAGGATGACCAGAGGACAGCTGAGCTAGGAGAACACAATCCTAACACACAGTCAAAGCAACTGCTTCAAACAGAAACTGAAACAGGACATTCAAAGGGACAGATACAATTCTTGTCATTCATGTTGAGGGAAGGTTATTCCCTTCATACAGGCAGTGATGATAGATAAAAGGACAGCCCTAAAGATTCAATGTTGGCACAAGAACAGACACAAAAGTGCCATAAAAATGCTTGGACAGGAAATCAGTTCCAAGCAGAGAAGGAAGACAGAAAGAGCAACTCTGCAGAGTGAAAAAACAACTACTTTTAAAAGGTGACAATTTTATCAAAAGAGGACTTAATCAAATAATCTGGGGGACTCCCTGTAGTCCCAGGTACTCAGAGATGCCTCCCAGCACCCTCAGGCACTTCCCATGTTACAGCCTTCAAATATATAAATCAAAACCAGACAGCCTCCACTGAACAAAAATTAAAGTGAGCAATAATAATAATGTATTGTAATGCCATTATAATAATGCTGTTAAAGCATCTGATCTGCAATTTTAACTGCATCTGGCAAACTGTTTACAAACAAAACAAGTGAGGGATTAGCACAGATGAAGCATCTGGATAACTTAATTACATAATTTCTTCTGCAGAGAAGATAAAGACATTTAAATTCTTTTTTATTTGGTTTTATTTGAGAAGAGCAAATTGAGTGAAGGTATATAATCTTCCCAGTGAACATAAACCACAACTGCACATAGCAATAGCAGTAAAACTGATGCTGTGCATCTCCAGTTTCTGCAACACACTTGGACACCCTTAACCACAACTCTGCTGCTAAAGGAGTGGAAGTTACAATCAAGAAATATGATCAGAGTGCCACAACTCATCCATGACAAACCTGAGATCCTGACTTAGTGAGTAACTACAGCAAGGCACAGAGACTACAGAAAATAGATTTTGTGTCTGCAGAAACAATAAAAAGATAAAATCTGTGGAACTCATTTCCCAAGTTCTTCAGGTAAACTTGGTTGACCAAAGAGGAACTATCATTTAAAACAGCACTGATTTTCTCTCTAATAAGCAGAACTCTCTTTAAACATGTTCAACATACATTCCTTAACTACAGAGCACAGAATCAACCTCACTGCACGCTTCTTCAAAACATAGGATTTTGATTACTGTACTTTTTCAAGCCAAGAAAGAAAGAAAAGCCAAACAATTAGATAACCAAGGCCACATGAGTTCTGTCTCTCCAAATGTACCCTAAATACCTCAAGCTTGTTATGTAAAATTGCTACCAAACCAAGGAAAGAACTTGGGCATTTTATCTGTTCCATCACCTTGTACCTAAAACACCACATCACTTAAGGAGGTACTAATATCTACCTTTTTCCTATGGGTTTGTTTACCTTTGAAAAGTTTATAATTTATTTTCTGCTACTAACTATATAGAAATATTTCTGTTAAAACCAAATCCTTGATACTCAAGGAAGACAGCACCACCACCAAGAAAAAAAGAGATAATTTTGATACTACCAAACAAGTAACTACCTCTGGTTTCCCTAAACAGCATCACTGTGGCATAAATTTATCAAGTTCTGCTCTATATACTTTAGATTTAAGACTACACCTTATTTCTCCCATTCATGCAAGGCAACTATACCAAAAGACTTATTCAGAAATTCCTCCTGCATTAAATTTAGTACTGTGTCAACAATAATAAAAATCCAAACCTTTACCTCAAGGGAGGTCTATATAGTATTTTCTGCTTTTCCCACTGTTAATACACTTAGATAGTGAAGTAGCAAAATAAGGTACTTTATGGAAAAACAATTGACAAAAACTCCCACGAGGTAGTAGCATCTTCTAGAATTTGAATCTAAACATTTACCTAAGAAATCCAGGGCAGAATACTTCACAGATTCAGTCCTCCTTTTCATTCCACATAGATACCACTATTTTAGAAATATCATTGTATTTCTAAATGCTGACTAATCCACACTTCCAGGCACAGCCCTACCCAAAACACCTGTCCCAGCCATGAGCTACAACCTGAGAGCAGCTTTAAGCTGGCTTGCTTATCACACAGGGTGGGACTGGACTGAAGCCTTTCCTAGCAAAGCAGAAAATGTTAGAATTCTTCTGGCAAGATACACAAATATTTTCTTTAGCATTGTCTGGCTGTCTGAAAATGAGTTATTGTGAGGACACAAGTCTCCTACCTGGTGGCTGCTGTGGCCAGAAGTACTGCTGCCAGTCCTGGAGCACAAAGGTAAGGCGAATAGCCATGCTAACTGGAGGCAGAGGTGTTAAAGGGCAGCCCTTCAAAATACCAGAGAACAAATCCAATGTAAAGAGTAAATCCTCTCAAACACCCTAGGGGTTGAACATAAATCACACATAGCATCAGTTCACACTTACAATCTTGGTTTTGAAGATGTCCAGCAGCCCTGACAGGTGGGTGTACTGGCCGGGCACCTTGCGCAGATGAACCATCTCGAAGTCCGTGCGCACGCCCGGGCCCTGGCACTCCCCCACGTACATGCGGCGCCACTTGTGGTGGATCTGCACGAACAGGGGCACCTGACTGCAAACAGCAACACTGCACATCACTCAGGGTCCTGCTGCCTCAGAGCCTCCAGAACTAGCTCAATATTCTAGCAAAACTTCAACGGAATTTCAGCCTTTGAAATGTATTTTCTCTTAGACGAACACACTTTGAAACGCTTCACAGGAACCACAGAAAATCACTGTTAATGTCATTAAACAGAATGCCAAACAAATTGCCATGCCATAATCACAGCCCACTTCATGACTCACCTCATTTTCAGTCTATATAATTTTTGAGGAAGATTAGTAAGTTACTGTTACTACACATAGAGAAGAAATCCTCTTGCAAAAGTGATGTTTTATAAATTGCATATTATTCCTACAACTTCTAGTAGCTTTTAACAGCCCTAAAGGTTTTCAAACAATATTTAAAATAAACAAAACATTATTCAATCTCTATACATGGAGATTTTTATAATCCCTCTCTAACAATATTACCCAAATAAACAAAAACCGATGAACGTATTTTGCTAACAATTTAATACTTTTTCCTCACCAGTGCTGGAGTTTTACCTGGACACATAAAAAGGTTTATGTTTCACCTACCAGCCAGTGTTGCCCAGTGCAATGGAAATGGAGCTCAGCAAGAGGTTGCACTTGGATTCACTGATAACAGCATCGTTATTCGCAGCCGGAGCAATAACCACAAACTCACGTAAGCCATACCTTGAGAGACAGAGAGAAAAAAACACATTTCTAGTGTGCAAGCCAGCTGAAACATGATTCTTAAAAAATATTGTAACCTGGAGAACCTAATTGCATCAATGGATTGTGAAATTTGTTAATTTGATGCAAGTACCTCGTTATTTTTAGAGAGGCCAAGAACTGAGTGGGCATGGGGTGCTGCAGATCTGAACTCACAAACTGCCTGAGTGTAACAGCATTCCAACAACTGCAGTGTGTTTGACTGGGAGCACTTCCAGGTCCAGCAGTCCTGAGGTTCTCCAGTTTATGTTCATAATGACTGAAAATGTTTATACATAAAGCCAATCTCTCTAGAACCAACGCTATTATGTGCTCAGATTTGCATTACTAAGAATATAATTGTTGTTTGTTAAGGTGGTGCAGCTTTCCTTTTTAAGAATGTACCTAATTATTACATATGTAAAAGCCTGGTTAATATATGAAATTGAGACAAATATTTGGGGGTAAAAAAAAAAACAAATTAAAGACAGACCCACTATAGCAGGCTGTTTTTGCACTTCTTTCTTGTGTCTAGTATAAAGAATCATTTTACTTAAGCTTTAACTGATTGTGCCAGATTTTGCAGCTGCTATGCTCATTTGCAGAAGAGATGAGAGGCAGCACACCTACCATCTCACCAGACAGTGGGCTCGAGGAGGAAAGTCATTGTTCATGCACAGCAAGTCCTGCATTGGCAGAGGAAGGGCATCTGTGACAAAAATTGATACAGGATCAATGTATCATCACATCCATCCAGCTCACTTACAACTGCCTTGTATTAGCACTGTGTGAATGCAAAGCAAACTAAAAGCAGAAGTGTCAGATCACACTCATCAGACCTCAGAAAATCCCACAGAGACACAAATCAGCACACTGTGGACTCTACATTCTGACACTGTCTTCTGGCATTATCCTTACAACTATGGAAGGAACTATCAGGTACCTTCTCCCAGCTCTTCTTTCCCATCTTTGTCACTGGGCTCTTGTACAAGATAATGATGCGTAACTGAGAATTTGAAGTCTGCAAATGAAATTTCATCTGATTTCTCTTCCCATGTTCCTGTGGTAAAAATACCCTGCATATAAAAAAAGAAGGTATTATGTCATAAATTTAGGTTAACATTCATTAGTCTTTAAAAGTCTTTAAAATTAATCTTTCAAATATTGCCTATGTGATCAATAATGTTGATTCACATTTTTCTACTGCCTAATGGCTCAGCATGATTTAATTTCAATAAGCAGTTCTCAAAGCTCTTCATTATAAAGGTAGCTGGCTGCTAAAATCCATGTTGCCAATAACCATGTTCATTCCAAAAATCAAATATCATCTTGGAGTCCTCAGAACTACATGGCAATAAAGATTTGCATCCTCACTTATGCAACTGTACATCTGAAGATATGCACCTTTAACTAGAATAATTAATTATTTAACAAAAAAACAGCATGGGAATGTCTAAAAAAATCAGCACCACTGCTCCTACTCAAAGCAACTTGGACAATCCTTTGATCTTACAGAGTTGTAGGAAGAGAGCTCTGGTCTAGAAAAGAAGATGTGTAGGAATAGAAGGACAGCTAAAGTGCAATTTATTAAATAACATAAGTTTTATTCCAAATACTCTGTACCTGACTAGAATGAAGAGCAATGAGATTCCCCTGGAAACACAGCAGCCACTCCACACAAACCAGCTGAGTTTATCTGCATTACTATGCAGAAGAGCTCAGCAATTTCCTCTGCATTTCACAAGACTGAGAAAGCATCACAAAGGCTCTAATTAGACTCTGAAAAAATCTCTCCCATCTATGAAACACACTGAGTCACAAGTAGCACTGTGCAAACCTCAGCCATAAATACATGAGGTCTGACAAAGGCACAAGGCAGGACAAAAAGGTTCCTTGAGTATTTAGAGCAGCTTCAAGCATGTCTCCAGATTCAAACTTAGAATCTTAAAAAAATCTCTAAGCACTACAGAAGATCCATCTTTGTCAGGGAAACAGTCTGTCTGGCAGATGACCCACCAATGAATTTACAGTATTTACAGTAATTGTTTGTCAAATTGACACTTCGACAAGTGAAATTCCCTAATAAAGTCATTATCTGCCACACCTACAAAAACAGCAATAGATGAAATACATGTGTACATTATTGTATTACTAATTAGCAATTCAAATTCTACAGGAAAATTCAGAAGCGGTAACTGACCTTCTCTAGAGGTTTGCCTGAAGAAATCCCAATAAGTTTCCAGTCATTCAATACTTCTTCTATTTTTGAAATAAATCTATTAGGAGGGAAAAAGGCATTAATATTTGCTGAACACTAAACCCGTATTATAATTCAGCCACCTCAAGGCAGACAGTATGTTATTCAGCTACAAAATTCCTTAGAAAAGCCCAAAGAACAAAAAACAAACACCACAAGTATCACAGTAAAGACAGAAAAACTGCTTCCTTGCACACTAAACAGTCTTCCTATGCTTAAATTTTACATGACAGTTACTTTTAGTTGTGAGCATCTTTTGACTGTTCCAAGAATCTCACATTCTTCTGAAAGATGTTATGTACTGCAGCACATAACAGCTGCAGCACATAACTCCTGTTTCATTGTTAACAGATAGAGAAGCATTTAAGACAAAATTATCACTAAATTCAGATTTAAAGCACAGTATTTGACATCTCTGGTCTCCTGTCATAAACGCTACTACTACTGGAAAAAGCATTTTAAAAAATAATACATTCCAAGTACAAGAGCGTTCTACATTGTTCTACTAACTTTTAAAGGCTTCAGCTATAAGATGACTCTCTTAACAATCAGACAGCTACTTAGAAAACACATAAGCCTTCTGAGTGTACATTCTAATCCCTTGCAAACAGGTATTAAACCGGACCTTAAGTTCAGAACCAGCTCGACTAGAGCCTCTTAACGCGCTCCTCGGGCGCGGCCTGAGCCTAGGGCGGAACGGCCGGGAAAGGGCTCCGGGCAGGGCTCCGGGTGCTCCCGGCCGGGGGCAGCGGCTGCCCCGGCAGCAGCGGCCGGGCCGGGCTCGGCGGAGCCCCGCGCCGAGCGAGGGGCGGGCAGCACCCACCTCTCCCACTCGGAGGCGGTGGTGAAGTCCGTGATCTCGAACACCTCCGACTCGGGCTGCGGGGAGAGAGCGGGACAGGCGGTGAGCGGAGAGAGCGGGGGAGGCAGAGGGAGAGCCGGGGGACAGGGAGCGGGCGGGAGGAGCGGGACACACACTCACTTCGCTGTCCGCCGCCATCTTGCGCCGCTGACGGCCCCCCCAGCGGCGGAGGCTGCCGGGAACGTGGCGGAGGGCGGCGCCTCCTCAAAGCCCGGACCTTTCTCACAGCCCGGCCTGCCTGGGCTCCTTCGCAGCTCAGTGTCCCCTCACAGTGTTTTTCTTGGGTTCTCTCGCTCGTCTCGGTGGGGCTCCCGCACAGCCCGGGCTCCCCACGCCGTGTCTCTGTTTCCCGGCCGGCTGCAGCCCCTCACGGGACGCTCGCGGGCGCAGTCGCTTCACACCGGCGCGAAGCTGAAGCGGGGGCTGCTCCCACAGATTCTCCGTCAGCGAGAGTCCAGGAGGGCTCCCTCAGATGTCCCTCAACCCTTGTCAGCCCTCCGGGAGCTGAGGTGTCCCCCAGGACTGGTGTCCCTGTCCCCGCCTCATCCAAAGCCTTCCCCGTCGCTTGTGTCACCCGGGGAGCGGCGAAATCCTTCTGGCATCCAGAAAAGCAGCTCCCTTAAACACCCTTTTAACTCAGCTTGAGCCCACTATACCTCTTTTATCCCGTCTTGCCCCTTAGCACAATCTGTTACTTTAAAAAAAGGAGGAAATACCCTTAAAATCTGCGGCTAGAAAGGAAATTACAAATCCTCCTGAGCGGACTGAGTGCGAAGTAAAAATGATGTGGAAACACACCAGGTACTAAAAGCATAAACGGAGGTAAACATAAGATAGAAATAGGGTTTTGTTTGTGTGCTGAGAGCACTTGTGATGGGAGCCTGAAGCGCTGCGGTTCAGCTGGGCTGTGTTTGTTTCCATAGGTCACCGCTGCTCTTTGAATTAAATCCTGCCCGCCGCGTTCCCCCGGGCTGAGGGGTTACCGGGGCGACACGGTGTAAACTCAGCAGCCGCAGTGCCAGCCCAGGGAATGGCTCCTGCCTGCTCCGCACTCAGGGAAACAGCCCAAAATAAAACCAAACTCTGTGCCACTGCTGTCCAATTCCTCGCTGGCCAGCGAAGGAAGGCAGCTGCGAGCTGAAAATGCTCCCGAATTTCCCTTTGAGTTGCTGTGCCTCTTTCACTTTTCGCTGCTGAAGAACCAGGTAAGATTTGTAAGATTTTGCCTTTTTTACAGAACATTCTCAGTTATCATTTTGATGGAGTTTTTTGTGTATCGAAAAAAATATGGGGAGTTTTTAGGAAGTTCACTATCTGACTCTTAACAGGTGAACATAATGGGATGAACATTGTCAGGGATTATCTGGCCTTCAGCATGAGACATCGAGTGCTGGCTTCTTAGCTACCTCCATAGCTAATTTCACTGTCTTTGATTTGTATTCTTGCCACTTGAAAAATTGAAGTTCACTATGTTTTTCAGGAAGACTCCCAAATCCATCAAAACTATTAACGGGGATTAATTCTCTTTTAAGGATTAGCCTTCTAGAATTTCAAAACTCCAGATCTTTTTACTTAACCCTTTCATGTTTCTTCTTTACCAGTCTGCACTTTGGGTTTGTTCTGTTTTGTTTAGGCCACTGGCATCTTATGGTGTTGTTAGAGTTGGAATTTAATCTTGCAAAAGAGGGTTGGTGTTTTTAGAATTGTGAAGCACCAAGAGCAGTGGTGACTGTGTCAGGGTCAGTGTTACCCACACACAGCTGTGCTGACCAGGAGGGTGACAGCCAGTTCCTTTGCCAAGCTACTGCTGATTAGTCATAGGAAAAGAACATTACAATCTTCTAATTAAGAGTAAAGCCTTTTCAAGTCAACTTCAACATAGCATATGTTGTGGGTTTACCTCTAAAAACTTTCTGAGCTCTTTGGTTCTGTGCTAAATTCACTGCTAAATTACAGTGCTTTGATTCATTTCAAGTACTTTTAAATGCTTTTGTCTTACTTTTGTCTCAAATAATGAAATATAACGTAGCACTTTGTATATATGAATTGGAAATCATTTAACAATTTTCTTTTCAGGTTTCTGGGCATTAATACATTTAAGGAGAGTATGTCTGACAACAAACAAAATAAGAGGAGAAGCAAAAAAGGTAGTCTAACCCAAAGCTTATGTGTTGAAAGTGTAAAATGTAGATCTGAAGCTGGAAAAGTACAGTAACAATTTGCAATTTGGCTAATTGTCAAAACTTAGCAACCATAAAAAATACAAAATCAGAGTACGTTTCTGCCTTTGTAAAGGCCTAAGATTTGGTTTGTTTTTCACATTTTGAAGTGCTCTACTTCTATAAAATTTCTGTCAATATTTGTCTGCTATTTCTATTCTCCTGAGATAGGAGCTGTAACTGGCTTTTTAAAGATATCCTTTGCTTTTGTAGCCCATTGAATTAATAAACTTACCAAGGAAATAAAAATAATTCAGAATTATACATTAACATATCAATAAATTACAAAAATTAGTGAAATGTAACTTGCTCTTGTTTCTTTTCCTGATACTTCTTTATAATAACACTTTAATGCCCCAAAGTAACTGCACTTGCCATGTGTCACTGGAATTAATCTGCTTTTATGCAAACATTGATGTATTACTGCAGGTTGTGGGAGTGTTGTTGCTTTTCAGAATGCAGACAATATAATGGAAGAAATGCATCAGTCAGACAAAGCTCTAGGAAAAAGCAGGTAAGAAGCATCAGTATTTAATTGCACCTGGGTGTGCACAAATGGGAACAAAGAGGGTTCATGCCCTGAAAAAGAAAACTATTTCCTGGACATTATTTACAGCTCTGTATGTTGTGTAGTGTTTGTCTCTTCCCAATATCAATTATTGGCCACTGGAGGCAGGATATTGCATTAGGTGAACAAATTATTTGGTACAATAAAGAAATATGGTATGGGGTTATTTGACTTATTAAATCCAGACAATAATCTTGTACACAGCTTTAAGAACAACTCAGACTGCACTTTGATACCTCTTTTCAGTCACAGTATTTATCTTTTTCCACATTCTTCATTCTTCAGAAAACAGATGGCACAAAACTGAGGCTTGTCTGCACAGCCTCTGTTTTTTCAGGCAGGCCATAGCATATTTTGTTATTAACAAAGGCACATCTGGTCTTCAGAATTCTCTGACACACTCTCCTGATGATTCATAAAAACTCCACACTGGAAGCAATCAATTCTTGTCCAGAAGGGGAAGGTGAACTGAATGTTTTTAGGTTTCTCTTGTTGCTTGGTTGACATTGTTTGTCATTCAATCTCTCTTGTAGTCAACCTCTGCATTGCAGTCTGCTATTTCCAGGGAGAGGCACAACCTCACAGATAAATAAAGAAAAGACACTTTGGCATTCTGGGATCTTACAAACCTCTTGGTCACATTATTCACCAGCCATATGATTGTTTGAACTGGCTCCTTCCATTAATTTTGCTCTGTATTTTGGTTATTTTTGTTTTGCCTTTTAGCCAATCTGCACCAACTTCCAGAGCATGGCCAGACCAACAAGTGGAATGTTTTCCAAGTAAAAATCAGACAGCATTACCCAGGAGACAACACACTTCTTTATCTTTCTCCTCAAAGAAAGAGGACAGGGGATGTGGCTTTGACTTCAGCTTTCTGCTGCAGACCTCATGCCCAGAATCTAACACTTCAACAGCATTTATGGATTTAGATACTTTCCAGATAATAAAAGCACAAATGCAACAAAGTAAGTTCAATTTTACAAGTCACAAATTTTATATATAGTTATATATTGGTTATCATCTTGCCTTTATGTCTTTTGCTGTCTTCAGGGAGACTTCAGCCATGTTAACCCTCTTCTTTAATTATAAGTTTGTGTGTGTTTGCAGAATGAAGGAGATAAAGAGAAGCAGTGACAAACTGCACCATTCCTGCTACTCTGTTGTCAAACTGTGCCACAAATGTGGAGTGTAATTCTCTGTGTCTGGAGTGATGACATCTTTCTCCCTCATATTGGCAATATTAATTAGCTACACATTGTGGTTAACGAACATCTACAACTGAGAAGCATTTCTTCTAAATAAAAATTTATTAGTGTCAAAATATTTTAACATTATACTATTTTAATGTTTTCTGTGGCAAATGGAAGTGTGAAGTTCAGTATCATAATTAAATTTCAACCTACAACTTTTTTTCTGCACTGCAGATTTATGGCACAGTCCTGCAACCACAGACAGATCCTTGATCCCCTGAACACTACAATTTGAAATTAATTTATAAATGTGAATTGTAGTCTGTTTAAGAACATCAAATTAATATTTCATTTGTTTTGATTTTTAAGGGTTAACTGTTACAATGCTAAAAACCAGGAACAAGAAATCTGAGGTGAGAGAATGTTATGTATAAAATGATCACTGGCAAAAATATTATATCCTTTCAAAATCTTAAAAATACAAATACTGAAGTAGTGTAGGTAGTTTGCTTAGTCTCAGGTGTTGTAGTTTTTTTAAGAATGCAAAATATTTTAAAATTTATTTTATACATGTGTGTCAGCAAATCTTGAGGTGTATATCAACAAATTAGCAGTAGGATGTTACATCAGGGACTTCTGGAGATAAAAGGTTGAAAGTTCAAAAAGATACAAAACCTTTAGAAATATGTAAATTAATTAAAATGTGCATCTTAATTGTTAAATTAGATGTCTAGTTTTGCCAAAACCCCCAACACTTCTTTGAAATGGTAATTTAAAATTGAAGTTGAATTCTAAAATAATCTTGATATTAGATGATTGATGAAATTTACTGTGTTAGCCAATAAAAAATAGTCTTTTAGAATTAAACATACTTTACATGAGATTTTGTGAAAAATGTAAATAGGATTACACAAATTTTTTTTACCTAGAAACAGGCTCATAATTTTACATATCAATACTCCACACCATTTAAAATATACTGTATTTAGAAAAAAAAAAAATTTGACCTTCGTGTATATTAATTAATAGCCTTTTGTAGAAAAGACTCAACCCATTGAATCAGATGTAAACTTCAGTGAAACCATCACAGAATACAACTGATCACAGGAAAAAAGTGAAGAGAATATAGAAGTTGGACCAAGAGTTCTGGCACAGGATTATAAAAATGATTATGGAGAAAAAAAAAGAAAACATTTCAAGTGGAGAGAAATATTTAAGAAAAATAGTTTAGCTGTCCTTGGTGTGATTTAATGCAGCTTTATTTCATGTATTGGGCTTTCTAGAGGTGTATCCTTTGGGATAAAATGAGCGTTCATATTAATGCCAGGCAGGCTGGACAAAGCCTTCAGGACTGTCAAATTCAAACCAACACTTTGCTTTTCCTGGCATGTTCAAACCTCAGTTTGCCCTTGGAATGCAAACAAAAATTTCCTGCAGATTGCAAACTGATGTTGAATATAGACATGCAAATGAGCACTCAGAGCAGATGACTGGGTGATTATTTCTATTGCATTCATTTGCATAAAAATATTCATTTCCTATAAAGTAAAGAACAGAAATGCTATTTTCAGAAAATCATTCTCACTGTTCATCTGAATAGTCCAAACAAAATACTGAGTTCCTCTGATCTGTACTCCTTCAAATGTATGTGGTACCTTTCAACAAATGTGATGGGGAGCAGGGAGGAATAGTAAAACACATCCCTGACCCAACAGACTTCTGTGTCAGCTGCCCTTGGTTTTATCCATTTCACTTCACTGCAAACTGACTGCAGACTGTGCTGTCTTCCAGTGTACCTAAAACTGTGAGCTGAATCTGTGGCCATTTAACATGGTTCTATGTGTTTAGATTTAATATAATGTACCTTAAAGTCTATAAATAATTTGTTAGAATTGTTTTCTCCAGGGATGCAATAGCATTCTGTTATAATGGGCTAGTTTTCCTTTTAAAAAATTGCTTACATGAGCTCTGGTTCCATTGAGAATATAATTAATGGTGTCAGCACATGTTGGAGGGTTACATAAAAAGATTTTAAATCTCAGCATTAGAGTGGTGCTCTCATTCAGGGGGAGTGCTCAGTGAGAGAGGAGCTCTGGCACATGAAGCCACTGCCCAGCCCTTGAATTCCTGTAGCAAACATGAAGTGCCACAAGACAGAGTTAATGACTGACAAGAAGATTTGTAAATGTGGACAAAACACTGGTTCTAAATCGTGCAGAATGACTTGTGCCTTAAAGCAAAAGATCCCACTTTCTGAACTAAGAAATACTTAGAAATAGTTCTGGATCTGAGAAAATTAATGCAAGTAATATGCAAAAAATAATGTATTTTCTCAGGAGTCTGATATTCTACTTCATAATAGCTTTAATATAGGAATATATAAAAGAATAATAATTTTCTAATTTTTTTCCTAAGTCTACTTGTCTCTTAGAGATTAGTTTTTACCTGTATCTGTGGTGTAGCACACTATTAATGTTTTTTTATGGAAATTACAGTTTCATTTGCCACCAGTGACATGTCAGTCTGTAAGAACAATTCATCTTGCTCCTCTAAAGGATGATATTGTCAATGAAAGCAGGAACATCAAAAATATTTTAAATATTATGAACTCTATTCCTCAGCCTATAAAACCAGTTACTAAATTTTATCAGTATCAGTTAGACAACTTATTAAACAGGCACAGTGAAAAGTCATCAGAATTGATCTTGGCCACAATTTCTGATCAGTTCACTCCAGTGAAGGACCTGTACTACTTCAGCATTAACAACTGTGACAAGTACCTCAACAACAAGAAGGAAGAAATCCAAAGCCATTTAAAGTGGAGGGAAGCTGATGTAGGAATCCACACTGGGAAGAAGAACCAGGTGAGATTCCCATGCTCAGTGGTTTGTGAGAACATCAATCCTGTGAGCCAAGCCAGGTTCTGGGGTCAGAGTCATCCCCACTTGAGCTCAGGCAGTGCTCTGGTGAGCTGTGGCATGTTTACAGCCCAGGCAGCATTTACAGTGTCCAGCAACAGCAATGCCTCCAGAGCTGGCAAGAAGCAAAACAGAGCAGGGAATTGCTGTACAACTGGTCTGGAAGAAGAAAATACTACAGAGATGATGCTGGATTATAAACCACAGGAAGGTGCTGAGAGTGCCAACCTTGTGCTTTTCAATCAGGATTTAGATTCTTCCTATAAAAATGAAGTGATAGAGGCCTACCAAGCCTTGGAAGATAATTCTGTAGTTGCACTAATTCCCTTGAGAGTAGAAGCTCAAGGTCCCTCTGGAAAACAGTCAGAAAATCAAGTCTGTCTCTCTGAATCTGAAATAGAAAATCAAGCCATGTCAGAAGCAACTTCAGAGGACCAGAGTGAGCTTGTAGCTGTTGCTCATGTTACACTCTCTGAACAAGAGCCAGCCAGGGAGCCACACATTGCTGAAACACCTGCCACAAAAAAGGCTGGTGTCTGTACCCTGCCTCCTCCAGTTCCTCAGAGCCTCAATGTTCTTGCTCCCAAAGAAAATGACAAAAATAAACTAAAGATGAATAGAAATAAATATTCATCAAAATCTAAAATTAATAATAAGATAAAAGTATCTGAAGACTTAATTGCTTCTGAAGAGGTTACCACAAAATCAAATGCTAAGAGTCAGATTTCCCCATGTCTGGAACTGACAAAAGTGAAATCTGAGGCTTCCATGAAGTATCAGAAAAAAACCACTCAAGGACATAAAGGCCATGTTTGTCAGAGTGCTCAGAAAATTAAAAAGCAGAGTTGCTCCTGCAGTTGCAAAAATTCAGCTGTCTGTAAGAAACATGTTACTCCACTTTGTCTGCCACGTGCACCCTCTGCTTCAGATTTTGTAGATCTGAAATACACTGACATGTTCAAGATAATAAATTCAGAGGACCAAGGCCCAGGTATTTATGAAATGTTTGGAACTCCTGTGTATTCCCGCGTGAGAGACCTCGACCAGCACGAGGGCAGGTGTCATAGAGGTGATTTTTCTGTTCCACCAGCAAGATGCACCTGCAGATCTACCTGCAGTAAAGGGGGAGAAAGCAGCAGAGTCAGAAACACTCAAAAGAAAACACATTCCAAGCCAAAGAAGATCACACCTGGTGCTAAACAAAAGCAGAAAGGTCTGGTCACAAAGGACACAAGGACCAAGCTGAGTGACAGCAACACAGAGCAAGATAATGCAGCAGCATCTGACTTGGGTTTTCTAACACACACCTTGAGTAGCACAACATTGTTCCATGGAGACATGGATAATCAGCTCACATTTTTAGAAGAGCTTTCACAGTCAAGTAAGCAAAATGAAATGTTTACAAATTCAAACCTCTCAACTATTAAAGAAGTTTCTTTGGAGCAGTTGTTAGACAGCCAGGACGAATCCAGCCATGAGAGAGCTGCTGCCTGCAGCCAGGATCTCCTTCAGCTCAGTGATCAAGGCTGCAGAGAATGTGTTGTTCCAAGTGACACTCTGGTGACAGCAGAGCAGGACATCTGTGTGCCCCAGTGCAGGGGGCACAGGGATGGTGGCAAAGGCTGGGAATCACACCAGTCTGTCAATAAAAGTGAGTTGTCCTTTTCAGATAGACTGGAATGTCAGTCTCCTACAAAAATATTAGATCACAGTTGTGCAAACACACCTCAAAACAGTGGTTTGGCAAATGAATTGACTCAGGCTTCAGTGATTTGGACAGAAAATGCCAAAAGCCCCAGTCCCCAGACAAGTCAAAACATTTCTTCCTGGTCAGATGCTGAGGATGTGACTGATGAGTTGCTTTGTTGTCTGGCCAAAGAGTTGCTAATGCTTGAAGAAAAAGACACCAACTCTTCAAGAACAAAAAATACATGTTCTAAAGTACAAACCACACAGAGAGAAGAAGAGGAGAATATGATGAATGGAGCTGGAGCAATAATAAATAGTGCCCTAGAGAAGGTAAAAGTAATTTCTTCTTGTAACTTGCTAAATAATTTGAGTGATGCTTCACACAACTTTGGATGAAAAATGGGAAATGTGTGCTTATTAAAGAGATTTATCAAGTCTTTTTTCCTTGGGCCAGCTGCCCACTGATTGTTCCAGTGCTCTGTTGAATATATCTGTGTTAGAGGCTGCATGTCAGGACACAAGCCAGAAGGTAGTAGGGCATGACAGGAATAGCTGCCAAAGCTTATATAAATTGACAAATTGCAGTGAATAAAGAGAATAGGCTGTTTGAAGAGCTTGTATAAAAAGGTTTTGGGCAAGGCAAGAGCTGGAGATCTGGACAGGAACATGAAAAGACTCTACAAATAGTCTTGCATATCCAGAAGGGCATTTACCTTGGGTCTCTGAGTGCAACCAGATACTTTTGTAGATATGAGCCATAAGTATTGGTTTATCAGACAGGCTTATCGAGTTTAATTAATGCTTAATCAAAACCTCAAGCTCAGAAGGCTCAGATTTTGGCCCACAAGTCAGCTGCATGCCTTCACCTACTAAGGTGTTTCTCTACCAGTACTGCTTCTCCTTGGTCCTGTTAGCTCTTTGTCCATATAAATGACAAATTTATAAGGAAATGTCTTTCACTACATATTGATACACTCCCCTGTGCTTCTGCAGCCACAGGTGGTGCCAATTATAGCTCTGTTCTCACTTCCCCCAGGGAGAACCATGGCTAGATGGGATAATTATTGCCATCTTTCTGAAGCAGTCTCTTCTTCCTGGGAAGTCATGGCCTGTTATTTTCACCAGACTTGTGTTGCATGTGTTACTTAGAGCATGATGATAGCCATATTCAGCTTAGCAGTCTGTGAAACCAAAAAAGAGAGTGTATCCTGCTCTTTTAAGTGCTCTTCTGTCTTGGTGGCAATGGAAGATGTAATGCTGTAACCTTCTGGTTATACACTGTTGTGATTTATACTTGAAAATATTTATACAGTTTTACCTATATAGCAATTCTGTCAATGAGCTGAGCAATTTATATGCATAAAAATCTATAAATAAAGTCATGCCAGGAAAAATTATTCCTTATGAAAAAGGGGGGATCAAATGAAGCCTGTCTTTTCCTCTCTGCTTTCTCCCCACACTGACCATCATCTTTCAAGCAGAGTTACAGTAAAGCCTTTTTGGCTTCAAATGAAGAAAATGGCCTTCTAAACTTTGATGAATCTACTAAATTACCAAGAAGCAGTTTAGCTGCCAAAGATCCTGTCATGTGGACAAGAGGAGAAGTCCTTGGAAGGGGAGCCTATGGCACAGTAAGTTAATGTCTGAATATGCTGAGATGTGTTGTCATCGTTGAGCTACACCTTGTCTTAAAAATAGCTGTTGTCTTAGTCAAGAAATGGGTTAAATATTTTGGGTTACACAGTGAGATATGAAACATGAAAAGCACAAAGCTTTTATGTAAAATAAGTAAATACACAATTGTTGTCTTGTGTCCTGTTTTGATAAGTGCTGGTTTCACTGCAGGTGTACTGTGGTCTGACAAGCCAGGGACAGTTAATAGCTGTAAAACAGGTGGTTTTGGACACATCAGATCAACTCACTACAGAAAAGGAGTATCAGAAGTTCCATGAGGAAGTTGATCTTTTGAAGACATTGAAGCATGTAAATATTGTAACTTATTTAGGAACTTGCCTGGAAGACAACATTTTAAGCATATTCATGGAGTTTGTTCCCGGTGGCTCCATCTCCAGCATTCTGAATCGCTTCGGGCCCTTGCCAGAAGTTGTCCTGTGTAAATACACCAAGCAAATTCTACAAGGGGTTGCATATTTACACGACAACTGCGTGGTGCACAGAGACATCAAAGGCAACAACGTGATGCTCATGCCCACGGGGGTGATCAAGCTGATTGACTTTGGCTGTGCCAGGCGCCTGGCCTGGGCCAGCCTGGGCGGCACGCGCGGCGAGCTGCTGCGCTCCGTGCACGGCACTCCCTACTGGATGGCTCCAGAGGTCATCAGTGACTCTGGCTACGGCAGGAAATCTGACATCTGGAGCGTGGGCTGCACCGTGTTCGAGATGGCGACGGGCAAACCCCCTCTGGCCTCCATGGACAGGGTGGCGGCCATGTTCTACATCGGGGCCCACCGCGGGCTGATGCCGGCCCTGCCCGAGCGCTTCTCCAGCGCGGCTGCGGAGTTTGTGCACGCCTGCCTAACCAGGTAGGGAGAACTGCAGAATGGAAGGGAGCATGCAGGGGGGTTGTGTTCTGGAGATGGCTCATGGGAGCTTAGGCTGTGGTACATATGGTTTTATTGTAAATGCATAGGCTATTCAGCTTTTCCGGAAAGCCTTTTATTTATATCTATATCATCGATATGTGTATCTATATCTATATCTAAAACATATATATAAGAGCTTTACTCTTTATAATGGTATAAAAAAGCCCTCACAGATTCTCTTTTTGCACGCCTTATAGTCATCATTGACTTTCCCCGTAATTTTCATGCATAAACATGGCACTGTTAAATTTTGGACAGAACCTTTGATAAATTTCTTTGCTGTGTTTTGCTGTTCCAGTATTGCTTGAGTTTGGTCTATGTCAGACAAGTTGTTTTAAGGACAGCATTCTAAATGGAAGTGGAATGGAATTAAGAGAGAATTCATTTAAGAGTCTTGTTTTAAAATGTGTTAAGTGATACCCACCAATTAGAGTTCAGGTTCTGGCCAAGCTCTAGCTCTACTTGGATGGAATCATTGACAATCAACCCAGATGTTTTCTGCATCAAAAAGTATTCAAGCCCTTTTGGCTTGAAGTCTAAGTCTAAATTAAGTCTAAATTGACTTAATTCTTGTTTTCTGCAGTGGAAAAATCTATTATGACTGCCAGTCCAGGAAACACCTACTTATTTGAAACATAATACTTATTAAAACACAAAGTTCTCTCTGTAAAACCCCAAACCACTAGCATTCACACATTATAAGAATTATTTTTGTGGTGTTTGTTTTGTTTTTAACAAAGCCATGGGCTTCTTAAAATGCATAACATTGATTGGAGATGACAGAAGAACCTGATTGACAGAGTCTCAAACAGAAAATTATCACCTTTCTTAGATACATTGTTCATGCACTTGAAATAGCCAAAACAGAATTATTAAAAGATTTGAAAGGAATTTAGGATAATAATAATGATTTCTTTAATAATAAAATATTTTCATTTTATAATTCATAAATTCCAACAGTCTTTTCCCTTCAAGCCTCCCTTCCTTTCTATCAACTTTACAAAAAAAAACAAACTAAAAATGAGTAGTGAATGGATTAATAATAATAATAATAAAGGCTAATTTTGCAATTAGGTTTTTACAGGTTTTTGAATTAGGTTTTACATCACAGGCATAGATATTAATTTTATATACTGATTTGTGGAACCTTCAATGCAGAGATCAACACGAACGGCCTTCTGCTCTGCAGTTGCTGGACCATCCCTTTGTGAAAGGAGGACAGTGAATTTTTCCAAACTCTTGCCAAATGAGCATGTATTTTCCACGGAAAAGATTTTCACTTGTGGAAAAAAGACCAGAAGGAACTGGATTTTAACATGACAGCAGAAATACTGGAGAGCAGTCGTGTCCAAGGAGTCTGTTATTAGGCAGCAGTGATTACAGAGTACCTGTTCTGCAGTGCCTTCCTTCACTGTGAACACAAGGCCACGTTGTGTTGTATTTGGAGAGACTTAAAAGGAAAATAAAGTCACCATCACTGGCATGCAACAGGCCAGGTAAGCTGGAATGTCTGTAAAATCCTATGGAACAAGCTATGGGCAGAGAGCTCTGCAACTTGGAGATGAGTAATGAGTGTGAGGATCCCACAGGAACCTCAGGTCATCTACTGGCATAAGATGTACTGAGGCTTTTATTCAGTCAGGTCACCCTTTTGTTTTACTGGATGGGCACTTCAATTTTTAGCTGGAGAATGAGTTTTTTAGGTACATAGATCAGTCCTGTGTCCCTGAGGCCCTGTATCTCCACAGGATACTGTGCTGCTAATTGCAAGAGATAATGATCTAAGCCATGGGACTGCCTGTTTTAAATAAATAGTGCATTTTATGGCACTTTCAGGTCCCAGAAGGCTGAGGTTGGAAGGGGCTCTGGAGATGTTGTGGTCCAGCCCCTGTGCTCAGAGCAGGGCTGGCTGCAGCAGGTTGCTCAGCCCTTATCCCACTGACTTTGGGTCTGACTGTGGATGGAGACTCCACAGCCACCCCAGGCAACATGCCCCAGTTTTTAACCTCCTCATGGTAAAAGTGATTCTGTGTTTGAAGACTGTCTTATAGGTCAAGTTGTCCTGTTGTCCCTTGTTCTGTCACTGCTAGAGTCTGGCTGTGTCTTCCTTTACTCTCTGAAAACCTGAAGTGTTTCTGTGCCCACTGCAGTGGGCACTGTCTGTGACTGGCTGACAGAACAGAGCCCCTCTGCACTCCAGTGGTCTTTACACTTAGTAGAACTAGCTACTACTAACTGCACAGAATTAAATAAAACCTAAAAAGGATTGTTAATTATTAATAAAGCAAAAAAGCAGGTGTTAGTATTTAGAATGTCCTTTTGTTCATAAGGCTTCTTCCTACCAAAATGGAGTAAATCTTTAGCCTTTGTGAGCAGCCAGGCTCCAGGAAGAGAGGCAGTAAAACTCAGCCCTACAAGTGTTCAGAGCTGAGCTCTCAAGAATCCAGGACACTGACCTCAGTGTCAGCTCTGATGTAATGTGAACATTATAAAAGCAACTTTCCTCAGACTGCTAAACGCATCTTAGTTACTTAAATAGCTTTCAAACTTTATTTTATCCCAGTGGTCAGTCTCCTGACTGACTTTATAAAAGCAAAGAGAAATCAGTACTTCTAGCAAAATTCTTTATTAATAGTTCTGTAGGTATAATGTCACGTAACAATGACAGAACGTTATGCCAGTATAAGAGAAATCCTAACATCACAGTAATCTTCAAAGTTCAAGCAGTTAACAGTCCATTTTTGAGGAATATTGATTGGTGCTCATGCCAGACATCCATGGCAACATCATGTTAAAGTATCTTCAGGTTAAAGTACCTTGCAGAATAAAGGCAGGAGCCTGGGCATGTGAGCTCCAGTGGGATGTACATAATTCCATCATGTGTACTAATTCTTCTCAGATTAAGGTAGAGTCTTCAACAAAGCTGCAAAGTAAATATGAGGGTTTATTTAGCATGAAATGAAACTGAGATGAGAGTCATAAGCAAGGAAAGAATGGGAATGCTCTAGAATATATAACTAATCAAAAAAAGGTCAGCATTACAAACCCCCCTTCTTATGCACAGCTTACAAGCAAAACTAACATCTCTTGTTAGAGTTCTCCAATATTAAGGTTACCAGTTATTTGCAATTTATCATGTTTAATCCAGTTAATTACACTGAAAATAATCATTAGAGGTTTGTAAAACTTGAACCTGAGGTTTTAATCAAAATGTGAAAGCACATTTTTCTTTTGCTTAACCAGACTTCAAGAATGAGGTGTCAGTTTAAGGCCAGCACTTGTAACAAAGGTATTTCAGTTTAATCAGAGCTGTGCTTGCAGCAGAGCTCAGGGCCCAGCACAGCCAAACCAAGCCCTGTGTTCATCTGGGGAGCCTTGGGTCGCTTGGCTGAGCTGGTCTGGTGGAGCAGCCTGGAAACAAGTCTAATTTTGCATATTTCTTACTTGAGGAGATCAGAGATTTCCACACCAAAATCCAGGTGCCTAATTCCAGGTAGCCAATGTAACAAGGGGAAAGGGTGTGAAATCCTGAAAACTGGTTGTTTTATATAAGACTGAGCTACTCAGTGAGCAGGGTCACACTTCGCTTCATTATTTATAGTAGAGCAGGGCAAGCGTTGCTGGTTTAAAGGCTACACCTTCCTTTCTGAAACCAGCAAGGAGCCATTGCAGCCTGCCGGGCTGTGCCTGCGGCTTTCCCCGGGATTTGGAGCTAACTCCCAGCAGCTGAAGGCACAGCCCTGTCCCGTGTGAGGGCAGGGGCAGCCGGGGTTTCTCTCCCCGGAACGGGAGCCCTGGCTCTCGCCTCACAAGGGCGGGGCCGCGGGCAGGCCGGCCCAGCTGTTACACGGCTCTGGAACTACCACCAGCAGCGGGATGGAAAGATTTGAATGTAAAAATGCACACATGTGCCTCTCCTTACAAGGAAGCAGAGCCTGGTCCCCGAAACCACAGGAGTCTCTTGAGATTATCTGGGTTCAAATTTAGTGCTGTTCCACAAAGCTCCGCAGGAACCCATGCAATTTCTACAGCACTATCAAAGCTCTGGCTCTCGCACACAGCAAAGAACCAGAGTTCTCCCAAGGCAGGGCCCCGGGACACACTCCAGTGCCTTCCCCCTCCTATTGCTCCCTTCCCACAGCGACCTGCACCACGGGACAGCCAAGGAAATTTAGAGGTTTCTCAAAAAACACAATGCCTGAATATGGCAACACCAATGTTGCTGTCACAAGTGCAGGAGTACAGGAGAGTCAAACCCACGCACTGAGTTTCAAGGTTATTGATTTAGTTTGGATTTGTCAGATCCACTTCAGAAGCCAGAGAAAGTCACTCCCAGTAGCAATGGGAGAGAAGACTCCTGGCACAATTATCTCTTTAAGGTGTAAGGAGTTAAGCCTTTCAGAGAAAGGAGGAATTAACTAGCTAGTTCAGTCTGACATGACTTCCAAGGCTCAAGACATAAATTTTTAGAACTGATTATGTGCATTTACATCAAATTAAAGAAAGCAAACAAAGTCCACTTTCCCTGCAAAACCAGGATTGGGAACCCTCCCCTGTAAGGTCTAAGAAAGAATGCATGGTGTAGCACTGTCACCCATCCCCTCACTGCTAAAAAGAGAAATAAGACTGAAAACCCCTCCACTGTTACAACCATGCACAGGCTCTGCCCCCAGGGCACAGAGAAGGAGCAGTTTAAGGTAGTACAAAATGTCTGCAATTTGATTTTCAGGTACCAAATAGCTGATCAATGTAATGGAAATAAAGGAAACAAATCAGACTTCAGACTTTCCAGCTTTCCATTATTTGAGTAATTTGATGGCAACTAGC